>NW_021620775.1:3128093-3266493 GCF_004785775.1 Grammomys surdaster
TCCTGGTTTTATTGATATTTTGTATTGTTCTTTCTGTTTCTATTTGGTTGATTTCAGCCCTGAGTTTGATTATTTCCTGCCTTCTACTCCTCCTGGGTGTATTTGCTTCTTTTTGTTCTAGAGCTTTTAGTTGTGCAGTCAACTTGTTAGTGTGTGCTCTTTCCAGTTTCTTTTTGTAGGCACTTAGAGCTATGAGCTTTCCTCTTAGCACTGCCTTCATGGAGTCCCACAAGTTTTGGTATGATGTGTCCTCATTTTCATTGAATTCTAAAAAGTCTTTTATTTCTTTCTTTATTTCTTCCTTGACCAAGTCATCATTGAGTAGAGAGTTGTTCAGTTTCCATGTGTACGTGGGTTTTCCATTGTTTTTGTCATTATTAAAGACCAGTCTTAGTCCGTGGTGATCTGATAAGATGCAAGGGATTATTTCAATCTTTTTGTATCTGTAGAGGCTTGTTTTGTGACCAATTATATGGTCTATTTTGGAGAAGGTACCATGAGGTGCTGAGAAAAAGGTATATTCTTTTGTTTTAGGATGAAATGTTCTGTAGATGTCTGTTAAGTCCATTTGGTTAATAACTTCTGTTAATTTCAAAGTGTCTCTGTTTAGTTTCTGTTTCCATGATCTGTCCATTGCTGACAGTGGGGTGTTGAAATCCCCCACTATTATTGTGTGAGGTGTAATGTGTGTTTTGAGCTTTAGTAAAGTTTCTTTTATGTATGTAGGTGCCCTTGCATTTGGAGCATAGATGTTCAGAATTGAGAGTTCACCTTGGTAGATTTTTCCTTTGATGAGTATGAAGTGTCCTTCCTTATCTTTTTTGATTAATTTTGGATGAAAGTCGATTTTATTTGATATTAGAATGGCTACTCCAGCTTGTTTCTTGGGACCATTGGCTTGAAAAATTGTTTTCCACCCTTTTATTCTGAGGTAGTGTCTGTCTTTGTCACTGAGGTGCGTTTCTTGTATGCAGCAAAATTCTGGGTCTTGTTTGTGTATCCAGTCTGATAGTCTGCGTCTTTTTATTGGGGAATTGAGACCATTGATGTTAAGAGATATTAAGGAAAAATGATTGTTGCTTCCTGTTATTTTTTTTATTAGAGGTAAAGTTATGTTTGTATCTTTTTTGGGGGTTGTTGGAAGATTACTTACTTGCTTTTCCTAGGTTGTATTTTCCCTCCTTGTGTTGGCATTTTCCATCAATTATCCTTTGAAGTGCTGGGTTTGTGGGAAGATATTGTGCAAATTTGGTTTTGTCATGGAATATCTTGGTTTCACCATCTATAGTGATTGAGAGTTTTGCTGGGTATAGTAATCTGGGCTGGCAATTGTGTTCTCTTAGTGTCTGTATGATGTCAGTCCAGGCTCTTCTGGCTTTTATAGTCTCTGGTGAGAAGTCTGGTGTAATTCTTATAGGTCTGCCTTTATATGTTACTTGACCTTTTTCCCTTACTGCTTTTAGTATTTTTTCTTTGTTTTGTGCATCTGATGTTTTGATTATTATGTGACGGGAGGTATTTCTTTTCTGGTCTAGTCTATTTGGTGTTCTGTAGGCTTCTTGTATGTTTATGGGCATCTTGTTCTTTAGGTTAGGGAAGTTTTCCTCAATAATTTTGTTGAAGATATTTACTGGCCCTTTAAGTTGGGAATCTTCATTCTCATCTATACCTGTTATCCTTAGGTTTGGTCTTCTCATTGTGTCCTGGATTTCCTGGATGTTTTGAGTTAGGAGTTTTTTGCATTTTGCATTTTCTTTGACAACTGTGTCAATATTTTCCACCGTATCTTCTGCATTTGAGATTCTCTCTTCTATCTCTTGTATTCGGTTGGTGATGCTTGCGTCTGTGACTCCTGATCTCTTTCTTAGGTTTTCTATCTCCATGGTTGTCTCCCTTTGAACTTTCTTTATTGTTTCTATTTCTAGTTTCAGATCCTGAATGTTTTTGTTTAATTCCTTCTTTGTGTTTTCTTCCATTTCTTTAAGGGATTTCTGTGATTCCTCTTTAAGGGCTTCTATCTGTTTACTTGTACTCTCCTGTATTTCTTTAAGGGAGTTACTTAATTCCTTCTTATAATCCTCTATCATCATCATGAGAAGTGATTTTAATTCTGAATCCTGCTTTTCAGGTGTGATGGGGTGTTCAGGGCTTGCTATATTGGGAGAATTGGGCACTGATGATGCCAAGAAACTTTGGTTTCCGTTGCTTATGTTCTTGCGCTTGCCTTTCGCCATCTGGTTAACTCTAGTGGTACCTGCCCTCACTGTGTAAAACTGGAGTCTGTATTTCCAGTTATCTTGCTTATTGCAGAGCTCCTCAGAGTCCAGAGGTCTCTGTGGTCTTATGCTCCTAATCTCCTGGGTGGAATAACTCCTGGGACTCAGACCACCTCTTGGATCTGGAAATCCTTCTGCTCTGAGTGCAGTGGGTCCTCGATGACTCAGGATTCAGTTTCAGCTGCTCTGAGTGCAGTGGCTCCAGCTGCTCTGAGTGCAGTGGCTCCTGGATGACTCAGGATTCAGTTTCTCAACAGGACAGGAGCAGACCGACTCTGTGTCAGCTGCTCTGAGTGCAGTGGCTCCTGGATGACTCAGGATTCAGTATCTCCACAGGACAGGAGCAGACCAACTCTGTGTCTGCTCCAGCCCAGAGGACCAGGCAGGGGCAGAAGGGAAGTGGAATTCCGGAGGGGCGGGGTTTGGGTAGCTGCTGTGCCCTGGATGTCCCTGGCTCCCCGATCTATCTCTGGGGTTTAGGGAGTGAGATGGAGTTCTTACCAGCTGCTCTGAGTGCAGTGGCTCCTGGATGACTCAGGATTCAGTTTCTCCACAGGACAGGAGCAGACCGACTCTGTGTCTGCTCCAGCCCAGAGGACCAGGCAGGGCTCAACATATTCTTAGTTCTTTGTAGTTTTGTATTCTGTCCATAGAAAAAATGGGAAAGAAATACAGAAAGGACTTCTCTCTCTTTTTAAATCCAAAGGTCACTTTCCATTATTCAACTCCGTTTCTCACTGACATGAAACTGAGATTCCTGCTATGTCTTTGACTTGGGAGAACAAATGCTAATGTGCAGTTCTCTGGGAAGCAAGGTGTGGGTCATGGCAGCCAGTGCTTGCTTTCTTCTTTGGAGATGACACTGATAAAGTGCTTTTGATCCAGGAAGTCGGGGCTTGATACTAACTCTTAATAAGCAAGAAAGGTGACTGCCTCAACAGAAGCAGGAAGAACAATGGCCCTGTCACTTTCTCTTTGTTCAACAGCGAGGTGTTGTGAAAAACAACAGATAAAATACCTGATGTCGCAGGGCATTAATAACCTTGACACATCATGTCACATCTTAAAACACAAAACTGATATTGGGCTCATCTCTCATGTCGATCCAATGGTAAAATTTACCAGTCTCTATAATATAAGTAATATCAATTTTGATTATTAGGTTGTCTATTCCAAGCCTATTATATATTTTCCACTATGTGTGATTACTATTCATCTAACTGAATGATTTTGAATCAGCAATAGTGATTCTATGATGCCGGGTATTTTTTAAGCTATCTGAATGATTTATTTATGAATGATGCTGAAAAGGGAAGGGACCCCAGGAGATTCCAGAGCCTGTTCTCACAGGCAGCGCTGTGGGCTGAAGGCCACGGCTGTCTTCTAGCACTCGAAGATCTCCTGGGAACAAGGCATGCATGTGTAGACACAGGAGTAAATAACTCAGTTGTGACAATAGTGCCTTTTCCCAGTATGAACCTTAATCTTGGGACTAGGAAACATAAGGAGCCTTGATGATGGTCATTATATAGAGGTCACATGCAGCAGGTCTTGACTTTAAAGGAGGCAGGTGAACACCACATTTTTCAGCCTGGCATTCAAGATTCCGGTCTGATCTGGCCTAACTTGCTTTTCAGACTGTTTCTTCAGCTGCTTCCTTTCATTTACCCTACAGTGTAAATCTTGAATCCCACATGCTACTCCCTTCTGCTGGAAATGCCTTTCTTTTAGTAAAAAGCTCTTATAAAAAATTAAATTGTGTGTACTTGTTGAGGAGTGTGTGTGTGTGTGTGTGTGTGTGTGTGTGTGTGTGTGTGCATGGGAGTGCAGTACCATGGACTATAAGAGCAGTGTCCAATCTTAATCACTGAGAAATCTCTGTAGTCTCAAGCAATTTTGAAATTTGCCTCTCTTTCCTGTGTTAGAATCAGCCCTATTTCTTCCACGAAGCTGCTTCTAGTGTTCCCTCTTGTCTTTCCTCTTATGACAGATTATCATTAAAAAGTAAAATAACCCTCCTTTCTCTAAACTCCCAGAGCATCTGCTGCCATCAGGCCATACTCTATTCTGAATTTGTGCTTCTTCTGTTCATGAACGTAACCTCCTCTGCTAAACTCTACACTGGAGCCAGGAGCCTTGGTATGCTTCCAGGGGTCTATGTTTCTAACACAGAGAAGGAGAAAAATGCTAATGGGGTTTCCCTACAGGGTGGAAGTTTGCTTACCTGAATATCTGAAAGTAGTGAGTGATAAGTGCCAGTTGAGCATGGAGAAAGAGGATGGCAACATCTCCATCGTATCTTCTGAGGAGATGCTTACTGGTCCTTCCATCATAAACACATCCTCCTCCCTACCCACCACCTGGGTATTGATACCATAAAAAATTGTAGCGTTGACTATTGAGGGATGCTCTATGGAGAACTGAACGGAGAAGTATGTATGAAGTCTTGTCCTCTCAGGATTGCCACACTCAATAAAGGAGAGTCATAGGAACTAGTCTAGGAAAGTCTGTGTGATCATTGAGGGGACATTGTGTTTTTGCTCACTCCTTCATAGTAGCAACGAGGAGAGAGAGAAAAGCCTTGAAGGAAAGCTGTATATTATTTATCTTGTAGGTATTCAGTTATTCAGCTGAAAGTACCCTAGTAAGCGGCTGCCCATGGGGCAGGCTGCATAGAATTCTACAGTGTGTACTCCAAGAGACATTTGAAGAAAACATCCCTGAAGAGTTGGAAAGAGTACCATTCACACTGGTCCAGAGAAGTCCACAGGGAATCTGTACAGCCCACCAATGAGCCTGGTACAAACTGCCAAGTTTAGATAGCTGCCATGTTAGAACACATCTGCCAAGAGGGAAGTGAAGGAGCACCTCGGATTAAATAATAGCTTTTCCATGGTCACCTCATTCTCGGAAGGAAGGTGAAGAGTAGGTAATTACCCACCGGAATCATAGAGGCAGCCAAGCCCTTCTTTCCCATTGCTAGTCCCAAGCCTCTGGGGTCTCTCATATCTAAAGGTGACATCATTACAACATGGGTACTGACCAGGAAATAATCTACTCAATCTATGACTAAATTAACAAGGATGGGAAAAGAAAACATCTGAATGCAAAGTGTGATGAACAAACACAGATGGCTTCTTCTCACCTTCAGCCTCCCTGTCATGGTTTTCCTCAGAGTTCAGCCCATAGATTGAATCAGCCACATGATTGTTGTTTATTGGATAAAGTCTCATTGTCCTGATGGTACAGCTTTTGACCTGTCACTTTTCTGAGACTCTCTTCTGCTAGAGGTAGCTATGCACCTCAGTCTCCTACTGAGCCTGTTCTCAGAGGATAGGCAGATTCTCAGGGGGTGAACAACTGAGATGAAAGTAGTACTATGGACAGGGGCACAGTGGCCCTACCTACATGTCAGTCAAAGCCATAACTAATACCACGCAAAGGAAAGCCCATAATAACTCTGTCAGGGTCATGTGACAATTCTGAAACAAGATTAGAACTGTTGTCCATGGTTTTGAGTTTCTAAAGAAACCAGCCAGATTGAACACTTTTTGACTCTTCTCAAGTGTTCACCAAGATGGCCAGTCTTCCTAAAAGAGAAGTTCATTGTAAGACAATTCAGCATACTGTGAGTCTACTGTTCCCTGTACTGTGATGAGCCCTCCTAAAATGATGTAGGCATCATTTTAGCTGTTCTGCAGAACCTAACAAGGCTGTTTCACTCAAGGAAATTGCTGTCTCTTAAAGAATTTACAAAGATCACAGGGTTTGAGACACATGATGTCAGGACAGAAATGAGTTGAGAAAATGTACACTGTGAAGCCCAACTTGACCCTAATCTGTGTGGGAGTTTGTGCTAGTAACACATTTGACCTCTTTAACAAGATCGTCAAACTATATCAAGAGAATAGAGGAAGGAGGTGCCTAAAAAAAAATTTTCTCAAAAATGCTTGTACAAACTCTGAGGTACCTTATCCTATAGATGGCTTGCACACTAAAGGGTTAAATATGGGATCTCTTTATTCCCAGGCAGCCATCCTGTTTCTCCTTTAGTCCAGCTGAAGGTTTTAATCTGTTGTCCTCTACATGTTACCATGGAAATGTCCTAAGAGGTGACGATGCTTCAACTGAAGTGCCATCATTTTTGCCTGATCACTTTTCCCTCCATGGCTAATGATGTCCAGCAATCACAGTCCCTTCTGCAAGTCTTTAAGAGAAAATACATTGATGTAGCATGGCCTTAGGATGGTCATTGCAGTGGATGAAGGTGGGTTCCAGCAAGCTCCATTTAGACTTAATACTTCAGTATGTAGGAGAAGACCATATGGGGACAATTAGGTATGACAAGGCATCCATCCATTTCACACATGGATTTTTTTCACATAAACCTCATCAAATGGCAGTGACCTTTTCTCAGTGTGACCCTTCAGACACCTTCAGGTACACCTTGGAAACCTTATGAGGCACACTCAGAGCTTTGCTTGTAGGTACGGTGGATTTTATGGTCCACTTGAAATTTGGCTCACATAATTTATGATATATAATTTCTAATATAAATGCATCAAATGATTTTGAGCAATTAAAGACCATAATTTGAAATGACACATTCTCCCCTGTAGCAGGCTTGGTGTGAGATTTAGTTTGAGATAAAAGGTAGAACAAGGCAGGATCTCTTCCTCCGGGAGCTCGTAGTCTGCTGGGTTGCTGTGTGAACAATAATGACTCAATGTACAACACCCTGCAGTAGGCCACCAATGTGAATAATACACTGCGGGAACTCAGATAAGGGAAAGATTAATTTTAGGTAAAATATATCATCTAATAAGTTTGTCTTCCTCTGCATGCAATCTGCTAGGGAATGTTGTCATCTTCATTTTAAGGAAATCTGGACAATTCACAGTTTTCCTACCTGGTTTTAAACAGTACTGCTCTCCAAGCTGGTTCGGGGACCCCACTGTGTTCTTTTAAATTTAGGAACTCCATCCTGCTGTGCATGCTGCAGAGTGTAGAGACCACAGGCTTTAGGGTCAGACCCTCTTGTATGCATATCATTGTCCTGGTACTCACTGTGTCTTTAAGAGACTCAACTTTAACATGTTTATTCATCTACAAAATTTACAGTTTGCATTGATTTTTTAAGGAAGCATAGATAATGCATCTAAGAACATTTGGCACAATCTCCGGAATGTGATGGGTATCCCAAATCAGTAATTATTTTCTTTTAACATCAGGAATACATATTTCTTGTTAGAAATATTAGGAGTGTCTGGTATAGAAAAAGTCAAAATACCCAGTATAGAACTATCGACCAATGGGTGCCACGATACCCCTGCATCACAACTCACCACCCAAACCAGTGGCTTATGTCAGTAAGTTCTCCCAGTTTCTGGGCCTGGATGTTGACTGCCATTCAGCTGATCTAGGCTTCTCTGCCAACTACAGTTTACTTACGCTGTCAATAGTTTATTTTGATCAAGTTGAACTCAGGTCAACTCTACCTTTCTAAATCTAGGGCCATAGTGGAGAACCAGACAGAACATGTTCACTGAGATTCACAGAAAGCAGAGCATGACAGCACGGTGAGCCATGCTCGATTGTTTGAAACTGATGCTGTCATCACTGTGGCCAAAGTCATACCAGGAATCTCCAAATGAATATCATCTCTGTCACGTCAATTACCCAGTCCCCCATGGTTCTTGTGTTGAAGAGAGAGACAAAAACTGTAATGAGCTTGTGCAAGAGAGTGTACCAATGAGGTAGAGGCCCATTGCCTAGAGCTGTGGTGACATCTGTGCAGAGTGAACACAGCCTCCTTATAAATTTCACAACAGCATCTTGGATGGTGGCATGTGGAAGGCACCATAAGCACCACAGCCTCTGCCTTCTGTGACTTAGATACAAGCTCACTGCATGCTCTTCAGCCCTGACTATGGTCCATATTGTATGCCCTTCTGAGTGTACCCAGATAGTGACTTCTGACATCAGCTTCCCACAGGTAGACCAAATATCACAGGTTGAGGCCACAACCCCAAGAATAGCTTCACTTCAGACACCAGAGATAAGTGTTGGGGTTCCTAAACCATCTGCATTTTGACTTGCTATCTACAATTTAGGGGCTCTACTACTTTGTACCTTGTACTCAATGATTTGCTGATCCACAGAACCAGTGCAATTTTATTTATTACAACAGTTTTATTAATAGAAAATGATACAAGCTAGACTTAGTCAAGGGGAGAGACACAGGGGACAAATTTTGGGAAGGGTCATAAGTTACTTCTATTGTCCTTCCCTTGTGAAATAAGGGTGCTTCTCTCCTCTGACACACACACACACGTGTGACTACGTTTCCAAGTCCAGAGCTTGCATTGAGGTTTCATTAACTAAACACAACTGATTGAATCATTTGCTACAAGGATGAACTCAACCTTTAGCTCCTCTCTACTTCCAGGTTTGCTGCCTGAAGCCCAATTTTATAGATGGTCTATAAGGTTGTAGCTATCTCCGTTCCTGCATAACATTGTGAGCAACAATTCTCTGCAAAACCACCATCATTTTAAAAACTACTTTTAGATTTATTGTGTGTGCATGGCTGTATGTAGGCACATGTGTGCCTACAACCTGTTAGTATTCTGTCTAAACTTCACCCCCACAGTTACCTGGCAACAACCAGGTAGGCCTGGCTCACTATAAAAGGGGATGCCTGCATCTTCCTCCCACTCTTGTACTCTTGCTCCCTTGCTCTCCCCCTCTGTCCCCTCGCCCCTTCCCTCCTCCCTTTCCACGTGGTCATGGCCAGCCCCCCCTCTTTCTGCACCTCTCTCTGCCTCTACTACCCTCTTAACTCCCCTCCCCATGCCCTGAATAAACTCTATTCTATACTTCAGTGTCGTGTGGCTGGTCCCTCAGGGGGAAGGGATGCCTGGGCATGGGCCCACTGAGATATCTCCTTCCTCCATATCTCACCACACACCTCCACAGAACATATTCTATATCTCTATCTTTTTTATAAACACATCACCACCCACAGAGGCCTGAAGAGGATCAGATCCTCTGTAACTGGAGTTACAGACAGTTGTGAACCACTATGTGTGTTCTGGGAATTGAACCTAGACCCTCTGCAGGAACAACAAGTACTCTTAACCACTGAGCCATCTCTTCAGCCCCTACTATCAATCATTTTAGCATAAACTGTTGGGGCCCTCTATGAAAAAGAAAGATGGTCCTCTTACCTAGAAAATGTCAAGGATCATATCTGAGAAACTAGGAACAAAAGCCTATCAAATTTAAAAAAAACTATTTTATTTAAGCAATTTCTTTTTATTTCATGCAATGTCTTTTTATTATATTTCCTCCTTCTCCCTGACATCTTCCAGACCCATCCTCCACTTCCCTCCTTCATGGCTTCCTTCAAAAATTAGCTCATCAAGTCCAATCTGTGCATATTCCTGGGTGCAAGGTCATTCATTTGATTGCGACTAGACAACCATAGGCAATATCCTTCAGAAACACTGATTCTTTGTTAATGGTGTGACCTCACGGGCTTCTCCCCTCTGAATGCTATAATGTTGTCTTGCTTGATCTTATGTAGTTATATACTATTTATATAGAACAGGTGCTAGAAATTCATAAGTGCAATGACCTGTCAAGTCAAAAAGACATTGTTTCAGTCTCTACCAGACTTCTGGTTCTGGACAATCTTTCAACAACCCTCTTCTATGGTAGTCCCTGAACCCTGGGTGTAGGGTGGGGCAGAATATAGATGTCTCATTGGTGGTTGGACATGCCACATATTCTCTGCACCTTGTACAGTTGTGAGTCTCTGAGCTAACCACCATCCACTGCACAAATAAAATTCCCTGTTGAGGACTGAGAGATACGCTAACGGAAAGGGAAGATGTAGGGTAGATGGGCAGTTAGGGCAGAGGAAACTGTGGAAGAAGGGATCATTAACACTAAAGATGCTCGAAAAGCCATATGCAAACTCACTATTTTATAAGCTTCCTACACACATGTTATGCATGCACACACACACAAACACGCACATGTATTACGCACACTTATATACAGGATACGCCTCAATTTTTTGGTTAGAAATGTCCAAACAACAGAAGCCATTGCCATTGCTCTGGTTGTCCACAACAACTTGATGATAAGAACTCATTGTTCAAGATGCACAGGACATTTTGGTCATAGGACATAAGGAAATCAACATGACTCAAAGTAAGAGTCTTCCTCCTTAATAGCTAGCTTTTCTAGTACTGGAAAATGCTATGTAAACTGTTGAGAGAAAACTCACCAATAACTCTTAGCCAGCTGTGAAATTTGTGAACTACAATAATGATTGGTGTGGCAGGAGATGTCCATGAGTGCAGTAGTGGTACAAATGTTATAGACACAATCAACCACTCTCTGCTTGTGGTTAAGGACCATTCCACAGGAAGAAATGCATGCCTGGTACTGTAAATATGACCACGAACTTGTGGTCGAGAAACTCACAGGCTCCAGGATAACCCTCCCACCATTATTTTGCTAAATGGATATAGACTGAAACTGTACTCTAAATTAGTATCTTTGTGCCTATTGTATTCCTTGATAATCGGTACAGTCTCCGTGTGTCCACTGGACTCAGAGGGCAGAGTGGCCTTGCACACTCCACAATGTCTAACACTCTGCTGGGAGAACACATATTGGAATGTAACCGTGACGCCTTAGGAAGTCATAGAGGTTTAGAATAAATTAATTGGAAGGGCCTTTGAGTTGCATTTAGACATTGCATCATGACTTTACTTTACATGGAAAGCTGAAGCACCAGAAAGTTTGCATCATTATCCCAGGTCACATAGAGAACAGAAATCTTCTTTTCAGTTTTATTATCACAGAGTTTCCATCAGTTCATTACCACCCGTCCTCTACATACATGAGCAGTAGCTGAAGTCAATGTGCTCTAAATTTTTAAAAATTAAAAAGAAACAAGCCAAGGAAGGGAATGAGGTGACAAACTGAATGACAAGGGTTAAAGCATGACTTATGTGAATCTTTAAATGAGATGTTAAGAACTGTTAGCTCTTCATGTCTCTTCCCTGCACTGTCTTGAAATGTCTGGAAAGGCAGAGAAGAATTTTTTTCATTCTCAATCACTATACATGACAAACTGTAAGACTGAAAATGCAGTATATTTTAACACTGTTATCCGAAAAACAGACTTTGATGACCCTGCCTCCTTCACCAAACCAAATGGAATGTGCAGTAGCAATCCTCCCAACATGCGCATCCAGAAAGGAACTGAGCATGCCTTGAGCTTCTGTCACTGTGCCTGGCACGCTGAAGTGCTTGGATGCTGTTGATTGAATAGCACATAGATTAATTCACATGTACAGATTAGTCATGAATGATGACTACTTAACCCCGCAGCCCAGCTGTCCACTTTCCAGTCTTTCATGAGAGATATTGGTTCTGCTCATCTTATTTTATATACCATCCCTTCTGAGTCCATGGGAGGGGGAGGGGTTGGATGTCATGTGATATGGTAAGTCTATCAATTACTGAATCTTTCAGCCCATGATGTTTTACTCCTGAAAGTGAAACCAAAGCATAGAGGAGATGAAAGGTGGTAGAAAGGAATACGCAACTGTATAATGGGCTTAAGTAGGTATAACCTTCAGTTAGTGTTTTCTCAAGCTGAATCTTCCTCAGAGACTCAAGATGGTATGCATCTCAAGTTTTATCCTCAAATGCGAAATTGTAAAGGAAAAACATGTTCATGTCTTTCAGTGAGCATAAACCAGGCCTACCCGAAGTTGGCTCCATACAGACCAGCAGGACAACTGCTTTCTCCTCAGTTGCTACTCTCAGTCATCATGAATTCCTGTTTCACCTGCATTGTGCTAGTGTCTACATTTCTCTCTGTGAAACAGCAGCCTTGGTACTGTGAGGTCTACAAATACAGGTGAGTTGATTTCCTTAGGTTTCCTTTCTGAGAGTGAAATAAGCAGTGCCAAGTCACATTGTCTGACTTGATACCAACAGCAAACCTAAATTTTAACTAACAAAAATAATGCTTTCATACAGAAAATTATAAATGATAGAACAGAACATATTTAATGGGTGGTATGCTAGGTGAGCAGGTGGGATTGGCAGGAAAGATAACCTGTAACCTCGCTTGATAATGAGATGGTCTTACAGCTGATCGACTATGAATGGGTCTATTCCTCAGGGCATGGATTTTATGTAGACCAAGGCTTGGGATATCCCAAGTGAGATATCACTCAGTATCCCAAGTGAGAGAATAACATCTCTGGCTTTCTGAGGAGGATAGTCTCTGTTACAGCTAGTTAATGATATTACTGTTGTACAGAAACAGCTAAAGGCAATACATAAACTCAAGCTTTACTCTTCCTGTGGAAATATTATTCTCCTTTTGAACTCGGACATGTACACTCTACTATGAGTCTAATGGCATCAGATCCCCAGAACACAGAAACATAAGCAGAGAGCCAGTATGTGATGTGTAAGAACTTCATTTAGACTCCAAAGTCAGCAAATCAAGAATGACTTGGAATATATGGTCCTGTAGAGTTTCAGAAGCAAATGCTTCCCTAATTTGGAGCAAATACACACAGTGAAGAACAACTGTGGTTGAAAACAGGAGAAAGCAGGGTGGAGGCATAGAAACATGGCCAACAAATCAAGATGGCCCTGGTTCTATCACTCCGTGCACCACACCATCTTCCTTTTCTATAATGTGATTGGACAGAGTTACATACCGTTTAGTGTTAAGCTCTGAAATCCAGGCCATCTAGCCTATCCATCCACCTCAAGAATCTGAGCTGGCTCTTTGCAAACATTATTTAACAGACTGACCATCTACTATATATACAAAGCACATTTATAGATCTTCTAGACCCCAAGATAGTAATAACTGAACCTAGTTGGGCATGGTGATGCTCAACTATCATCTCAGCACAAGGGAGTGTAAGGCAGGAAGATGATGAGCTCAATGTCAACTTTGGCTATGTAGCAAGATATTTTCTGCCTTTGTTGGGATTTCTATTGCTGTTATATAATACAATGACAAAAGGAACCTTGGGGAGGAAAGGGCTTACTTATAATGATAAGATAGCACTTTATTGCTATTGCTGAGAGACGTTAGGACTGGAACTATGGAGCTTACTGGCCTCCTCCTATGGCCTGCTCCTTAGCCTGGTTTCTTATGCTATCCAGGACCATCTATCCTGGGATGACACTACCTGTACCAGACTAGACGCTTCCATATTAATGACCAATCATGAAAATGACTTGCCTACAGGCCAATTCGATAAAGGCATGTTCTCAACTGAAGTTATTTCTTCCCAAAGGATTGAGCTTGTGCCAAGACGATGTAAAACTAACTAGCACACTATTTCAAAAAGAAAGGAAAAAGAAGCCTTGTATTTGATGTCACATCTGGAAAATAAATTATATGTATAAAATGTTGAAGATTAACTTAAAAGTTTCAGGCTAAACAAGAAAGCCAAAGAAATCTAATTTTCAAGTTTTCATTATTATAAAAAGGAAGAACATTGCAAATAGGTCAATCAGAACTGACAAAGCCTAGATCTTAAAAACAGATTTTTGCTGAGTAAATATTGTATAATCCCACTATGCTAGATGTCAAAACCTGTAAATTAACTAATACAAAAACATACACACACAAACTCATAATATGTAGATGAAAATAAAAATATCTCAACAAAAGAATTCCAAAGTAGTGAGCTAAATGCAGCAAGAGGAAAGAACAGGGAGGGGACTAGTATTGATTCTCATGCATGGGCAGAGATAATGAGGGCTGAAGAATAAATAGTAGTGCAATTAATGAGAACTGTACATCCAACTTAGAAAGTCTGCAGTGTTTTGGGAAAAACAGATATTGTGTTAGGAGAATAGGGAGTATTGGTAGGGAGCTCGGTGAAAGTAAGACTGGAAAGCTAGGCTGAGGACAGGATGTCTTCTAAGTCAGGCTGAGAAGTCAGAGCTTACCTTGTTAGTATCCTAGAGCCAAGGATACTTCCCAATCAGAAAGGCTATGTTAGGTCTTTACTACAATTCCGTAGCTACCTTTGGAGACAGTGGAATAGGGATACAACTCAGGGCATAAGTCATGAGGCTTACATCAATAAACGAAAGAGAATACACACACAAGACACACACACACACACACAGAGAGAGAGAGAGAGAGAGAGAGAGAGAGAGAGAGAGAGAGAGAGAGAGACATATACATGCTCGCACCCATATCTACAAACATACACAAATACCCCTAAACACACACACACAGACATACACAAACACACATATATGTGTGTGCATATATATACATGTTTATGATCATATCCACAAAACGTACACATATACACAAAAAATACACACATACACATAAACATACAAATACACAGATTCCTAATCACAAACATGCACTAAAACAGATACATAAATACATATTCTATTCATTCAATACATTTAATATTTGATTTGACACGAATTTCATAGAAATTGTCACCCAAGGCCTCTCAAGACACATTATCTGCTCTATACAGGAGACAGACGGGATGGTGTTGATTTCTTCTCAATTTTCTTTCTGCTTTGTCATTGTAAGAAGTAAACAAGATATGTCTTGTCAGCCACCATGTGGAACAGGTTGAAAGCTGAAGCCACCTGGTAGTAATTAAATTACTTTGTTACCTACTAAATAAAAGATTAAAAAACAGCATAGAAATTTTTCATA
Organism: Grammomys surdaster; assembly: GCF_004785775.1. NCBI lineage: Eukaryota > Metazoa > Chordata > Mammalia > Rodentia > Muridae > Grammomys > Grammomys surdaster. Next base: position 3,143,127 of record NW_021620775.1, read on the forward strand.
ATGCTTGAAATTCTTTCACAGTGAATGCTTTCTGGCCAACCAAAGTAATTTCTCAACCAACATGAGTTTGGAGCGAAACTGGACGGGAAATGCAACTCTGGTTCCTGCTTCTGTGCTAAGTTTTGAGGGTACCACTTTGTGGCCCATCGTCACTTTCAACTGCATCTCAGCAGCATTTATTTTTTCTAAGGGAAAGCCATTTCGGAAACCCATCTACACAAACTGTAAGTGTGTGTAGCTTAGGCTTCCATTCTGAATCTTTTTCTGTTCCCACTTCCTTCTCAGAGTCACTGTTTACCAGCAAATGAAAGTTTGCATCTCTCTGGCACGGTAACTGACTAAAACAGTCTTAGATGGGAGAGCCATGGGGCAGAGAGCTGCTCATGTGAGGATGCCCAGTCATTATTAAACTGTTAAATGAATCAACAGCCATCAAGAACCATTCCATACATAAGCTTATATGTCAAGAGATTTTTTAAAATTATTAAATTTTTACATCCCAAATGTTGTCCCCTCCCCTTCACCTCTAAAAGTGTTCCCCCCAGGGCATCACCCTTCCCTGGGATGTCAAGTCTCTACAGAGTTAGGCCATCATCTCCCACTGAGGCCAGACAAGGCAGGCCTCTGCTAAATATGTGCTAGGATCCTCGGACCAGCCTCTGCATGCCCTTTGATTGGTGACTTAGTCTCTGGGAGATCCCAGGGGTCCAGGTTAGTTGACACTGTTGGTCTTCCTATGGGGTTGCCATCCCCCTCAGCTCCTTCAATCCTTCCCTCTAACTCTTCTGTAGGGATCCCCGACCTCAGTCCAATGGTTGGCTGTAAGTATCCGTATCTGTCTCAGTCAGATGCTGATAAAGCCTCTTAGAGAACAGCCAGGATAGGCTCCTGTCTGTAAGCACAGCAGAGCGTCAGTAATAGTGTCAAGGTTTGGTGACTGCCAATTCCTTCAGCTTCTGCTCCATTTTTGTCCCTGCATCCCTTTTAGGCAGGAATAATTTGGGGTAAAACTTTTGAAGGTGAGTTGGTGTCACCATCCTTATACTGGGGATCCTGTCTAACTATTGGAGATAGTCCCTTCAGGTTCCGTATCCCCACTGTTGGGCATTTCAACTTAGGTCACCCACATCGAGACCTGAGAGCCTCTCACATCCAAGTTCTCTGGGACTTTCTAGAGGGTTTCCCCCATTCCTACCTCCCAGCCCCGGCAGCAACATATTTCCATTCATTTTCCTGGTCCTCTAGGCTTTTCTCCTGTTTGCCCCTCTTACCTAATCATGACCCCCTTTCCCCTCCTCCTCTCCTCTCCTACCCTGATCCCTCCCTTCCTCTGCCTCCCATGATTATTTTGTTCCCCCTTCTAAGTGGAATTGAAGCATCCTCAATTTCTTCGTTCTTGTTTAACTTCTTAGGGTCTGTGGAGTTTATCATGTATTCTGTACTTTTTGGCTAAAATCCAACTATCAGTGAGTACACACCATGCATGTCCTTTAAGGTCTGGGTTGCTTTCACTCAGGATGATTTTTTTTTTAGTTCTATCCATTTGCCTGCAAAATTCATGATGTCCTTGTTTTAAATAGCTGAATAGTAATCCATTTTGGAAATTAACCACATTTTCTATATCCATTCTTTGGTTGAGGGGTATTTGGGTATTTTCCAGCTTCTGGCTATTATAAATAAGGCTGTTATGAACATAGTGGAGCACATTTCCTTTTGGTATAGTGGAACATCTTTTGGGTATATGCCCAAGAGCAGTATAGCTGGGTCTTTAGGTAAAACTATTTCCAATTTTCTGAGGAACCTCCAGATTTCCAGATTGGTTGTACCAGTTTGCAATCCCAACAGCAAAGGAGTATTTCTCTTTCTCCATATCCTTGCCAGCGTGTGCTGTTCCTTATGTTTTTGATCTTATCCATTCTGATTGGTGTAAGGTTGAATCTCGGGGTTGTTTTGATTTGCATTTCCTTAATGACTAAGAATGTTGAACATTTCTTTAAGTGCTTCTCTGTCATTTGAGATTCCTCTGTTGAGAATTCTCTGTTTAGCTCTGTACCCCATTTTAATTGGGTTATTTTGGTTGTTAGAGTCTAACTTCTTGAGTTCTTTCTATATTTTGAATATTAGCCCTCTCTTGGATGTAAGGTGAGTGAAGATCTTTTCCCAATCTGTAGGCTGCCATTTTGTACTATTGACAGTGTCCTTTGCCTTACAGAAGCGTTTCAGTTTCATGAGGTCCAATTTACCAATTGTTGATCTTAGAGCCTGAGCCACTGATGTTCTGTTCAGGAAGTTTTCCCAGTGCTGATGTGTTCAAGGTTATTTACAGCTTTCTCGTCTGTTAGATTCAGTGTGTCTGGTTTTATATTAAGGTGGCTTTTAAGGAACTTCACAAGTTTACCTCTTATCATCTTCATAATGCTGAGACAGTTACATTAAGTTGTTCATGTCTCTATTGTCTCATCTGTAGAATGGGAGTATTATTATGTGACCCCTAGTCTTGTGATGTTGGGTTGTGGTGCACGCTCGTGGGTGTAGGTGTGGGTTCTGTTGGGCCAAGTTGTGGGTCTCTCGAGACTGCCATCCCAAGGGGCTAGGCTGCGGCTCAGGGTGACAGAGACATAGAAACTTGACTGAGTTCATTCCACGTGTGTCGGGTGGACATCGGGCTGTGAGAAGCTGCAGGACTCCACCCTGGGCATGGGAAGAACACAGTCTGAGACCACTGCGAGAGCCAGAGCTGTTGGGTTGGAGGTCCCTGGGCCAAGGTGGCTGGCCGGAGACCAACTGGTCTCAGCCCTCGGGTTCCCAGGAGCTGCTGAGAGGCCGCGGATTCACCGAGACAGGGTGTATGGGCTGGATCTACCCACAGACAAAAAAGGTGGGGGGGGGGGAGAAGATGAGTTTCAGAGGTGTCCTCCCAGTAATGAGACTCTTGGTCTCGGCAACTCGCTTGGCTAGGTCATGGCTGGCTCGGCTAGCTCCCTTGAGTGGGCATCCTCTGTGGCTGGAATGTAGTGGTGTCTTTGGTGGAAGATTAGATGGTGGCTCGATAGTTGAAGATTTTTTCCATGGTTCCCCACGGCGGGGGGCCCCAAAGATGAGTTTAAAATGTCCATGGTTTTAAAATGTTTATTGTCATGGCAGAAAATGGATGAAGCTGTACCCTGTATTCTCAGGGCAGGCCTGAGGTTAAATACCTTTTGCAAGTAGGTGGAGTCTCTGGGAAGGCATGCTTAATTGGCTACATCCTCTGGCCTTTAGGTGTCTCATGAATATGGAGATGTCTTGAGGCTCTGCGGCCTGTGTCACGCCCTCTACCTGTGTTACATGACCGATGGTCACAAACCTCTCTTTGAGAGGGGCTGTAGAGGGCTGTCCTATGTGCCTGAAAGGCACAGGTTGATGGAGGCCTTTGGCCTCATGTCAGGAGCCTGGAGTCTGGGAGCGTGGTGAAATGCATGCTGTCCCTTGCAGGGAAACCTGTGAGGTCTCCAATCTGCTGGGTCTCTGGCCATCTCTAGCCAGAGAAACCATGCTGTCCTTTCACGGTTCTACATTGTGAGAGTTAAGTAAAGCATTTTATGTAAAGGGTCTAGTGCAAAACATAGGAATGCCCCCACATTTATAAAATATGCTTTTTAAAATGCCTTACTTCTCTAATACATTTTCTAACTAGAATGAAGCCAAACCCAAAGCAAAATATTCGTAGCTACTATCAGGACCTCTAGGCAGGAAAACAAGCAAACCGTAGTATGTCCTTCCACACTTTTGTGAGTGGAAGCAGATACTGCTAATAATTATGCCAGCTCAAGCAGAACCGTAGGAGATTGAGACATGTGGGCATCTTGTCTACCCACACCGCTGGCTTTGCTGTGTCAGCATTATAAATAAGTCCATGTCAAAGCTACTCACACTGATGGGGAAGTAGCTTAGTTACTAGAATGCTTGTTTCACATTCACAAAACCCTGAGTTTAATCCTCAATACCACATAAAACCAGGAGTGGGGCTGAGTGTCTCTAGTCTTGGCGCTGAGGAGGTGGAGGCAGGAGCATGGCAGTTCCAGGTCATTCTGGGCTACATGGTGAGTTTGAAGCAAAAGAACAAAAACAAGACAAAACAAAACTCGGATAAGTCATTTCAACTGGCCTCTGAGTTCCTTAAGACAACAGGTCCAATTATTTGGTGAACATGTCCAGCTTTTGTGATATGATTTAAATTGATTTCCTGAGTATATATAGTAATTTTCATCGGTATCAGTTGCTTTTTAGAGGGTCATTTCATAACAGTAGAGCTGGGAAGTGATATGTAAGTGTAGACTAAAAACAAAATTTTGTTGATCTGCCTAGAGTTTCTAAAGCAGGATATTCCATTTCATTTTAATTTGCATTTTTATCTTCAGTGAAGAGAAATATAGATCTGTATTATTAACCATGTCATCTATGACTTGTCTGTGCATGTTTAATCTATTCTCATATTGGATTTCTGCTACTCTCCTTATTTATCTGTGTGAGCTGTTTATTCCTTTGTAGTTATTTTTTTCTCATTGCCTTTGTGCACAGAAGGGTTTTTTTTTCTAATTACAAAACAGAAGAGATTACACTTATTTATTTTTCAAATGTTCTAATGCTTTTTAAAATTTAATACAACATGGTATGTTTACTGTGTGGGTTGTTAGTTTATCCAATTAATCAATGTTTTTGACATATTTTTGCACCACTGAATATCTAATATTCTTTTCATTCACTTACTCCCCCACTGAGAATAACACTAGCTTCATCATATCAATGTTCATGTAAGCTATTGGTTCATTATGGATAATTTATAGTAGACACTGTAAATCTGTGTTGCCTTCATATATTATATATCTGTGTAGAGCTAATCTGCTGCCACGGTCTCTTCTATTCCACTGATGTACAATGGCACTTTAGCAATTATAGTCTCTTGGTTTATTTAGCATGCAGCATATGGGTGGTACACTCCCTCCTCATATTTTTACACCCTCTCCTTTCATGTTTTTTCTTCCAGATGAATTGTAGAATTGTCCAGCTTCAAAATTTCTCACCTGGGATCTTGACACTTTGGGAAGAATTTACAGCTTGCCATAGTTCAGTCTTTTGAGACAGGAGCATTCCACAGTTGTTTGTTGTTTTCTTGTTCTTGTGACTAAGGATGGGACTAGAGGCAGCCTAATAGGGGAAGCCTTTATTTGTCTTATAGTATGCAGTGACACAGTCATCATGGCAAGGAAGGCACAATAACAGAAGCATGAGATGGTTGGCCATGCTGTGATTGCAGGCAGGAAGTCAGGTCAGGTTGACAAAAAGTAGGCCAGCACTAAGGCCTGCCCTACTGACCCACTTCATCTCATAGTGCTTCACCTTCCAAAGGTTCCACAACCTTCTAAAGTAGTGCCCACTAGCTTCACCAAGAGTTCATATGTGTGAGCTTGATGGGGGATATTTCATAAGCAAAATACACCACAGCCCACCTTTGGTCATATTCCTTTTTCTTATCCATTAATGTCTGTATGTTTTTCTACTATAAATTCTGTACAGTTAAGAACCTAATCCTACTTACTTTTCTTTCCATATTTATAACCGAATGTCATTGTGACATGAGAAGGATATAGGGTCACTTTCATTTTCCACCCAGAATCCTTCCTGACCGTTGTCGTTAATCCTTGAGAATTAAATGCTTTAGAAAAATAGTGATTCATTTCATTGTAATTAGTTGCAAACAGGAATATTCCTTCTTTTTTTTTTTTAAACAACTAAATATCTACCTGTGTTTTCTAATGAATGAAACCTAGAATTCAGGACAATGTTAGATAATATCAAGCTAGTAGATAAATATGTACTTTGATAACAACACGTGTAGTAATTTTTACTTAAATTGTTTTTAAATATGCTTTTAGCTGTTGGTGAAATGGTCATGGAAAGCTCCTTTTATGTAAAGAAAATACATCTTTGTTTGCATTAATCAAGAGAGATTTTAAAATTTAGTGTAGGAGACAAACTTCAACAAATGCCGTGATATCATCTACCAGATAAATACTCTTTCTGCATCTTGTTATCCAATGCTACAGATGTGTTATATTAATATTTTTGTCATTAAATCATATACTTGAGAATATCCTACTAACCTGTAGTTAAAACTTTTACTAAATTGAATTTTGTAGCTCTTTGAAGACCTACATTTGATGCTGTATGTTTCATCTTTTTTGGTAGATTTTTGTTAGGTTTTAATTTCAGACTTAAAACCTGACTTTTTTCTTTCCTCTATAAAGATTTTAATAGATAGGAATGATTTGTTCCTTGACAACTTACGAAAAGATATCAGTAAATTACTTGGCTCTAAATCCTTCCTTTGAAATGGTTTTTTAAGGTTTGATTTGGGTTGTACTGTTTTAAATAACTTATTTTTTGCCCATATAATACCATTTAATTTATTTTACCAAACTTTATCATAGAGTTTAGGGTAGAATTTCCTTAAAGTTTTAAGTACTTTCTGTGACTCTCACTATTGTATTATGATTATCTTGATTATATTTAAATCTGTCTTAACCAGCTTTCATTCACAGTGAGAAAATACCCAGGGTAGGGGGACAATTTTCAGACCGGAAAGCCTCATGCTGGTTCACAATCTCAGAGGTTTCAGTCTATGGTTAAGTGGCTCGATTGTGTCTGTGACTTGAGCATGAGAGAGATAATGACAGGGAACACATGGTGAAACAAAGTTGCTCACCTTCTGTAGGCTAGGATGCAGGAAAGACAGCAAGAATGGGCAAGCTGGGGTGGGGTGCGCTGTGCTTGAGGAAAGGAATGGATGGGGAGAAAGAGAGCTCAGGGCAAAATATATCCTTCAAGTAATTCGGTCCTGCTAACTATGGCGGCGTTTTCACCAACTATGACTTGGTTTCACCGATTTTCTACCACCTCACAAAAGGTCATTACACTGTGAACCTATCAAGTGCAATAATTTATTGATTAGGTTAGTGCCCCTGTTATCTACGCACCTCTTGAAGGTGCTACCTCTGTGCTGTGCTGAGACCATGCCCTCCACAGCTGAGCTTTTGCTGGACATTTCAGATCCAGTTGCTTGTCCTTGTTCCTGCCTTAAATGAATTTGTTGTTGTTGTTGTTGATTAATAGCAAAATAGCTCTTGGATTTTTAATTCTGTATTGTTTTCCTCATTTATTTAAGTTTGGTTTTCCTTCTTTCCTTGGACTTGTTTTGGTTGACGTCATGGGTCGTGTACTTTTCTTCATCTTTATAAGACCAGAAACACATTCCAGGCTAGTCATTGTAGTTTGGATTCCACTCTTTATATTTTTACCTACCAGCAACTTTGACCTAGTTTCTTCTTTGACCTAATAATAATTTTCAGAAGAGTGAGTTTTACTTGTTGAGACAGGGGGATCATATTTTGCTTTCACTTTCTTTCCTATGTTTCTTTTAATGGTTGATAAACATATATTTGGTTTCCCTTTTGATCCAGTAGACTTTAATAAGTTTCGTGTTTTGTATACAGGGGAGAGGTTCAGTTAAAGTCTATCCCAATGTCTATTTTGATAGTTGTGATTAGACAGCCTAGCCTCTGACACCCACTTTGGAGAAACTGCTTCAGTGTTATGTATGCTAAGCTCCTGTCTCTGTTATAAATGTGCAATTACGGCTAAAGCGGTCTCATCCAATTATGTTACTCATCTTTGTTCTTGAGTCTTTTCTGGCATAGCTGTCTTCTCAAAGGATCTGAGATCGTGCTTCCTCTGATCTTATATTTCCTGACAGTGTCTGAGTTCCTCCTTTTCTTCTCAGTTTTGAAGCAGTATATGAAAGTACCCTTGACTATTGTCAAAACAAATTAAGATCCTGTTCTATAGTTTAAAGCTATTTCTTAGAGTCCTTATTTCCAAATAAAATGTATTTTATAAGGAGGATTTTCTCAGTACCTGGTACTTCAGTAGTAAATACAGGGGGCTTTCACACACACTGACTGAATTAGAATTATGTGAGTTACAACATGGGGACTTGAAGATTAAAGGAAAACTGACATCTCCTGACAGACACTTCTAGCAATTCTCTCCAGTTGGGGGAGGGAGATGTCATATATGTGCCATAGTGCACACGTGCTGGTGGAGGACAGCAGCCTGTGGGAAGGAGCCAGTGGATTCCAGGGAATCAAACTCAAGTCATTATGTTTGGTGGCTGTTCTAGTCAGGGTTTCTCTCACTGGGATGAAACACCACAAACAAAAAGCAAGCTCAGGAGAAAAGGGTCTATTTGGCTTACACTTCCACGTTGTAGTCTATCGTTGAAAGAAGTCAGGACAGGAACTCAGACAGGACAGGGTCCTGGATGCAAGAGCTAAAGCAGAGGCTATGGAGGGGTTGCTGCTTACTGACTTGGTTCTCAATGCTTGCTCAGCCTGCTTTCTTATAGAACTCAGAACCACCAGCCTAGGAATGGCACCACCCACAATGGGTTGGCCCCTCCCTCATCAGTCACTAAGAGACTACCCTACAGTTGAATCTTATGGCTGCATTTTCTCAACTGAGGTTCCTTCCTTTCAGAAGACTGTAGCTTGTGTCAAGTTGGCATAGAACTAGCCAGGACTGTGGCAAATGTCTTTTCCTGCTGAGCCACATCACTGATGTCACTAATAATTCCAAATGGGAATACACAAAACTTTAATTTATTTAATTTTAATTTATGTATGTATGTATGTATGTATGTATGTATGTGTGTGTGTGTATGTATGTGATAAATTGTGTGTACTTGTGAATGAAGGTGCTCATGGAGTCCAGAACAGGGCACTAGGTCTCCAGGAGCTGATGTTACAGGCAGTAATGGGCCACCATATGTTGGTGCTGGGAAGTGAACTAAGGTCCTTTGTAAGAGTGGTGTACGATGTTAAAACCTGAACCATCTCTCCTGCCCCAATGCACATACTATTACAGGTTGTAGACTTCTGAGTTATGTTAGAAGCCTTTGACAGTACCAAAGATACATGATATTACCGATTTCGTCATAAAATAGCAAAACCTCTTGTTTTTCTTCTCAGAATTTGAGATAAGTTCAACTTTATGATGACAAGATACAGAAAAAGTACACACTTCCCCCTCCCCTCTAAACTATTACAAGTATTACCAACTGTTCTCTTATACGAAAACAAGTTACAGTGGTTTGTGAGATAGTTGCTTCTTAAAGTACTTGCATCCAGAAGGCCCATCCTTTCAGGTTTATCAATAGCAGCTAACCAAAGAGGATAGACACATTTCTTCATTGCATTTTTTTTACCAAAAGCTGAAGTAAGGGAGAGGGCCTACTTTGCACACCACTAACCAAAGGACACACTAAGTGCACAAGATTCAGCCAGTTGCTAATGAGGATCATGTTTTCAACAAGACTAACAGCCTATGTTGTCCTTCTTTATCAGCTTTTGAGTCCCAGTGATTCTACACCGGGAACAATGCAAACACCACATTGCTGACTCCTGGGATCTTTGTATCACCATATGGGCACATCGTTCTATTTGGGACCTCTTCTCTATCGTCCTCTCATCTGCTCACCTCCTCTCTCTTTCCCTCTCTCGGCCACCTCTGCCTCACCCTTTCTAAGCAAGTACCCACCCTTAGCATTTCTCCACTCTCATTCTTTTGAAAGTGGGTGGAGAAATGCTAAGGTTGGGTACTGGTACTTAAAGCTGACAGCAGTTCTGGTGTCTTCAGAAACAGTTTCTCTGTCATGGTAAACTGAGTGAAGTCTTGTGGTGACTGGGTCCTGAGTCTAAAACATTTGAGAGGCACTATCTGCTGACAGCTGGGCAGACACAGAGGCAGGTGGGCTTTTGGAGGTTAAAATCAGGGATGTTGACATAATTCATCCTGAGATGTTTATGTTCTCAAAGTCAAGCAGCTGGGGATATGGGAAGGAGGGAGCCCAGAAACTTTGCATATTTATCATTTGTAACTTCCCTTTCCAAATCAGAGTCTCAAAGCCCCCGGGAATAGTCACTCCTCAGCCGTAGAAGCCTCATTGATAGAGCAATCGAGATCACATGTTTCAGAATAAGCTTTGTAGGGAGAATTCGGAAGTTTGAAGAAGAGTGGTATTTGAATTGGGCCCCTTAAGTTGGAGGGATATGGAATGTACCATGACAGAAGGAATATTGCCTACACAGGGCACTTAATAATTAAGAACACAGAAGCCAGGATAAGGGACAGAATGTAAACAGAGAGTTCAGAAAGGCTGATGGACCTAACACTGGAAAGCTCAGAGTGTCAGCGGCAGGTTCTTGTACCTCATTCTCCTGGAACAGAACACTAAGATGCTGTCAAGACTGGATGCTCCCCCTACATACATGTCTCACTAGATGGTGGTGATCATGTATAGGAATTCCCTGGTAACCATTCATATGGGCTAATCATGGCAGGATTTCTCCACCCAAGATGCCCTCAGTAAAGAGAATTCCCTTATGAAAGTTTCTATAACATGCTTGATTCCATCTTTACGAGGAGAGATTTTTTTTTTAAATATAATAACACCTTTATCATACAAACATTAAGACATATTTTAAAACATATGATGATCTATTAAAACATCTGAAGATTCATCTAGTGTTTGCCCAACATGAACTAATTGCTAACGTGTGCCAAGTTCTATGAAGTATTCTCTTAGCACCTGAAAATAATGTTTGGTGTTTCTTCAGATTTATTCTCGCTTCTGCTGACATCTGCTGTGGGCCTCACTCTTTTCATTCTGTTTTCTGATTTTCAAGATATATACCGTAAAATGGAGGTAAGTGGTGTAGAGTCCGCATCTGTCATGATTCAGATGTGCCAAAGCTGTACTTGAATAGCAGTTTGTAAGTCAATCATGACCCTATACTCTCTAATCCACTAAATATCATGAACTTTTATTTTGTAGAAAATATTTCTCCATTCCACATATGCTTCCATATTAATGGTGTCATCCTTTTAGCATGTTTATACTGTTCATGCCTAAAATTTTGTTTGTGACCAGGAAAAAGACACTGGGTAAATGTGCCTGTTACCAAGCCTGATGACCAAAGTTCAGTCCCTGGGACCTACATGGAAGAAGAAGAAGAATAAGTTGTCCTGTGACATCTACATGTGTTTTGTAGAATTTGTGTTCCCCTACAACACACACACACACACACACACACACATCAGTAAAAAACAAAAATCACTTTAAATGTAATTGCAAAAGAAAAGTGTTAGACAAGTCTTATCAATACCAGGAATTGACTATTGAGAGTCTTATTTGAGTGGCCATCATTTGGTCCCACTAGTTTGAAAGTAAATTCATTAGGACGTTACTAAAGCTATTCTTGGACAAGTCTTGTGGGAGATGTCTAGAAAGGAAAGGAGTATCTTGCTGTAAGCCCGTAGCTCTCTTTTGAAGACTAGCCATTCTTCACTGAGATGTAATGTGAGTGACTGATACAGCCCATGTTTGAAGGGAAAAATATAGCTGGAAGGACATAGGGAGGAATTCTTATTGTTACTGTGACTTCCACAGGATCTTATGGAAGGAACATGGGTTGGTAAGTGTCTAGATCTTGCTAGTTGAGATCTAGCTATGTCAGGCTGGTTCTGATGGGCAGAACTTCCTCAGTATCAGGAGAAAGGGCAGAGGGCCTTATGAGTTTCCAAGAATGACTTTGGTTCTGGCAATGCAGAGAACATGGGGTGGCAGGGATGAAATTCAAAGCAAGGCTTGCATTACTGAGTAGATAGAAGAGTATTTAAAACAGAGGCAGGTGCTGTACAGTGGAGCATGAAGAACAGAGAAGATTAGAGGAGGCAGGCACCGTCCAAGGCAGCCAACAAGGTTAGTAGTCTCTGCCAAAATAACGAAGGGACAGTGAAGGTTCTTTGGAAGGATATTTCAAGCAGATTAATTAAACAAGGGAAGGAAAGCACAGCAATGGAGAGATAGTTAGGAAATGATAACTCAGGCAATCCATCCATATCCCATGAGTTACAGAGCTTCAGAATGTGCCTGGCTTAGGAGCATGATGCTGCGCTGAGTAGTTCGGAAGTGAAAAAAGTCAACCATACAAGAGAATAATTCCAAACTGAGATTGCTCTCAAGCTGGTAATGGAGAAGAGCCTTTTTCACTGTGGTGACAGTGGCACTGAGATCTGCGTGGGCCTGAGTATGAGCCAGTTTCTCCAAAGCCAATGTACTGCCTTTCAACACTGGGGAGATGCTGTCTCTGTTCGGGGGAAACAGATGACCAAGTAGTGCCTTGAAACAACCCATCCTGGGATATGGATGAGAATTGGAAATGAATGGCTGGAGCAGTAGGTCTCAATCTTCCTAGCTTCAACCCAGTTCCTCATGTTGTGACCCACACCATAAAAGTATTTTGTTACTACTTCATACTTGTAATTTTGCTTCTATTATGAACCCTAATATAAATACATGACATGCAGGATATCAGATATGTGTTCCAAAAGGGTCATGACCCATAGGTTGGGAACCACTGAGCCATAGACTACAGGTTGGAGGATGCTGTGCTTATACATCTCAGGCTTCTACACATTCAGTCTAACTTTCTGTAAGGTAGAAATTTAGGTGTATAGTTCCCCACTCACTGTGGATGTAGCTACCACATCTAATAAACAGATACGTTTAGTCTGTAGTCTTTGAACAGGTTGTACAGGTTGTTAGACTTGCATGAAGATGTTTGAGGCTAATAACATTTGTTCAAAACATCATACTTAGTCAAAACAACTTTAATCTTTTGTCATGACTTATAATTTTTACTCAGAAGTTAGTTTTGCAGGAGGAAAAAGAAAAGCAATGGATTCCAAGTAAGTTTTGTTTTAGGAGAACGGAAATCAGTAAGAATTGAAGACGAATGGTTCTATTTAATGTCCTCTTCCCTGGGTTTCCAAGCATAAGTGAAGAGGGTCACATGAGCTCCAAAATGTCATCTGCTGCACTGCTCTACTGACAGACCTGACAATTATCATCAGCCCATCAGGAGCCCATCAGCTCCTGAGGGAGCACAGGCCAGGAAGGGTCCATTTGAATTTAGATTCTGGCTTTGAATCAGTACTTGGACAAGAGATGGCAATCTTCAGCTTTCCTATCTCCAAAGTAGAAAAACCAATGCCTACCCTTCCAACCTCTGTGTTATTGCAAATGCAGAAATTCTAAATAATAGTGATAATAATAATAACAAGCAGGAATGATTTTTCAAAATGTTAAGTGTGCAACCTATAATGGTGCTAGTTTTTTTTTTTTTTTAACAGTTCATCCCAACCACAACGTCATGGAGAATTTCAATTCTGGTGGCAGCCTTTGTCCAGTTCTGCGTGGCCTTCTTTGTAGAGGTAAAGTATATGGTTCCTATCATTTTTTAAGTAGGTATGTAAATTCAGGGTCTTATTCTCAACATACGTTCATTGTTTAGAGCGACCACTTCACTCCCCACAAAGGATTAGTAAAACTTTCTTTAAAACTGCGCATGATCTCGTTGAGAGAAGTTCTGTGGAGAATGGCTTAACATTCTTTGAGGCTGCAGAGAAATATTCCTGGTATCTTTCTTCATAGAAAGTGAAACTCAATTCAGTTCCAGTGCTTGTCATGAGAGGCACTATATTTGCTCCCTACTGTTTTCAGTACTCTAGAAGTGAGGCCAGGTGACCCTGCAGCTCTGGTGCACAAGGAGACCTCTAGACAGACTGAAGGCGTCTTCAGGAGGCTTCCTCTAATTGGGAGAGAATGGAAGCCACTTTTACTGTGAGCCTTGAAGGCCTTCTTATGAGTGTGTTACTCTTCTACTGAGTGCCATTGAATGACTCACACACACAGAAAAAGGCTTGAATGGTATTTTTTAAAAGGAGTTGAAAAAAATAGATGACTCTTGAAGTATAAGCAAATCCTTTGGGAGAATGGAACAAGCAAACTAAGTAAGTGTGTGTGTGTGTGTGTGTGTGTGTGTGTGTGTGTGTGTGTGTGTATTTCTTATATTCTTTAATTCAGGAATTTCACCTTTACATCGAATTTTAAATATATCACAAAATGAGATAGAAAAATTTTAATCCTACTTGTAGGAAGAGATTCATGATAGTATCTACAGCAGCAAGATATGATTCAAACATACTTCAATGCTTATGCTGCAATTTGAAGAAATGCCATAGTCTTTAAAGATAATAAGATGACTATAGCTTTATGTCAACTACAATAAGCTATTTTATAAGACATAATTACACAAAATTGTACATGACAGAAAATCTAGCATAAACAAAGGAAAGTACAAAGCAGAAACAGATCGATTGTACTGTTGTTTGTGAAACTTGCACAAGGAAAGTATAAAAGGGAAATCAAATGCATCAGAAAGAAGACAATTTTGAGGAACTAGAGAGACACAGTGACTGTGAGTGGTTGTTGCTCTTTCAGAGGGCCCTATTTGGTATCCAGCACCAATCAGACAACTTACCACCTTGAGTAATTCCAAGTTCTGCTCATCTGATATCTTCTGGCCTTTGCAGACATGTGCATATACACATACCCCGCCCCCACAAACATATGCATAAACCAAAATAAATCTTAAAAATGCATTTGATTGCTTCAGACTAATTCATTCAAGCAACAGTTTTTGGCACTGGGACTGAGTTTATAGTTTCTGTTTTCTCTCTCCTCTCCCACTCCATCTCTTCCCATTTCTTCTTCCTTTTGTTTCATCTTCTTGATATGTGGTCTGTCAAAGTTAGTTTGGGTCCCTAGTGGAAAAATTGTAAGTAAATACCTAGCCAGGATTTTACCAGAAAATCTGAAGAAGTGAAAGGTCTCAAGTTTTTAGCAGGTTTCTGTGCCTGGAAACATCTCAGCTTCCAGGAAAAAATACCAACCTTGACCTCAGTAGAGAGGAAGCTCAGGGTCCTAGGCTTCCAGCGCTAGGTAGCTGGAAGGGGCTTGCTTGCATAAGCACAATAGTTTCACTATCATCTCTCTCGATTTTTCAGGACGCCATCCTTCAAAATAGAGAGCTTTGGCTGTTTATAAAGAAAGAATTTGGATTCTACTCCAAAAGTCAGTATAGAATCTTGCAGAGAAAGCTGGCAGAAGACCCGACGTGGCCTCCCACAAACAGGACAGATTATGCAGTCAATGGCAAAAATGGATTCTACATCAACAGAGCCTATGAAAGCCCAGAAGAAGTCCTCAAAGGGAAGCTCAAGCTGGGAGGGCAAGCTTCAGAACAGCACTTTTGGACCAGACTGTAATCTGAATTGCTGTCACGCCTGTTCCCCAACATCACCCTTTGTTCCCTAAACTAAACATTGTAGAAAGGTGGAAAACTGCATACCCCTCACTCTCCTTCGAAGCATCCAATGCACTTCGACATACCGAGCCTTGCAGCAGAGAACCTAACATTAATTGTATCCTTCACTAGCTGGACAGAAAACTGCATGTCTTAGATCACCATTTTAATAACCTGTATCCATATTATATTTTTCTAAATGGACAGGCCTCATGCAGTGAAACTGGATGTATGGCCATCAGAAGAGAAGAAAAGCTGAGGTAGCATTTGGCATTTGAAACTTTGAGGAATATATTCTTTTATCATACATAAATTTGTGAAGCACATTCATGTACATACATTTGGCCAGAATCATGAAATTCCTCCTGGATTGCATCTTTGGTGTGGCTTCATGAGAGAAATAAGATGAGTAATTCCACCCTAGCTACACAGGAAGGCAGAGTGGTGTGGAAGCTGAGAACAATAGAGACTGGTGCTAATCTTTTATAATCCGGCATGGCACTGCTAAAATGTATGCAAACTACACCAACTTTGTACATTCCAAAAGTATATTGTATGGGGCCAGTGAACCTAACAGTGCAGCATAGACAAAAATAATGAAATAAACTGTTCAAATGTGTTTTTCACTTTATAAAGTATGTTGCCTCCATTATGATTATCAATATACAAAAGTTCAAATTCTAACTCTAAGAACTTCTCTGAGCTCATCATTCATTGGTCATCTTAAAGCCAAATTCTAAGAAAGGATCTATGATGGTTTTACCCACACTGAGAATCTCCAGGCTACTAGGCAACCGATTCTATTGTTTTAATTACTCAAATCATCAAGGCTGTTTATTAAAAACAACAACAGGATGCATCCTTCACAATGTGTTCTGTGCACACTTTGTGTAGCGCCTTTAATGTGTGTCACCCTTGCTGTTAGCTGGAGAGGAAATACTTCCAGTTCAAACACTTGACATTAATCCTAGATTTTCTTTGAAGTACTAAACCTAATTCTGCTGATTCAACAGACCTTCCACAGTCATAGGTAACTTATCAACTGAATGCCATGAATAGCAACCATGTGACTAACAGCACAGTGTGTGGAGTCTCGATAAGTCTCAATTGGTTCACCATGCTGAATTCTTTACTTTTCAACTTGTTAGGAACTATGACTGTAAATGACATTATAAGCACTGTCACTCAAACCAACAGCACCAATGTGCACACCTATGAAAACAAATGTTTGCCTTTAAGGTTTTTTGTATGCATAGCTGCTTAGAGAGTGATTGTTTTCAAACTGTCCAATTTACTGTCTGTAACACTTAATTTTCATTGTCAACTCGATTAGACTTAGAATCATGTAAGAGAGACTTCTCTGGTATATCTGTGAAGATGTTTCTAGGAAGGTTTTACTGAGATAGGAAGACTTGCCCAAAATGCTGATGGTAACATCCATGGACCTGGTCCCTGATGGAATAAGAATGAAAAAGGATTCTGAGAACCAGCATCTCTGTCTCTCACTTCATGACTGTGGACACGGTGTGACCAGATGTACAACACTCCCAAGTAATGAACTGTAATCCCTCTAACACTGTGAGCAAAGGAAACCCCTCTTTTTTAAGTTGTTTCTCTCAAGTATTTAATAACAGTAATGAAAGAAGAAACTAACAAGCAGCCAGGCCAGCAAAATCAACAGAATTGAAAGTCTTTTTTTTTTTTTTTTTTAAGATTTTACGGTTTGAGCAGTTGACCGCTGCTGAGGAACAGCTAACAGATTCTTATAGCTCCAGGTCTGGAAGATCTGACTGACATCTCTTCCTGCCATGTCTTTGTGTGTGTGTGTGTGTGTGTGTACACAGAAAAGAAAATAAATCTGCCTTTAAAAGCATGTTATCTTATCATTAAAAGAAATAATACAGCAACCTTGAAGTTGTCATGGCAAAGGTCTCCTTTTACCTGACAGCCCTATTCAGTAATTTGACTCATAGAATGAAGAGATTCGGTTGATATATTGTGACATTTAGATAGCATATTTTATTTGTTATGTGTTCATATTCAATAAAAATACAGACATTTCTTTCCTAGTATTACCAAAAACCTATCACCTGATGCAGATGGTCTTTACATTCCATTTTCTTGAAACATGATAGAGCTGGACTCCATTACTGATTGCTGAAAATATGCCCAGACAATAGTTCATAGTGTTGGAAAAATAGCTGACTCAAGTACAAGTTGCATTGAATGTGTGGGTATTCAGTACCCGCAGGAAAACAACCCCAGCTGTGTTTAGAGCTGCCCATCCTACACTCGTAAATTGGTTGGCCATGTTTACGGAAAACCAAGGCTGCTGAAGCCTCACATCATTGATAAGTAAGTAAACCCATGAATTTAAAAGTGCATTTCTGACATTTTTTTAAACATCTTGCTTCTTTTCTGGAAATGTAAGAGTTCTCTAGAAAGTTTTGACTTGAAGCCATAAGAGGCATTTGGTTCTCAATCCTATTATCTTTCCTGGCCAGGGTAAACTTCTGCCAGAGACTAATGCCCTGCTGTGAGTTGGCTTGGTCTCTGCAAATATATTTTCTTGAGAAGGCAGCACACCAGTGGGAGAAAGTAGCCCAGCGGCTACAACTGTCCTTACCTTAGGAGATTCTAGAAAACTGCATATTCTTTACTATTTGGGAACAGAGACCTGCATTCAGGATAAAAGTAACCTTTTGCTTTCTGAGAAGACCAAGCACTGAAGAATGAGTTTGGGGGTTAGAACAAGTAGGGTCTGTAGGAAAAGCAAAGAAAGAACAGAGGGACTCCGGGCTGGGAGTGGCAGCACATACTTCTGTTGCTCACCGTCATCAGGGAGTTTCTGGAACCAAGGTCAAATCAGGTTACTAGGTGGGAGGTTTCCATTGAGCCCTGTGCACTTGACTTTACCATACTCAATCACTTTCTATTCCTAACATGTTTCCTTCTTGACTGACATGCTTTTGATAATGGCACAAAAGGATGCCAGGCTGGCTGTGTGTTTTGCAGGGCAATGCTATGATGCCTTTACACTACCTGCTTGTAGAAAGACTTACATTGCATCTTTCCTGACCCGCTGCTACCAAGAATTCTGCAGAAATGGCATTAAAACGTAGTTTAATTCAACGCATAATCAGTAAAATGGAAGAGTAAAAGAATGAGATTCCTCGACTTACAGATCACATCTTTAAAGGGATGAGGAATTTTGTGTTATAAATACAACATTTTGCATCAATATTAATGATTGCTTGCCAAGGCTCAAAGGTCAAACCACTGAGCTACCATACAATCTGGAAGGATCCATTTAAATCAATAGAAACACAGCCCATTGTTCAACACTGATTCCTGAACTCACTGGGTCTGAAAGTACAAGAGAGAGATAGACCTGAGAGGGGCTCAGAGGATAAAGCATTTTATACATTTATAAAGCATGAGGCCTTGAGCTCAGATCCTCAGAGTCCATATGAAGCTTGGATTGTTAGCACACATCTGTAATTCCAGAACTTGTACCATGAAATGGAGGCAGAGACAGGAGACGCTCTGGAAGCTCACAGGCTACCTAGCTTGCCATAAGCTGTGAAGAATAACACACCCTGTTCTAAAATTTTTTTATAAAAGTAAAATAAAAATAAAAATAAAAATAAAAAAGGTGGAGACCAAAGGCTGACACACAAAGCTGTCCATCCACATGCACACCATTCATAAGAATTTCATGTATATGTACACACAAAAGCCCTGCACCCTCTTCTTACATGCTCCACCTACACAGGTACAGCAATATGGGGGCAGTACCCCCAAATGCTTTGTCATTCAGAGATCTTTAAGTATTTGGATATGTCATAGATATATATCCATGTATCCAAAATACTGGACATGTTCATGTTCTTTTTTCTGACAAGGAAAGGAATAGGAATTTTGATGTTGGCCCTGACAACTGTCTCTCCACACCTCTGGCAAAACAGCCATCCTTAGGGAAAAGGAAAACAATATTTACAGTAGAAGAGAAAATGTGGTCTTGGCTTTGTTAAGATCCTCAGCTGGTTGGATCTAAAGGTGATTGGGTTTTGTTCAAGCTGCCACGGCAAATCCCTGCTAGTGGGGAAAAACTTTTCTTGGCTCAACGATAAGATTAAAATCAGCAAGCAATTTATTACAGAGTCTGCCATCCATCATGGGGATCACGAGCAATAATGATGCATTCAAAATAAGTATTTACCCCAGGATTTTTTTCTCCTCACAAATTTCTTCATTCCAATCTCTTCAATAAACTGCTAATATTCCGTTCTTTGTCTTTTGGAAAACAAGCCGAGGAATGTGAAGACATCAATACCAGCTGCCACCAACCCGATGGTGCCGATTGCTCGGTTGGCCTAAAAGGAAACAAGAAAGAAAGAAAGAAAGAAAGAAAGAAAGAAAGAAAGAAAGAAAGAAAGAAAGAAAGAAAGAAAGAAAGAAAGCAAAGAAAGAAACAAAGAAAAAAAATGCATCTTATTCTAAAGATGGCAGTTTTGACTTGCAGCTTTGCTTTGCTTCATTAACCAAAGATCTATTTTAATGTACAATGAATGTGTTTTAAAGTCCAAGGTCAAAATAAGATATGAATACAATTGTAATTTTTATAATTTCACACAACATACAAACACACACAGTTTTCTATTCCTGAAAATTAAAGCTCTTGGCAGTGTCTAAGTTCCTCATGGACATGGGTCCTGGTTGCACATCATAATCTTCTGGTGAGAGGGGGAGTGCTGTGCTCTTTTGCAAAACCTGGAGACTGCAAGTAAATTGTTCTATTGCCCAAGATCATCATACCAGCAAGATTTCTAGATGTAAGTAAACGCTTCATAGATGCTTGCTCTCCCTCTAGTAGCCTCTACAGTTTGACCTGTACTAAAGGTGTGTGTATGTGTGTGTGTGTGTGTGTGTACATTTCTCTAACTAAAGGATGCCTATTACTCAGAAAGTCCAGGAGTATAATCTGTGATCTAATCTAAGCAGCTATAAGCTCTTATTTGCAGGATACAGTAAGCACATGTGCTGGACAGTTTGTGTCAACTTGAAAGTTGAGTCACCTGTGGAAAGTGGACATCAATGGAGGAATTGCCTCCATCAGATTGCCCTGTGGGCATATGGGGGGAGGGCATCTTGGTTAATGATTGACGTGGGAGGGCTCAGCCAACTGTGGATAGTGCCACTCATGCACAGGAAGTCCCAGCTTGTAAAAGAAAGCAAGGCAATTG
Source organism: Grammomys surdaster (assembly GCF_004785775.1). Classification (NCBI taxonomy): domain Eukaryota; kingdom Metazoa; phylum Chordata; class Mammalia; order Rodentia; family Muridae; genus Grammomys; species Grammomys surdaster. Next base: position 3,163,678 of record NW_021620775.1, read on the forward strand.
AGCCATGGAGAGCAAAGCCATTAAGCATCGGCCCTCTGTGGTTATTGTGTGACTTTGTACCCTAGATTCTTGCAATGATGAAATGTCTCCTATAAAATGAAATAAACATTCTATTTACCCTAACATTAACCATAACTCTAACCATTAAGTTGCTTTTGGACAGTGTTTTGTCACAGGAAACCAAGTCAGTACACTTTAAGAAGAGTCAATATTAGTCAACTATCATGTCAAATTGGTTTTCATAGAGACAGAGTAAGCCATTCCCAAACTCAATTGTCCATAAAAGAGTTCAGACATTCATAGCCATTAGAGTATTAATCATCATCTTGTGATAAGGGTAGCTAATGAATATTCATGTTTTTTATGGCACTCAGCTAATATTTGCCTTGTATCCTCATGGATTTGAGAGCAGTGTTATGACTGAAAAGTCATATTTGGATATTGGAGTCATCAGAGACTCAGAAGACAACATTGAATCTCTGGGATTCAAGAGTCATGGCTTTCAAATAAAGCAAACACTTTTTGTCAAATATCTGGAGACTGGTCTAACCTAGCCAAGGTCACAGTTGCAAGCTCCCTCTGTATAACTCATAAGCCTGTACTGTGGAGCCTCTACCTACATATTTCTGAACTGCTATACTGTCTCCGTCACTGCTGCTACCCTATTGCCAACTGGCAAGACAGAGGCATGTCGAAGGAGCATTTGCTCTATACATTTACAGCATGTGTTTCTTTTGTTATGCGAGCCTGCAATCAGAAGGGAGTAAGCCTACACCTGTGACTTCTTTCCTTTCCTAGTCAGCTTTAACCACCAACCTGACACAGCTTAGAATCACCTGAGAAGGGAGTATCAGTTGAATGATTGCCCTGTAGGCATGTTGGTGGGGTACTGACTTAGAAGGGCCTAGCCCATTGTGGGTAGTTCCATTTCCTGAGCAGGTGGTCCAGGGTTGCATAAGAAAGCTAGCTAAGTATAAACCAGCCAATGGAGCCAGAAATCAAATAGTTTGCCCTTGCTGTACTTCTTGGATGTGAAGAGTGTGGTGGTTTGAGTATGCCTAGCCCAGGGAGTGGCACTATTTGGAGGTGTGGCCTTTTTGGAGTAGATGTGGCCTTGTTGGGGTAGGTGTGTCACTGTGGGGGTGGGCTTAAAAACCCTCATCCTAGCTGCCTGGAAGCCAGTCTTCCCCTAGCAGCCTTCAGATAAAGATATAGAACTCTCAGCTTTGACTGCACAATACCTGCCTGGATGCTGCCATGCTTCCACCTTGATGATAATGGACTGAACCTCTGAGCCCGTAAGCCAGCCCCAATGAAATGTTGTCTGCGAGTTGCCTTGGTCATGGTGTCTGTTCACAGCAGTAAAACCCTAACTAAGACAAAGGGAGTTCCTTGATTGGAGATAATGTGTAATATTAGCATACAGGACTGCCTCTGTAGGGTAGGACCTGCTTGATCTTCTGCTCTGCCATCCAATGACATACTGCAACCTGTAAGTTAACTCTTTCTCCCTCAAGATGTCATTACAACAGAATGAACCTAGAACTTTGCCTCTTTCTAATTACCTAAAAATGTTTCCAGTGGAAACAAAAATCATGCAGACAACCCGGCCTTACCCTACAAATCCTATTTTCTTCTGTTATTTTACTTTTACTTATTTGGTAGTTTTCTGCTTATGTTACCAATAATGTTTACTAATCACTTCCTAAATTATTCACTAAGAATATCAAAAGGTGAGAGGCACACCGAGGACACCCAGAGACGCACTTGATGATACTACAATGAACAAGTATGTGGTAGCAAGTTGGAGAGAAAGAGAAGTGGATTTGTAAACTATGAAGAAAGAAGGAACTAGAAACTCAAGTAAGAAATAGCCTGATGTGAGTAGCCTGCACTGCCACCTGAGGCCATGCTGAGGTCTTGGCTCATGCATATCAAAAACAAACAAAAAAGAGGCAAAGAAATACTGTCACATAAAATTCCCAAGAATAATGAAGAGCAAGGTCAGAAGCCATGGAGAAGGTCTGACCAAAGGAAATGGGGCAGGAACCGAAAACATGAAAACTCAATAAGGCAGCAAATAGAGTCAAATGACTGTGGGTTCCAACCCCAGAAAAAAGATAGGATCCTGGGGTTGGGGTGGCCCCTAGCAAGATGCGAGCACAAGTGACTAGGTATCTTTCAGCTTCTAGAAACCTGAATTGGAGAAATCTCATAAACGTGAGGCTTAGTGAAGGGATAAACAACTTGATCAAAGGGCAATACTATTCTAGTAAAGACTCCCCATAATGTGTACTTTCTCAAATACCAAATGCTCTTTCATGTCATCTCATTTAGGGTAGCAAAATCTCATATAAACCAGACAATGTCTTGGAGTTATGTATAGTGGGAGCTGACCTACAGGCTTTGAACATCTCAAAATGGCAGAACTTTTACCTCATGGCTTATTCAGGATTATAAAATCACCAGTCTGACCTTGGACACTTAGGCTTTTCAAGATCTTATATTTGAAGGCCTCAGCAAAGGCCCCATTTTGAGGATCTGTGAGAACTCAGTGAAACAGGCTGAATCTGAGGCTATGTACACCATCAACATAGCAGGTCCTATACGACTATAGAATTTATCAATGTCTATTTTCTGAGGCTCAGCAACTGCAGCAACACACTGAAGAGCAGGCATGATGTGTTTATGTACTGCCTTGTTCAGGCTTATTAAAGGATGTGCCCATTTTATATAAAGATAGATAATTTTAGTAGCTTATTTGAACTATTAAAATAAACATGTTACTTATAGAACTTTGAATAGTATTAAAAAATTAAGCCACAGGCTAGATAAAATATTTACAAAAGAAAAATTTGTTAAAAGACTCATTGAAAATATACGCAGGAGTCTTAAAAATCAATAGAAAAATAAACAAACCAAATTTGCATACAGGCAACATGAAAGGGCAACATGAAAGGGTGACATATGACCTGATTCCAACTGAGACATTCAACAAAGACAAGGGATGCATACAATGAGAATGAATCCAATAAGGTTGTCCAGGTCTAGGGTGAAGGGATGTGATTAGGTAGTTTACAGAATAATTTCAGTGCAGGGAAGTTATTAGTATAATGATGGATATGTCATTATAAGTTTATCTCCATTCATAAAACATTCAGCATAAGAGAAGAAATTCTGATGTGAACTATGGTCTTTGATTTACATGAGTTTTCAAAGTTTGCTCACCAATGTTTTAGAAAAGTAGAAAGTAGAAGACACAGATGGAGGAGGACATACATATGTAAAGAGCAGAGAGTCTGTTCTACAGTTGGGACAATGTTGTAATTTTATAAACTTCTCTAGAGATTGCCTGTTGGTTTTGTGCCACTATAAAAATCAGCAGTAGGAAACATAAACAGGATCATAATCCTTCTACCTTTTAAATCATTTCTATGTATTTTTTAAAAAGTCAAATCATTGTCATTTCCCAAGGAAACATCTCTAAGTTCAAGGTCACTAAAGAGTAAGGTTAGGTTGTGCTGGAAGAAAGGAGCTTCCCTTAGGACTTGTGGGAATCAGAGACACTTCGGAAGAGGTGGAGACAAGACACCTACTTCAGAGGCACCCTCCACCTGCTTCTTCCAATTCTGTCCCATCTAGCTTACACCACCTCCCAGTAATGTCATCAGATTAGGAACCTATCAATAGATGAATCCATTGATTGTAGGCATTAGGCTTCATGATCTGATTACTTCTCAACACAATAGCTGCTAGCTGTGGAACATGCCATATGAGCCTTCGGCTAGATGCTGAATATCCAAAACATAGTACATGTTTTTAGGACAAAATCTGTAATATAGCTAATCAAGAGACTTCAAATACTTCTGAATTTTTAATTATAAAATAACTCAAGGGTACAGTAAAAACCATATATGGTGTACCCCAAGTCATCCAGCCACTGAATAAAGGAAGAACGTTAGCTCACACCAACAGAGTGCTGGCACTTGGTAGATTCTGTAGGGATGATGTTTTTGTGCTCTGGGTATTATCCTTGTATTATTCAAATGCTGATTTCTTTATCCCATTACCTGGTTTCAATCCAAACATGGCATTGTAATGGTTGTGTTAAGAGTCTCCTGCCTTCAGTTTGTGTAAACAATGCTCACCATTTATTCTCTGCCTTGTCAATAAAAGCTGGAAAAAGTCAGTAACTAGGTAATAGAGATATTCACTTCTGGGAATAGAAAGGATTCTGGGAGAGACCAAGGTAGGGGAGATTTGCCATGAGAAAGGGGTCCTGGAGACATGGGAGAACACACTTGAAGCCCAGAGGGCCAGAATCCAAATCCAAGTATCTCAGGCATTTGGGCTTCGAGGTAACCAGATTAGTTTAGAGGATTAGAATAGAACAATGACTACCCAGGTATTGCATGGTAAAGCTCTATTAAATAAACGGTAGCCTCAGTCTCATTCATTTGTAAGCTAGCTGAGAATAAAGAAAAACCGCCACTTTCAAAAATACATTTACAAGATTCCTAGGCATGTTTGTGCACCATTTTCACAAGTATCCAATAGAGACCAGTTCCACTATTGGTTGAGGACGTGATCCCCTCATGGGTTTTGAGTCTTTGTATGAAAAGTAAAAGATGGTAAATCTCAGATAAAATTCAAAGCGAGAGGATTGTAATCTGTTCTTACTTAACCACACTTTCACAATATTGAAGTATCATTAGCAAGCAAAATGCTGTAGATATTTAATATGTGCAAGTTGATATATTTGGAGGTGGGCTTACATCCATAAAATGCCATCCTAACCAACACCACACATATATCTACCACTTCCACAGGTTTCTTCCAACCACCTTCATTGATTCTGCTATTGTTTTGGTTTCGATTTTTAGTTGGTTAGTTGGTTGATTGATCTCTTTTGGCTTTGTTGTTCCTATAAGAGTATCTAACCCGGAGAGCCAGCTACCTTCTTGACACAAATAAAAATAAACAATAAATTTATAATAAAAGCACAGGCTTGTAAGTCATAGATACTATGTTATAGAGTAGATATGAAAATTGATTTATTTGATATAACAGAAATTTATATTGTTTTGATCACTATCCCCCCATTTGCAGAAATTAAATGAATAAATATTATTTGCTAATGCAGTGAACAATTTAATCATTATCAAAGATCCTATAGTCCAGTTATGTCTGAAAACATCCATCAGCTGAGGAATATGCCATGCAAGACTTTGGTTGGACACTATACATCCAAAGCACAACAGATGTTTTTTTATTAGGGTGTAAATAATGTGCTACTTAGCTGGATAATTACCAATTACACAGATAGAACACATTTCTTAACAGTACTAGTTGTCAACATAAAGAAAAAGAACATGTGTGTGTGTGTGTGTGTGTGTGTGTGTGTTATTTCCTGTGTATGAACATTCACTGTTAATATACTTCCTGATGGAAGCACATTGCCAATGAGTTCTTCCTAAAAATAAAATAAAATAAAATGAATAATAATAATAAAAATTTATCTGGGCTTTTTAAGTTTAAAAAGTAAAACTTTTGTATGTACCTCTAACAATTTTATTCTCTTGCATCACCTTAATACTTTTTGGATTAAGTCCAGAGATGGAGCCACGCTGGCCTGAGAACAGGCGAGGCAAAGGCAAGCCAGGTAAACATTCACTTTATTGGGAATCTGCTATAACACTACAAAATAGTGCTGGAAATCTACAAAATTGCAATATTACAAGAATCAGATATACTGGTCAGTCCACATATGGAAAGTCATTTAGAAGACCAGTGAATTAAATATGACATTTCATTGAAAAGTAGCATTGTAAGGAAATAGGAAAAATTTACCAATCCTTCAAGACATGTCATTGGTTGGCCATTATTTCCTACTGGAAAAGAATCTACTAATTAACCCATTTGCTACATTATTCAGTTCATGGAGTGGTTGTTTTGAGGTTGCTGAATTGGGGAGTATTGAATACTGTGATTAGTAGAGTCAGTAAGGCTGACAGGAAGCTATGGACTTGATGCTGCCTCAAGTCCCCTTCCAGTACACATTTCAGGATGTCCAAGTGTCAGTCTGTTAGATCTTTAACTTACTGTATTTTTAACAGCCTCCTTCTCTGCCCTTCAGTGTTTCCAACTTTTCTTGTTCTTAACATTTTGGTTGAAGCGCAAAACCTTCATCGTGACAGATAGGATTTTACCAAAGGGGGAAACTTCTAGAACCTTCTAAAGAAAACTCACCTGCTCTGACACTCCTTCTCCATAGCGGAGCAAGGTCACAAAATGCTCACAGTTGTTGACCAGCAAGTCATAGGCTACTTCCTGCCCAATAGCGAACTCTGACCGTTGTATCACTTCCTCCACAGGGAGAGGAGGGTATGTTGTGTCATACTTGTTATTTATTCTGTATGTGTCATTTCCCACAACATCCTTCAGAAGCTGCATTTTCACCAAGGCCTTTGTGCTGAACACAGACTTGGCGCTTGTAAATGATGAGCGAATGCCATCTGTAATGAGAATGTTGGTTGGTGAGGCTTAGCGATCTGGTCCACAGAGTACTAATGCCATCTAGGACTGAATGCTAGAGATGCTAGGGAACTTAGATTGGTCTCTTCTCCTTATGCAATAAACTAAAAGTGCTGGATCTTATCCACACATTGTGTTCTCAATTACAGTATTATATGAGAGAGAAAACAAGTTGCATGAAATTCTCTGCCTGTCCTTGAGAAGTAAGGCTTTTAACAATTGGCATTAGGAGAGATTTTTGCACACATTTCTAGCAAACCCATGATGGATATGTCATTATAAGTTTGTCTCCATTCATAAAACATTCAACACAAAAGAAGAAATTCTGATGCGAACTATGGGTTAAGATTATTGACCAATTTTCCTATTGCACCTGCTCCTTCATAGCATCTGAACTCTTGCAAATGGATATCTTAGGGATTAGGAGAAATGTGTTATGATTCTACCATCTAGCTGTACTTACTGCTTCTTCATACACTGCTCTTCCCTGGGCTTTAATGTAAGCCTACAGTTCCTGCTGTAAAGCACCTAAGATCCTGCTTTTCTTCTGTCATGTCCTCTGGCCAGCAAACTAATATCCTAAACCTGAAGCTAACTTCGGTAGGCAAAACACAGACAGGGCCCCATTTAATGTTTTTCCTGCCTGAAAAATCCTTTGAGTCTCTCTCTTCACTTGAGATAACTCTGTTGGTAATCATTGAATAGATGGCCAGGACCCTTTGTATCTGGGCCTGATATATCAGTACCATGACTCCTTGTGACTTGGCATATTCCAGGACTTAGTCTCTCTCTCCACACGTGTCTATTTTCTGTGCATGGCCATCATATTCCTATAACTACTAAGAGGAAGGGACTCTACATAACTGACATGTCAATTTCTCTTTCAGTTATGACTAAAATTGAAATATTTCCATTCTTTCTACCTCGGTCTCTTCAACAGAACAGCAACATTCATCAGTTTATATTATAGACACTGGAAGTACACAGGAACTTATGTTGTATACACTGATGTATGTAATATTCCTTTTAAGTGAAGTTTTATGTCACATATAACACTTTAGAAATTTTAAAATATTATATTAAGACCATCTCCCAAATAGTTAAACATGTCCAAAAATATGCTCTTTAAATTGCTATTATAGTTGCTTTATATTATTATAGTTCCACAATTGCCTGTTTCTTCCCCAAAATGCCTGCTAGAGCCAATCGCTGTGTTACATCTTATTCTCCAGAAATGGAGTTGTGGCTCACAATGGGCCAATTTAGCGTCATTCTCCATGATTTCTAAACTTCAGCACATAGAGAGAGAAGATTAGCCCTTTCCTGATGAGTCACAGAACTGTAAGAATGGAGCCTCAGCTTGTGAACTGTCCCTGTTTCCTTCCACAGTCAGAGAATGACAACGACAGGCAGGAGAGAGAAGACACTTGTGAGTCAGAAGACTGATGTGACGGCATTCCTAACCCTGGAGCTGTCCAAGGCCAGCTTAACCCTTTCTGGTGTAAGCATGGAGTTGTCTTTTTGCTTGTTTGCTTTATTCCTGCTGTATACAACTGGAGGATTCTAACAGACACAGATACCTCATACCCAGTGGCTAAATCATAATGTGCTTAACCAGCTCCCCTGCCCTGTTGAAAATTAAGCCATTGTCTCGTTTTCTTAAACCATTAGAAATGAAATTTGTCCACATTTTTAAATGTTTCCCCAGACTCCTGAAAGCAAAATTAGATGCAGAGCATAAGAAATCTTTTAAAACTCTTAACACATACTGTGAAACTGGTTTTGTGAATGGCATTATCAGTTTCTATTTCTGTCAACCATATCCTTGTATTAATTTCCCCTGTCTCTATCCACAGTGAGTGCTATCATTCTATCCTTTGCTAATGAGATGGGTAGGAAATCAGTCAGTGTCTTAGTCTATAACCTTTAGGTGAATATAAAGTTGAAATGTCTATTCTTTTCCTTTGCCAACTCTTTTCAAACTTCCCCCTTTGTGGCTTGCGTTCTTGGCTTTTGCAGTCTCTTCTTTGAGATGCCAGTTTCCCAGGTACAATGGAACTAGTTTTCTCATGCCTTTAAAGTCTTACTTCCGATGCTGCTTCCTTGCAGAACTGCCCTAATTGTAGCAGCCCCCTCTCCCCTTCCCCACTCCTACCTCCCTAGATCCAGAGCTTCACAGACCACCTTCCTAACTTGGATTTTCTACATCTTTCCTAACATGTCTGATAATTTGCTCTTCTTCACCCCCACTGTCTGTGAGAGTATAAGTACCACTGTGTAGATATCTATATAGCTGTGTAGCCACAACACCGAGAGTAACATTCATCACATATTATACAACCTATGAGTAGCTGCCGAATTAATTAAAATCACCCACTTGTGTGAGACATAAGGACATAGAGCTTAGCCATGTTTGGGGCCAATGTCTTCCTCAGTTAGTCATTTATTTGTAATTAGAATTTTTTTAAATAGAGATTTTTAATTTTAATGTTATTTAGTCTGTGAAATCCTTTTAATGATGCTTTGGTCTTTGAATATCATTTTCCAAATTAGTGGGATTTAGTTTCTGCATTTTATCTGCTTTCTGATTTTATCTGTGCTCCCTTCTAAATACAAAACAACTTAAAAGCTCCCAGGTGCCCTGGAAACAAATCTTACCTACAGGTACAATGTTGATAACGTAGCCATCACCCAAGTACAGTGCCCAGTGCTGATAGCAAGGACGGAACACTTCAATCAAGTCTCCTGGGTGGGGATTGTGGGGATAGGTTAGTCTGAAGCAATCATTAACCGCCATCTGCAAGGACAGACATAAAGATGAGCTTGCTGTTAAAACTCAGAGCACAAGAGTCTGAGGAAGAGCTCCACATTGCCAGAGGGACAAAGAAATTACTGAGATGACCCCTGGTGGTAATGACTCAGACTCACAGAGCTTTCTTTGGATGGTTTTGTGTATGCTAGCAGTAAGGGGAGTGGATAGCTCTTGCATAATTCTCTACAGCAATGCTTTCTTACCACGATTGTTCTTTAAATCTAGAATTTGTTTGTAGAACTTGCTTCTGCACAAAATTTCAGTATAATAAGCATCAAACTATGCCTTGTTTGGAACAGGGAATAGAAATAAAGGGAAAGCAAATGTACGTTTGTTTTATATGCAAAGGTTCTAAAAAAAATACTAGAAAGTATCAGTCCACTCTTGCTTCTATAGTGTGAAGTAGTCAGGGGTCCAGGGTCTAAGATCAGAATTCTTTCAGGCTGTATGATGTGCAGTACAACTAAGAAGCAGAGGTGTGGGTGGATGCTGAACACTGTGAACATTAGAACATCTAATAAGTATCTTGTACCACAAGACTCACTCTGTCACTTTATTTTAAGGAAAGACAGGCTACAAGCCAGATGGATATCAAGCCAGACAATCAGGTGCAATGAATGCTCTGGAACATTTCTTCCAAGTTCAGAATGTACGGCAACATGCTTAAGACTCTGGCTTCCACCTGCTACATCTTTGATGCCTTTTGTCCCTGTATCCATGACAACCAGCCCCACCCAATCCATTACTGTGATTCCAGGAAGACTGAAGCAGACAAGGTGCAAGATGGGGAAGCTCACTGCATTGGTGAACGTGACCTGGAATTTCCAAGGTGGCAACATTTTCTCCTTCCAAATCAACACCCTTTAGAAAGCACATATATTTCTGACAGCTGGTCCTGTAGAGGTTACACTTTCTGTGTAGTCACAGAAATAGAATAAGTCAGCAAGAAAAAGCCACACACATCTCCACAATCAAAGGAAGAGTAAGGGTTATACGCATGCTGAGTCTCTAGCTGACAATGATGTTCCTCATCGTCCTGCTGTCTTGCAACTCTCTAGGCTCCCACCAATGAGACACAAGTGCTAGAAACCTCCAGCTCACTCACATGGTATCATAGGCTAAGGACTTGGGAATGCAGTTTTCCTTACATTTTTGGCACTCTAGAAGTCTTTTTTAAAAAACCAATTATTAATACCGTAAGGTTGTTTCCCTGAGTATTTGCATGCTCTGTTGAAAGTTCATTCATCACACTGTCATAGAAATGCAGTTAAATGTAAGCTGTCCATCTCTTGAAATATAGCTAAAAACCAATTATATAAAAGCATTAAGTCTACCTGTCCTCACAAATATGTTTGAGTCTGACTTGATACGGAAGCTCACAATTTGTTCACTAATGGAAAAAAGTAGGTGATATACTATGACGTAAACAAACGTATTTTCCAGGAATAGAAATTAGTGAGCACCCAATAGGTTTCAGAAATCAAAGTCTGTTCTAGCCAAGCTTTTATTAACAATTGCCATTTGAACAGGGAATATTTGGAAATGTAACATGCTTTTTCAAAAAAACCCATAATTTCAATTAACTCTATGTAACTGAAAAACCTTCATTTCTATTTGAGTTTGTTGTTAGCCGATTCCTCAGATAAAAAGCTATCTTTTCTACTCCAACTTTTTGATAAAACTCCATGAATTCTACTTGCCATTTGCTGGTTATACTACTGAGCAGGTCACTCAGGCAGAGCCTCAGTTGCTTGTTTTTGAAGACAGGCATACAGATCTCTGAGTTCAGCTTGGTCTACATAGTGAGTTCTAGGACAGCCAGGGCTACACAGAGAAACCCTGTCTTAGAAAACCAACGAAGAACAGATAAGGCAGGCATAACAATGTATGCTGAGTTGTTTATCTCAGAAAGCTATTAAAAGCACTCCTTGTGAATGAACTACAAGCTGTTATGCATACCTTGAAAAAAAAACTGGCAAACCATTCAAGTGGATAGTGAGAAAGTATTGTTTTCTGTAAATCTTTAGATTGGACTACATTCTCTATGTTATTTGGTCCCTGTTGTGCCTTTGAGACAAGGTGTATGACTTTATGGAATGGGTGGTTCCACTGTAAAGATTTAATATCTAACTTCAGTCTCTGACATGTAGCCTAAAATGTGATCCACAGAGAATACGTGAATTAGCCACACAGAGCCTATCCTAATTTATTTTTTAAAATGGTAGGATGATGAGTGTGTCCTGTAAATAACCCTTGGAGCCTAAGAGAGATCTCCATGTTAACATGTAAGGAGGTGTGGCTTCACCCTTGGAGCCTAAGAGAGATCTCCATGTTAACATGTAAGAGGAAGTGTGGCTTCACCCTTGGAGCCTAAGAGAGATCTCCATGTTAACATGTAAGGGGAAGTGTGGCCTCACCCTTGGAGCCTAAGAGAGATCTCCATGTTAACATGTAAGGGGAAGTGTGGCTTCTCACATTGACCTCTTATGTATCCTAGCAAGTTGCTGCAAAAGGGAACCTCAGAAACTCTCTACCCTTTCCTAAGCTTGGCTTCTGAGATCCCAGAACTTCTAGAAGTGTAGCTTAAATGCAGGGCCCAGTTAAAAGCCCTTGTTTCTTAAGATAAAGAAAACTGAACTCTGAAAATAATTTCAACTAATGAGAGTCATATGTCATCTAACAACATATTTTCAACAATTGGAGCCAAAGTAACTGAGTCTCCCATGGGAAAATATCCCACTATCACCAGTAGACTTCAACTTAAATCTTATGTCACACACACAGAGACAGAGAGAGAAGAGAGAGACAGAGACAGAGAGATACACACATACATACACACACACAATACACTCACACACATACATACAAAGAGACACACACATACATGTACACACACGTACACACACACATGAATATGGGGAAAATAGGAAAAAGACTTTAGTATTGAGTTGGCACAGTACTTATATTTACTCTCAAAAGTATGATCCATAGAATAAAGACTCAATAACCTGGATATCCTCTAAACTAAGAATAGTCACAGTGCTAAAGTGAAGTCAGCATCAAGAACACACGTAGAACCCTCAGGATGGGGTTAGAGAGGGTAGCTCAGTGGTTTCAGAGCAAGTGCTGCTTGGAGAGGCCAGAGCTCAGTTCATCAGGTGGCTCAGAACTCCAGCTCCAGGGGATCTGATGCCCTTTTCTGACCTCTGTGGGCCCTATACCCATGTGCATAAGCCCACCCACTCCTCTCCACACACATAACTAAGAGTAATAAAAGAATAAATACGTTTCTTAAACTTCAACAGTGGTTGCACTTGGGAGGCAGAGGCAGGCAAATTTCTGAGTTTGAGGCCACCCTGGTCTACAGATTGAGTTCCAGGACAGCCAGGGCTACACAGAGAAACCCTGTCTCGAAAAGCAAGCAAGCAAACAAACAAACAAATAATAAATAAACAAATAAATAAAACAGTGGTAAGGCAATCAACGTAAGCAGAAGAAATGAAGACACCTTTCATATTTCAGAAATTGTACAGAAGTCAAACAAGCTCTGTTCATCACTAGCCATTAGAAAACTGTAAATTAAAGCCACAATGAAATATGACCACATACCTCTCATCTCAAATGGAGCAGAGAGGCGATGCCATGCGCTGGCAAAGATGCGAGCCATTGCCAGTGGGAGTGCAAAATGGTACAGCCACACTGGAAACAGTTTGTCAATATCTTCACATTTTTGCCTTGTTTCCAAGATATGATCCAGCGATTATATCTTTAAGCATCTACCTTAAGGGACTAAGTCAATGAAGACTTACATTTAACCAAAAAATGCAACTGTTTATAGTTACTTTATTTCTAATAGATTCAAATAATTCAGCTGACCTACAAGGGGAGAATGGCAACAAACACCAGCACTCTCTCAGTATTCAAGATAGCTGAATAGATGTGCTTAACACATGGGGAAGGAAAAATAGCTCAGAGGTTAAGAGCAATTAATGCTCTTGTAAAGGACCTGGGTTTGGTTCTCTGAACATACATCAGGCAACTTGCTGTAACTCCAGTTCCATAGCGTCTTTGCCTTTCGGTCTCTACAGGCACATAAACTCACATAGGTGCACACAGAGGCATACATTTAAAAAAATAAGTTAATAAATCTTTCCAAAAGTAAGAGTTTCTTATTTAAAAAAACTAAGGGAGCTAGAGAGATGCATCAGCAGTGAAGGGCACTGGCTGTTCTTTCAGAGGACCTGGGTTCAATTCCCAGCACCCACATGGCAGCTCACAACTGTCTATAGCTCAAGTTCCAAGGGACCTAACGCTGTCACACAGACAAAATACTAATGAACATAAAATAAATAAATCTTTAAAAATAAATAGAATAAAAAGAAGCTGCCAGTATTCCCCCCCCACCCCCCGTCTACAAAGAACAAGCAGAGCGATCTGTGCAGAGTTGCATTTAGAGGCTGATGGCGAAGAGAAAGCACTGGGAATCCTCTCAACAGAGGCCAGAGCCCAGTCAAATTCAGAGACCTGGAACCATAGCAATAGAAGCAAAGTACCCCAGCCTCTGCCACCCCAGCTCCACAGTAGAAACGGGTCTTCCCTTGGGAGGAATGAGGTGAAAGGGAGAGTCCCAGCGAGCTCCCTCCCTGTGGATGCTGGCAATCCTTGCTACTGGATAGTCAGCTCACAGCCCATTTAGATTAGTAGCCTGAACTCTTCATAGTAGAGTATAATTCCTCAAAGCCTGGCTTTGGGAAAGGGTTTCTAGGGAAGATTCAGGGTATGGTGACCAGCACCTGTCTTGAGATCAAAAATCTCTACAGACTAAATCTCTCGTATTGCACAAACACTCCAGCATTTGCTCTGCAGATAGCTGATTCTTGAACCTACCATGGTACAGCATGGTAACTGTGCCTAACCTCCTGGATGCTCTGCTCTGTAGGGGTTTGGTGCTAGGAGATTGAAAGTATTACCTCGGAATACCAGGAGACCAATATGCTTGCTCTCTGAGACCCAGAATATAGTTAGCTCATGTGGACTAGGGTCAGTGTCAGGACTGACACATGGTTCCCACCACCCTTTCCCCAAGACCTGTTCTCAGGAGCCTGTTATGAATAAGGTGGAGAGTGGACCTCCCAAGCATACGGAGCAGCCTTCTGGAAGGGCCTTGGGCAACTCCATGAAGCCAGGACCCACCTCAGCCATACACTGCCAAACTGAACCTGCTGAGAGAAATGTATTCATCTCTGCCCCTGGTCCTTCGTTGGCAGGGTCAGTCACTGAAGCTGCAAAGAGAAAAACTGGAGTTCTTACTGCTGTCTGACTGGCTTATGGTCCATTCTGAATTTAATGCCATTAGGACTGAGCAGGAATACCCCAATAGGAGTGCAGTGGTTCCCACTATAAGAGTCCTGGCCACCACAAGTGGTACAGTAGGTCCCAATCCTGGCCACCACAAGTAGAGGCCCTTGCCAGTAGCAGAATCGTTGGATGGGACCATCACCATCTGTCGGGGCCACCATGGAACTAATGGAAGTAATCCTACACTGAGTACCCCGTGGCCTCTGCTGTAAAACACCACACCCGTCTGAATGCTGGAGTATCTCCACCTTCACGGCATGTGGAGAGTATGGGTCTGAGACTCTACCACACTGTGTATCATGCCCAAACTTATAAACCACAGCCATGAAAGTTACAATGAAATTGTACTGCAGTACTTGGCTAGAATCAAAGTCAACACTGCAGGACAAACTGACGCTCCAAGACACATCTTGGGAAGAAAGATTCTTACTAAGGCCACTCCTCAAAAGTGGTTGAAACACTGACCCAGCAAATGCACAAATCTCAAAGTAGAGGCACAAGCAATACGAAGAAGGAAGGAGTAATAGGATATTCCCCTAAAAGAACATGATAGTTCTCTAGCAACAGATTTCAAAGACATTAAAATGGATAAAAATCTTAAAATATTGTTATTAACAAATCTCAATGAGATCCTCAAGAACACAGATTGACAGCTAAATGAAGTTAGGCAGACATTGTAGGATAGAAAGGAGAATTCAGCAGAGAGACTCAGGCAGAAAGCTTGGACATAAGGAGGCACAGAATCAAATAGATTATAACCCCTAAGAGCCTCAACAACCAGCTAGACTTGGTGGAAGAAATAGTATGTGAATTTGAAGACTGTGTGTGTGTGTGTGTGTGTGTGTGTGTGTGTGTGTGTGAGAGAGAGAGAGAGAGAGAGAATAACAGAAAAGGTTAACATTAAAGGCACAGAAAATCCACCGAATGAGATAATTGCCAAGAACGTCCCTCAAATCTTGCAGACCATCCGTCTGCAAGGGACTTATCTAAAGCTCAACTCAAGGTGGGCCAAGGACCTGAATATCAGACTGGAAGTCATAGAAGAAAACACAGGAGGAATTTCCAGGCATAGGCAGAGATAATGATTTTCTGGATGGGATTCCCCAAAGCATAGAAAACAACAAAAATAACCAAGTGTGATTACACAGAACTAAAACCTTCCAAACAGTAAAATAAACACGAACAGCATGAAAAGACAGCCCACAGGATGGGAGAAAATATTTGCAAACTATGTTTGGCAAAGAGAGGCCATGTAGGATATATAAAGTTTTTAAAAAAACTCAGTCTCCAACAAAACAAATCAATGAAGTAAGCTATACACAGAAAGACAAGTGCTATGTATTCTTCCTCATGCAGAAACTTAAAAAGTAAGTTTGAAAGTTGAATAATGTTCTGTTCTGATTGGGAATGTCACTGGAGAGAGGGGCTGAATTTAACCAATGTATACCCTGCCCATATATAGACATATAACGCTTTTGCTGTGTACAGTTCACATTTGTCAACAAAACCTGAACGAGGGAATTATGCTGAGTGGAGAAATAAAAAACAATGTCAGAAGGTTGCGTTCTTTGTGATTCTACCCTGAACCCTTTTTTGAAATGGCAGGATTATGAACTTAGTGGATAAATGGTGTTCTCAGGGGTTAAGAGAGTGACGGGAGGGAAGGTGACATGGCCACAGGATGGACACATCAGGGATTGGAGTGGTAACTTTGTAAGCTGACTGTAGAGACCAGTTGAGTTCATGCCAGGTCTAAAGTCACACAGGCAGTGGGTGACACATCTGAGATTCAATTTCAAGCCTATCCTCCTACGTCAATTTCATGCTCCATTGTGCCACTGAAAATAATTAATAATTAATCCAAGGAGATGTGGCTAAAAGTCACGGCATCTTTCCCTCTTTTCAGACATCCGTTAGAGGGAGATGCTTCAAAAGCACAGAAATACATACTTCATATAAATGCTAGTTTAATGAACAAATGTAGCATAGCTTGTGAGTCCCTACTCCTCCTCTACCCAGGAGGCCTTTCCAGGTGATGCTCGCCCCAAAGTAGGCAAAGAGCTATTGAGATTTACCTAACAGCTCATCTGCACAGAATCATATAGTGTACAATGAAGACCAGCATGAACATAGACACTCAATAGTGTACAAGGATTTCATTTTTCAATTATGAAAACGGACTGTTCTGTTTCTTGTACCACCTCAGATGCGTCTGGGGATGCATCAAAAGAAATGTGTACTACACAGAGACGGTTATAGGGACATTTCATGAGTGCTATTCATGTCTACGAGACTGCCAGTGTTGCAAGATACCTGGGAGAGCATTTCGCTGACTACCTCCAAAATTATTCCTGGAAGTGTGAAACATATTCACTACTGATCACTGGCTTCTCAGCCTCCAAGAGCCTCCCAGTTCAATTTGGATAGGTTCCCATTTCCATCCACAGCAGGGCTACACCGAGAGGAAAGGCTGTGAAGCTGTGTCTAGTCTGTCTTGCACTCAGATCCTGGAGTATTGTGGATCCTTAATCTAGAATTTACCCTGCACCTGAGAGCTTTCGCTCTGGGACAAATTCATCATAAACCATAGCATCAAAACCATGCTAGGCTTTGTTTCTTCCTAGACTCCCTAGTACTGACTCCATCTTAATCTTGCCTGGATCTTGACTCACTCTCTCACCCCACCTTCTCTCGGTCTGCCCTAATAACACCTCCTGAGTTTCCCTGGAGCTCTGGTTTTTCTCGCCCATCCCTTTCCTGAACCTGTGTCAGTCACCGGTGTCTGGAGACCTTCTCCACTTTCCCATATGGAGGGCTGGTTCTTGTTTATCTCTAGACATTCCTTTTTCTAGCAGAGTCAGTGACACAAATGCCTGCCTAGTGAATGTTAAATGAATAAAGGAAGCAAGAAATCACGACCTGTTCACAGTTTTCCAGAACACGAGTCATAGTCATAGTACTAAATACCAAGGTAGTATCACCGTCCACCGTTCCAGGACCTAAGACAATATGGTCACTTTGGTAGTCACTTCATTGAGAACAGAGCTGAGAAGTCTGCTCTGCCCACTGGATTGAGTTTCCAGTGTCCGTTTGGCCACTCAACCGTTTCCCAGCCTTGGAAAGCAGGGCCTCTTGTTCCTCTGCTCCCCATTTATTAAAAAAAAAAAAGACGAGGCTGGATTTTAGTCAGCGGCTGTTTTACCTCTGAACTTTCCGACAGATCTAAACCAGGTTGCCTAGCTCCTACAGAGCGTCCCTTCCCTCCCCCAACGCACCTCCCTGCTCAAGCTGGGTTGTCTTAGTGCCCCGGAGGCAGTGGCGGGCTTCCCAGCTTCTCCACCGGCTCCCTGCGGCGCTGGCGCTGCTAGCAGACCCCGAGTGACTCCATCCGCACCGCCCTGAGGCCAAGGCCACGGCCCAGGCCCACTACAGCCTCCCTCCCCTGCGTCAACGCCAGCGACCGCGCCGCGCCACCCCTGCTCCCTCCGCGGGATCCTGGCGCGCGCCTGCCAGACTGCATCGCGGGTCCCTGGTGATGACATCCAGTCTTTAGAGCTCAGCCCAGACCCATGCCCTTCTCGCCACCCAGATCCTCCACACATCGCCCCAGGCATGGGATCCTCGGATTCTCCGTGCACACAACAGGCTAGACCCCCACCCCCAACCCAGAACCTCGGTGCCCACGGCAAGCCTGGACCCCCAATATCCTGGGCACCCTCCAGAGGTCGAGGCTCCCCATCTCCTTTGCTAGTCCCCAGCCTGCTTGGGGAGTCCCTACCTTGGAGACCAGTCACCTGACACTGAAGCCCTTCAAGCTGGCTGAAGCAGACACTGTCTGCTCACAGCTTAGCTCCAGCCCAGTGCCTTCTTGGTTTCACTGTCCCAGTAACATGGACCTTCCTGCGACAAACGTTTGTGGTAATCGGCTCTGGCCATGCTAGGGGCTACAGTTTTAAGACTGTCTTGTTTTGTCATGCTGGGTGCTACAGCTTTAAGATTGTCTTGTCTTGTGTGGAGCCCAAAAATGTTTAAGTATAGTCATCATGGATACACCATATACCATGTCCAAGCTGGACATGGATTCCTTATGGGCCAGACGGTTTTTCCTCTCTGCTTTGCACCTCGAAGAAACATCTCGGTCTTTGACTCAACAGAGAGTGGGAGATGTGTTGCTTTACAAAAGCCTATGACTCATACGCTCCTGCGTGGGTGTCCACAAAATAGTCCTTCTTAGAATGACCCAGAACCCAGGGGCCAGAGAGGACACACTGACTAGCTACTTGGACAAAAATCAACTTAAGTATGGAGAGAGAGGAGAAGGACAAGATAGGACAAATAGAGATCCTCCATCCCCGAGACCTCAGGGTGCCTCCTTCCTGAGTGGGAAATTACCTGGCTTGGGATGGACCTGGCCTCCACTAAGAACCAGAGGTAGAGTTCTCTCCCTTCCCCTGCCCTGAAAAGTCCTGGGACTAGACAGAATAGGTTCCTTTCTCAGCTTGACCCCTGACTCATGACACAGTGATCCTGCCTTTTTAGGCCAGACAGACCAGCCAGGCTTCAGAAAAACAGCCCCTGGGGTTAAAAATAGACCTGTGGAGGGTGAGGATCTTCTTTCGACTGGCTTAACAGAGTGCCCAGGAACTTCAGCCAGCAAAGAAGAGCAAGATGGGCAGACTGTTCGGTGAGTTTCTCTGAGAGCTACACAGGACTTGGTTAAAACTACTCATAGTCTAGCCTTGTGCACTGGTAGACATGGGGTTTCAACCAAAAGACACCGTACAAGGCTTGTTAGCAGCTAGGTTTGAGGTGTTGGTCACACGAGGGAAATCTCTACCAGGCAGCTGCATTCATAAGGGTTGTGGATGTGTATTCGTTTCTGGGACCTGCAGCTGATGGTCACATGTGACATCTTCTAAACAGAGCACATAAAAAAGTCATCAGAAGCATCTGGATCCTTCAAATGGCATGGTGGAAAAAAGAGTACTTCGAGAGGTTATAGGTCGTTCTTCGTGAGTTAGTGGTTTTTTTCCCCAAATCTCCCATTATAATGCATATTTAGTTACAAACGGAATCTGGTATATACTTTTCAAAACCTTTCCCCAAGGAAACACATAAACATGTATCTGCTTGCATCCCTCAGCCTTTCCAATTGAGCCATCCTGGTTTTATACAGGAGAGTTAGCACCAGCATTTATAAAGCCATCCTGCTTATGAGCTAAATTTATTACGTTTGCCAGGTTAATCTGTTTTCTCTAATCGGACACTTAATCATTCAGTCTCCTTCCGGCATTATGGATTCATGAATGTCAACTGAGGAGAGTTGCTCAGTCAGGGCCAGATGATAAATTATCACTTCATTTTGGGGGTATTTGTGACTAAATGCCTCATAATAGAATTAAGGTGAAATAAATCTCATAATTTTAGTTCTAGATCCCTGCCAGGTGTGGAGGAAAATGCATCTGGCCAAAAACAAAAGCAATCCTACCATGGAATGGAATTACAGGTGAGAAAAAGCTCTGTGTACAGGACAGAGTTTTCCTTCACCCCTGTGTGATGGGAGATGGGAGAGAGTTGGCCACTCCCTGGTACTATCTGGGTGAGTTGCACAGAATTACCATTTCCATAAAGCAAAGTGAGCCCCAGAGAGTGAATGGCAAT
Organism: Grammomys surdaster; assembly: GCF_004785775.1. Lineage (NCBI taxonomy): Eukaryota > Metazoa > Chordata > Mammalia > Rodentia > Muridae > Grammomys > Grammomys surdaster. The sequence goes on from NW_021620775.1 coordinate 3,184,043, forward strand.
GTCTGTCTGTATCTAGAGTTGTCATCCTGGAATCTCAAAAGCTATAACTATGCCCAGTACAGATTGGGCCAGATGTTAAATTTCACCCAAATAACCAGCTACTGAATTTTCTTGTTTGGTTTGATTTGGCTTGGTTTTTGTTTTGCTATTAGATTCAGAGTCTAGTTGGGTTGGAAAGGTTGAAACATTGAAATAATCCTAACGGATACGATTTCATCACATCTTTTATTAAATAAATGCTAAGTCCATAGCTAAGCAACAACTCTGGAGGAGAATAAGATCCACTCTGTGTCTTTTTAACATATGACAACAAAACTAATTGACATGTGTGGCATTCGATGGAGACTTCCAACCAACCAAATACATGCCACATACATGTATTGTGTGTGTGCTTCTTATACATAGCAAAAATATTCTCATTGTTTTGTGTTACTTGGTCCTCCTAACACGCCTCTAGCTCCTTGGGTTCTGGCTGTTGCTGAGACATGAATCTTTGAGCTTAGAATCTCCTGTGGTGTAATACAGGCCAGACTTTTTAGTTTTGAGTCTTCCTATATCCTCTTCCATTGTAGAGCAAAATCTCACACTGATTTATTTATGTAATGGTTCTGGGATTTAAGCCAAGTCTCACCCAGGACGAAACACGTGTATCATCCCTTAACTACAGCGGGATTCTACAGCCCTGCTCTTGTATTAAAAGTAATAATGATAATAATAATAATAATAACAACAATAAACAGATTAACAATGTTATCTTGGATGGTTTTTAAATAGTTTGAATAGAAGATTTTAAATGTTTTTCACACAAAGAAATACATGAATGATATCATGATAAATATTTTATATTAATCGAGAGTTTCTACCCTACCATTTAGTCCCCAGATAAAAGACACAAGACCTTTATACTTATGATAAACTTTAAAGCACTAGAGCTGGGCAGAATCTACCCTCTACGCTATTTTGTCTACTTCTCTGCCAATAACCCTGAGATATGACTTGCCATGTTCCACCTGGACCACTTGTACACCTACCGGCTAGCCCTTAAGATCAATTCTCAGGATCCCTTACTCCATAGGGTCTTATCCTCTCTCTACCTTCTCCCTCTTCTCATGTGGTGCTACCTCAGACCCCAAGCAGGGGAAATGAAACTCTACCTACCTCTCTCCTGCCCAGCTATAGGCTGTAGACATCTTTTATTCAACCGATAGCTTTAAATTGAGGAGCAAAGTTACATAGCATCACTTGGTGTACATGAGGATTCCCTCATCCCTGAGGCAACCAGATCTTGGGGGCTAGTATTTGACATTACAATCATGGCAACAGACCGAACCGCAACCAAATGATTGATCTTTATACAATGAAACCAATGATTGATTACTATACAATACAACCCATTTGATTATTATATGTTATATGAATGTATTAAAACCTTATTGTGCACTCCACAAATATGTTTAAGCATCTGTCCATTAAAAAACTGATCCATCCCCCCCCCCAGAATCTGGGGTAAACTAAAATATCTCAATAATTAAGTTAAAATTAATAAACACTGTGTATACTGAAAAAATAATCTCAAAATAAAAAAGGCTTGCACTAATATAAGGTAAGTAAGAACTGGCTTGATACATGGTCTTTGTGATGACCTCATCCCTTATGCCGATAGTTTCTTGGAGTAGGTAGTGACTGCTGTTTACATGAACATGTGAGTTAAGAAAGTCATTTAAATAGTTTAAACCCCGCCCCTCTCTCTTCAAATGATGCTGTGAAAGTCTAAGCTTTTTCTTTGGCTTCAGATGTCAAGAGAAGGACTGCTTGGCATGCAAATCACTCTCCTCTTCAGTCTACACTGTAAGCTCTGGGTCCTGATGACAGGGACTAGACATCTGTGCCCTTACGTATTCCTGGTTCTGATGTCTTTGAGACTGCTGCTTTCTAAGGCTAGGCTGGTGGGAAATGGCTAAGTTAATCATTTGTTAAATTGACCAACTGAGCCAATTCTCATGGGCAGTCAAGGGTTGGCTACCAAACAGGGTGATTTCATGAACTCTAACTTGGAGGTACAGAAACAGTCAGCATATAGCAAAGAAGGTTGTGGATGTGCCGCCTATAGAAGTAGCATACATTCTGCTTGGGAAAAGCCCTGGAAAGCACAAGGGAAAGCTCAAGTTCTAATCCCAGGTCTGTCCCTCGCTGGCAATAAGACAGGAGCACATTCCTCAGGTCTACTGAACTTAGGCAACAATGAAATGGGGAAAATCATGACATAGCCTGCTGTCTTCCCACATTTGTGAATGAGTTTTAAAAATATAAAATAACGTATGTAAGAAAACTATAATTGCTCGATAAAACAACCCAAAGGTAGGCTTGAAAACAATGCTTACCTTTCATCATTTGTAGAAAGAAAAACATCTAACATACATCCATGATGTTCCTGCTTCAGCTCTTCCTATGCCTCTTTCCAGTTTAAAATATAGAATAAGCTGTCTTCCTTATCAAGTGTACCATTTATACACTATAAATATGTCACTTAAAAGGTATATTGACAATGCAGTTAACCTTTTTTGTCTTTTATTGGTCTTATAAATAAAAGCACACTATTGAAAGAATGTCACAGTTGGGGATGTAGACTTGAGCCTAGGGGACAATCATTCCTGGTTGCAGGAAAAAGGTAATTTTGACTGGTCCTCTATAAAATCCAAATTTCTGCACAAAATCTTAAAGCACACATGTTTACAGGACTCTTGGTGACAAGAAAAGCAATAGTAAATGTGCGTTGGCACTAAAATTCATGTATCCATGGAAACCTGAGCGCATGCGCTCACTGCCTCCAGTATCAATCCTTGGGCTGAGGGGATCAGAGTGTTACTGCACTATGGAGGGCTGACAGATTGCTGAGAGCTACTTACACAGGCGTGTATCAGCTTGTTTTCTTCTGCTAGATGTAATTATGGGGAAATACGGAGATCTCAGACATCAATGAGGAAGAAAAAGTTTGTTTACACATCCTTACATCCTGGAATACACTGTATTCAACTGAGTTTTAATCAGAAAACCTTTGATAACCCAGAAGCAGCCCCCTGCCCCCATCTTTGGCTATATCAGACCGCCTCAGAAGTTTCCAGTGTGAACAGATGTGCATGTTTCTTGCATGATGGAAGAAAATACCACAAATTTTATCATGCTGATTATTCTTGACCATTTCAATGTTATACTAGCCAGTGATTCCTGTATATCGATTTCAAAGAAAACTGCATAGAGATATCAGAGGGTGGGGTGGTCAGAGCATCACCTGCAACAACTGAAGCAGTTATTTAAAAAAATAAGGACCAAGCTTCTAATGAGGTAAAGCGATGTTATTCACAAAAGCCTAGTTACACGAAGACATATTTTTCCCATTATCCTTCCATTGCCAAGTCCTGGATGATATTTTTCCAATAATTTGGAGATGATTGACACATGGAAACAGATGTAAAATTGTTAGTGGGCCTTTAAAATACTATATTTTGTCCTTTCTGAAACTTGTTTCCATATTTAGTCTTTTAATAGATCGTTACCCAATGTGGTGGCCATTGGTCACACATAGCACCTCAGTTGTGCCTGGCTTAAGTGTGGAATAATATTGAGTGTGCTGGATTAACCAGAGAATACTACTTGCTACCATTTGGGTAGAAAGTGCTGCTATTGGCTCATGTGTTGAAGGCTTGATACCCAGCTGTGCCTCCATTTGAAAATGTGATGGCAACTTTGGGATGTGGGGACTGGCTCTGGGAAAGTGGCTTCTGGGAACTGCTCCTTGTCTCTACCTTTTCCTGTCTCATTTCTAACCACTGAGAGGGAACAGATACTCTACCTGTCCTTTGTTCATGTATGCTCCTTCATCAAAGGGTCAGAGACAACAGAGTTGACAATGGTAGTGAACTGAAACCTCTCAAACTCGAAGCAAAAAAAAAAGTATCTTTCCTTCTTTTAAATAGTCTTGTTTATGAGTGACTAGTTTTATGTCAACTTGACACCAGCTAGAGTCATTTTGGAAGAGGAACTCTCAACTGAGAAAATACCTCCGTAAGATTTGACTGTAGGCAAGTCTGTAGTGCACTTTACTGATTAGTGATTGATGTTATGGGCCCAGATCACTGGGGTGGTGCCATCTCCAGAGCAGTAGGTGGTCCTGAGTGCTATAAGAAAGCAGACTGAGTAAGTCATGAGGAGCAAGCCAGTGAGCAGCATTCCTCCATGGCCTCTGCATCAGCTCCTGCCTCCAGGCATCTTCTCTGCTTGAGTTCCTACCCTAAATTCCCTCAGCGTTGGACTGTGATGTGAAACTATAAGCTTTAAAAATGCCTTTTCCTCCCCAGGTTGCTTTTAGTCATTTATCACAGAAATAATAATCCTAATAATAGTGATGAATTAATAATGATAGCAATATAATAGTAGTGAAATAACAATAAAAGACAGGCGTTTATCACAGCAATAGAAACTCCAACAAAACAGAAATTGGTACCAAGTTATGGGGTATTGCTGTGACAGATCTAACATATGTTTTTGGAAGGATTATGGAAGGACTTTGGAACTTTGGACTAGAAAAGGTATTGAGTGCTCAGAGCTTATGGGCTGTCACATGGACTTAGAAGACACTGCTGGGAGTCGTTCAGACAATGGAGGCCAGGCTTATGGAGTTTCCGGTGAAAAATCTCTTAAAGTCTCTATCAAGACCATTGATATTTTGAATTAAGAACCACTGAAATGAAAGCTTTGCTTTATTGGGACAATTGAGGCTGGTTAGCCAGAATCAAGAAATTAGTTGTGATTAAGAGTAAACGAACATTTTTGAAGTAAATTCTCCTGGGAGTGTTTCCTCAGGGTCAGCACACAGAAGCTGTGGTCCAGAGGGGGCATGGACTTCTATAAAATAAAAAATGAGTTAGACCTTTTCTTACTGTAGGAGGGAGGAGCCAGGGCACAGATAAGTTCTGAACAAAGCAAAATCTCACGTGGGTAGCCAAACTTCGTAATGTTTAACAGTTTCCCAGGTAGATGCTGGTTTTGAAGGCCTGAAGAGGTCGTGGAGAGCCCTGAGGTTTGGCATCATGAGAATCCAGGAGAGGCCACGTGTGTGTGTGCTCTGTTGAAGTAGAAGCCTTAGAGTTGAAGGTGTCAAGGAGCGAAGCCAAGGGTTGGCATCATATGGCAGGGTCAGAGTCTGCCTAGTTACAGTGGAGACACCAGCATTTTGGAGCTATCAGTAAGAATGACCACTAAGGACAGTGATAGCTGTGGACTAGAGCTTCCCTGGGCCTCAAACACATGCTATATGTGTGGAAAATGGCAGAGGCAAAGAGATGGAGACCTTTGGAACTCAGAGGATCCCAAGTAGTTCCCAGATGTCAAGTCTTGAATTTTTTGCACTCTTAAATTTTGGTTTTGTTTTTATTCAGAATGTTACTGTGCCTTGGTTTTTCCCTCTTGGAGTAAGAAAGTGTTTAACTTATTTTTTATTTCACAGGAGCCCAGAGTTAGAGGGCTTTAAAGTTTTAGAGAGACATTAGATATTTTAGAGAACCCATAAACTTCTAAAAAGAGACTGTATATATTAAAGAGAATGAATAAACTTTTCAAGCATTTGAAATTTCAAAGTCTATGACACTTTTAAAGTTATTTGTGTCTTATATTATGGTATGAATATTAATATGAGTTCTCAGGAATGAGCAAGAAACAAAAAAGTTACAGTTTAATGGTGATATTTTTGTGTGTCGAATTGACAAGGTATCCATTGAGTTGGTTAATTTTATGTCACCTTAACAGAAGCTTAGAACTTTTGGAAGAAGAACTCTCAACTGGAAAAATGTCTCCATGAGATTTGTCTGTGGATGACACTGTAGTGCATTTATCAGTTAATGATTGATGAGGGAATGTCGTCTGGCTCACTAAGGTCAAAGCCTGACATTACCAGAATGCCCTGAACTTGGTGCAGGCTCTCTTTACCAGCAGGGCTTCTCCTCCTTTGATCTTGTCTGTGGAGTCCAAAACCCCTATAACCTTTACCTGTGGAATGTCATGAAGCCTTGGTTAGACTACTGGTTCAGCTTCCTTTCTCCTGAGAAGAACCCATTCAGCAAGCACCTGAGATCCCTGGAATGCCTTTGCATGCTAATGAGGCATCTCAGTACTTTAGCCTTCAGCCAATGATCTTTACCCACCATGGATATACTATCTCTGCCCCCAAACAATATAATCCTTTATCCACCTGGAGTAAAGTTGATCTCTCTCCTCAAAACTGAATCTAAAATGTGTTGCCATTTCCATTCGTATTCACGGGACATCCAAACCCTGTTTGTAGACTCTGTTCCCTTTATCCTCTTGGGTCGGTGGCCAATGAACCCCTGGAAGAAGAAAGACCCACTGGGGAGGGCCCAGAAAACTGAGGGTGGTGCTACCTCTGGGCTGGTGGTCCTGGATGATACTAAAATAGCAGGTTAAAAAGCCACAAGGAGCAAACTAATAAGGAGCAGTCCTCCATGGCCTCTGCATCAACCTATGCAGGTTCCTGCCCTGTTTGAGTTCCTGCTTTGACTTTCCTGCAGTGATGGGCTGGGAAATGAAACTGTGTGCTGAAATAGGTCTTTCTTTCACACACTGCTTTTTTTGTCATGATGTTTATCACAATAATATAAACACTGACAAAGTTAGTGACACCACAATGACACTGGCACAGCAGACACATCTGTTTAAAACGTCTTAATAGCTCGGTAAAGTAGTTAAGTGTTTATGGAACCAGTATTGTGTGGCTGCTGTGGCTGCCCAAAGCTTTCAAAGAGGCTTTATCTGTGCGTATCTTTATCTTTAATGTGGAGTGCACACAGTGTGCACAGTCTTGCACTTGACTCAATGTACTTTTTTCACGAGTACAAAGTCATGCTGATCACTCTCAAATGCATTAAATGGCCCTTTTTACTGTGCGCCTGGTTTATCTTTGCTCTGATGCAATTAATTCTCCATGCCAAGGTCCAGTCAACAAATCTCTTCTCTGTCATCTTTGCTGTCTGAGAGCCACTGAGGCAGGGCATGCACCCTGACCTGGTCCACTGAAGGCCTACCTGCACAGGGAAAGCACAGCAGGTACCAGGGAAGGCTTAGTATGTGCCTGTCAAGGTCTCGCTGTCCTGTTGGAACCCTGGTTCAGCCACTTCCCAAGGAAGACAGATGGTAAAGTAGCTCAGGATGTTCTGCATTCTAATCGGGACTCAGATGAATGGCCTTCATGACTTTTATCCAACCAGATGTTTAGAATTCAGATTTCATTTTATCCTGATTAATATTTTGATGAAGCTTAATAATCAAGTGAATGTTCTAGCTGAAGCTTTTGTCCAAATGTTTAGTGCAATCTACATACAGTTCCAGTGATTCTGTTTGAATGGTAAGACTGGGGTGGGGGTTGGGGGGAAGAACATGAGAGCTAACACTAGTTTTGCTTGGGCTGAATTAATACGTTGAGCTGTATCAGAAGGCACAGAAGGGAGGAGAGTCTTTAAGGAAACTGAAGCCATGCCTTACAGGCCTGATGTGTGAGTGGGTCCTCAGGCAATCCTCAGAAGAATGCAACCAGGTCTCTTTCTCCCGGCTCTCACACCTTCCGCCTCTCTCCAGGCACTATTAATTCTTGCTGTATTTTCCAAACGTTTCTCCCTATTCCCTATACCCTGTGAAGTGCTCGTATCTAGCAGTCAGAAGGCTTCTGTTAAATTTCAAAAACTACATGGCTCCCCTGCCCCAACTCTCCAATGACTGTGTTCCAGTCTTCAATCTCCATCAGCTTCCCAGCCTCTGAGGTCTAGCCCCAGGGCCTCTTTTATCTGTTACTTTCCTGTTGCTCTAGCTTGGCCCCTCTGCTTCTGGAAACTGTAGTGTTTGTTTCCTTTCCAAACTTGTGTCTGTTGTTCCCTTTTCCTGGAGCAACTTCTCCTTCCTGTCCCCTGAAGAGCTACCTGCCTGATCTTCCAAGTCTCTCAAATGTCAGGCTTTAGTTAGACTTGCTTTAACCAGTCTATACAAACTATCACACCACTCTCACACTGGCTTACATGAATGCTTTTTACCATAATGCTAAACCTTGCCTGACACACATTGATTATAAGCCACTCTTTCCACTGTTAGAATGGAACTCCTCACACACAGAGACATGATTTGTACCGTATAGAAAGAACACAGTGTCTGATATACAGTGAGCAGATGTTAAGTGAATACTTCTGCAAGTGAGTGGTATAAAATCCCCTGTCAGTCTCTCAGCAGTTTCCTGGACTGTCTCGTCCTTGCAGCAAAAAGGCTGCTGCAGCTCCCGCCATCATCCTGTGCTCACACACCACTTTCAGAGATGGAAGTCAGTAGGCATGGATCTTTCCTCACAAGTATTTCTCGAGTAGTAAGAAGGTAAATACCTTTCCTAGAATGAGTTCTCCAGAAGGCTTCCCTTTACACTGTATTGACTGGAACTAGATCAAAGGCTGTCCCTACCTGCAAGGGAGCTGGGCATGTATTTGATTTCCTAGTCTGTGGAGAGGGAGACGTGCAGATGAGAAAAGTAAGATTAATAAAATCAGAATGTCAAGAAAATGCCAGGACTACTGCATCCCGCTGCAGCTCTCCGATGGCGGAGTAGAGGTTCTGTAACCCAGGAGATCTCAGCCCATTGTCATCCGTCAATGCTCTGGCTTTTTCTGCCCGTCACATCTTGAAAACATAGCCATTTATATGACTTACCTTTCCAATCTAATAACTTTTATGAAATGAAAACCTTTTCAGGTCATTATGTGGGGGAATTGCTTATACATTTCCATGATTAAGGAAGGTTGATAGAAGGGTAAAGCAAAGGGGAGAATGAAGAAAAATGGGCAGAGTCATGCTTCTCTCTGACCAGCCAAAAGAAGAAAGGATGTGGGGGTCTCCTGAGCCAGGCTGGCATGCTAGCAGCAGGCACTGGCATAGGACAAGGGCAGAAGTGAGAGGCCAATATTGCTCATTTATTTCAAATCCTTATTCATGTTTTATGAGAGAACAAAGACCAATCTTGTGTGTGTGTGTGTGTGTGTGTGTGTGTGTGATTTGTATGTATATGAGGGGGATATGCATGTATGTGTCTGTGTATGCATGTGTGTATGTGTTGTGTACGGATGCTTGTGGGGGCTTGAGTTTTTTTCTCAATCACAAAAGCCTTATATACTGAGGCTGGCTCTCTCACTGAATGCATAGTTCACTTCAGCTAGTCTAGCTAGCTGCTTCCTCTGGGGATTTTTTGTCTCAGCTTCTTGATTGCTGGGATGATAGGCAGCCCCCCACCGTCCCTGCTTAGTCTTTAGATGGCTTCTCAGGATCCAAACTCAGATCCTCACACTTGGCAGGTAAGTGCTTTAGCTCAGCCTTCTTTCCAGCCCCAGAGCCTAGGCTCTTATAAAATGTTTCTAAACCAAATGCTAAGGCAGTTACACAGTACTTTTTAGAAACGTTTTCAAAGCTTTTCCCTTGGCAGCAATGTTGACACTGTGGCCAGCGGCAGTAGCCTCCAAGCTCTAAGGCAATCTAAAAATCACAGCAGCATTTCTATGCCCCACATAGAAGAAGCACTCCTTCTTGGTTCCCATGATCTATTTATGTAGTTCTGTTGACCAGAGAGATGTGTTCTGCAGTCCTGACAAGCCAGAGAACAGACAAGAGAAGAATCTGCCCATAATCTGGACAAAAGGACAGGAAGAGGAAGCCAGGAGACCCTTCTTCCTTCTTTTCTAAGGGTTGTGTCCCACAGAGTTCTACAATGTCAGAGTCCCGGAATCAGAGATTGAGATGGCGTGCGACTCAAGATGACTCCAGATACCACACATGACTGGTGTTTTCTTCTGCCGGTTTTCATCTGTACATCCATGCACAGATAGCTTTTGTTAAAAAGCACAATGAGAAGCATGTGGATTGGAGCTAATTAAAATCATGAGGGACTGTAAAGACCCTTTGGTAAATGTGGCCTGGGGGATGAGCATGCAGGCCCGCTGTCTGATTCACATATACATCTCAATAGCAGATCAGCAGGCTTGCTGATCTATTTGAAGTGGCCCTCTGTTCTTCCTGCTCATTATTAGAGATAAAATTAAGAAGAGATTGACCACAAGAAGTGAATGCTTGACTGGGAAGTTAATTGGATTTTCGACTTAATTCTGGTACTTGTCACGAATGACCCTGTGACCATGCTGTGTCATGAGAGGTAAAAAGGTAGGTTCTGGCTTTGCTCTGCTCTGCAGAGTGGGTGACAGACAACTGTGACAGGGGTTGAGTTCTCTGATCTCCTGTGTTTTTATCTTCCACCACGAGAGACTGCTTTAGGTTAATGTGGGCAATGCAGAAATTTAACAAACTGTTAATTCTTAGAATATCGCCTGGTAAATTGGATATAGGTATTAGCAATTATTACGATGTTACTAACTGGACTACATACATGGCTAGTGAATAGAACTGTGACAGAACCAGCTGAAATGGATCTTTGACAAAACCAATTTAAGAAAGTACATGAAATGTATTTTATTCCCATATAAATATAATCCTAAATCTTGTTACTAAGGAATTATAGCATGATGTTTGTTTTGAAAACTATTGAAGACACTTGCCTGTGAAATGTTGACATAAAAATCTCTCTCTCTCTCTCTCTCTCTCTCTCTCTCTCTCCCTCTCCCTCTCCCTCTCCCTCTCCCTCTTCCTCTATCTAAATTAAACTGGCTGGAAATTTTAGCCTGGGACAAATCATTCCATCCAGGAAACTGAATCAATGAACCCAAAGGCTTTGCTCAAGTGACCTCTTTCTCTAAAAGAACACTGATTGATACCATTAGGCCAAAGAGCTAGCTAAAAAGGTGTTTTCCAAGGCTGCCGAGAGCAAGGTGCTGCAAGTCTTTGTTCTTCTCAGGGCTGACTGGAGCTCATTTTCTTAATGTTCAATCTTGGAAACTGACTCTCTGTGGCCTCTTGCCATAGCAACTGTCAGGGATCCTTGGCCTACTGATTTTCATTATACCCAGGGAATGTTGGCATCTCCAGCATACTCAGCTCAGATTGGCAGCTTTGGGGCTATAGCCTGAGCATAAAAGTAATATGTATGGATGTCATCTAGGGCAGAGTGGCTTCTGTGGAATACTGTGGCATATGTGTGCTTAGGACTGACAATATTGCAGCTCCCTGTCAGGGTACTGTACAGTTCATCACTTCTCTGTCTCAGGTGCATAGACAGGCATGTGAGACACTGCAGTCAGAGCACAGACATGCAAGTGAGACACTGCAGAGCCCAGGCATGCATGTGAGACTCTCCAGTCAGAGTCCAGACATGCATGTGAGACACTGCAGTCAGATCCCAGACATGCATGTGTGACACCCCAGAGCCCAGATATGCATGTGAGACCCGTAGTCAGATCACAGACATGCATGTGAGACACTGCAGTCAGAGCCCAGATGTGCATATGAGGCACTGTAGTCAGAATTCCTTCCATACATTGAATCTATTCTTCATGGCTTTCTACTGTGTTATTGTGGTCTTAGCGTGAGGCTGGTCATGTGTATTGTGTATCTTAGTTTTTCTCCACATTGTTGTGACCAAATACATGACAAGAAGCAAATTAAGGGCAGGTTTCCATTGGCTCCCAGGTTGAGACTACAGTCCATCGTGCTGAGGAAGGTATGGCAGAGTTACAGAGAACCTGATATACAGCCTGTTACATTATCAGCTGATTGTGAAGCAGAGACTGTGGCTGGAAACGTGGTTAAGATAATAACCTTTTATCCCCACCTGAAGGTTCTATATCCTCCATCAAGCCTCACGTTAGAAAGATTCTATAACCTCCAGAAAGTGCTACAAACTAGCAATTAAGTATTCAAGTATGAGCCTGCTAGGACATTGTCCATTCAAACCGTAACATCACATTACATATGATACATTTGGATCTGAATGGAAATAATACCAACACCTCCAGCCTGGAAAGACTGAAGCAAACACAGGAAAGAACGTTAGAAACTTATGGGAGAGGAAAGTAGCCAACAAAGTGTACAGATTTTAGGATTTTGGTTTGGTTTGGCTTTTTGTTTGTTTTGTTTTCAGCTCACCCTCTGCCACTGTCCCAGACGACTCACCATAGGACTGTCGGAAGTTTCTCCAGTGGATACGAGCATGTCAGTGCTGTGATTAATCATTTCAACCACCGATGATAGAGTGTAAGTCTGTCAGCCTGGACGTCACCTCGCTCCGCCTTTCAGCCCTCATCCCTATGTCTCCTCTTCTCCCTGACACAGCCACCCCAGGTCTCTATACCATATGTTCCAGCCGCACTGAGCTACTTACAGTTTCCTGGCCCTGACAGATGGCATCTGCTTCCTTGCCCGTCATCCCCTCTTGTCACCTGTTTCAAAAGTGAGGGCTCCTTATATGTCAAGGGCGCCTCTAAACTGCTTCAACGCGTGGCGGCTCTTCCCTTTGTCGTGACCTGTTTTCTTTGATTGGTGTGTGTGTGCGTGCATGCACAGGTGCTTGAGTATGGTGTGTGTGTGTGTGTGTGTGTGTGTGTGTGTGTGTGTGTGTGTGAAAGAGAGAGAGAGAGACAGACAGACAGACACAGACACAGAGACGGAGAGACAGATGGTGTCGTGTCTGAGTGTGTGAGTACAAGTACTGAGGACCCACAGCACATCTGAGGAGATGGGAGAACACTTAGGGCATTAGTCCCTGACTTTCACTTGGTTTGAGACAGTCTTTTGTTGCTCACCGCTGCGTAAGACAGGCTGGCTAGCTGCCTTCTACCCAATCACAAGCTTCTCAGATTCTCCTGTCTTCTCCTTCCATCTCAGTGATGGAGTACAGGAATGACAGACGCGTGCCCAGCTTAATTGTGGGTCTTCACATTTGCACAGCAAGTGCTTAATCCGCTGAGCCATCTCCCAGCCCAGTTCATAACTTTCTATCATGTGTATCTGGGTTTTTCCTTCTGCCCTTGGTCAACCCTCAGCATCAAGCCTCTTTCAGACTCTTACTTAGGGACCACTGGTATAGGGCTGTTCTATAAACAGCAAAGGAGCAGAGAAAAAGGACAAGCTGGTTGGGTTTCTTATCTCTTCTGTCTCCCTTTATTCCTTTTCCCACCAGGGAATCATTTTGCTAATCACAAGCTCCCAGTTCTCTCCCCGATCTGATGCCTGGTCCCTGCCAGCCCTCAGATGTGAGGGACAGACAGAAAGGTAAAGTGGCTGACTATGTCTTCCAGGGCTTATAAAGGATGATCTATGGGAGCTCTGAGCTCCAAATTATATGCTGATAAAAGCAGCTGCCCTGCCTCACCTGCTGTCATTGGGCCTGCTGCAGAAGCTGTTTCTGAAGGCAGCTTTGTGACCTGCCAGAGGCTGCTCAGCAGCTTCCCTGCTGATTTGCTGGCAGAGCAGAAAAGGCAATGGGCTGGTCGTCAGAGGCTGAATCCCAGGCTGGGCTGGAAATCTGGAAATCTATTCAGCCCAGTTAAGAGTCTTTCCCTGCTGTTTGGCTGACCTTAGTGTATTCAGAGGCTGTGAAGAACTCAAAAACTTTACAAAGTAGCAGGATTACCAGGACTGGTAGAGGACTATGATGCAACTTTATTCACATCTTAGCCTGGGAGGGCTGCAGTTTTAGACATGCGTATTCTTCAAGAAGTTCAAGTGAAGATTACAACATGAGGCATTTTTCAATACTCAGATGAAAGGCCAACTGGGCTCCAGGAATCTGAACTCTTCCTTGGTAGTCCTCTCTCCCTTAACTTTCAGCTGTGGTAGGACACTGAACCACAGTCATCACTGGTAGCACTTGGCTATGTGCCCATCTATATCCTGAACTGAATGGTGACTAAGTTCAGGCACGTGGACTGAAGGCCAAATAAAAGCTCTATGCTAAGCATTATCGTGTACCTATCTGTTGACTGACTTTGGCTTTCTTCACACTGGGGAAATTCTCCATCATTAGCTATACAGTAGGGCCAATAGTCTGTACATGATGATGTGTTCGTGTGGGCCAAAGGCATTAAAAACCTTGTGTTATAAGAGAAAGGAAAATGGCTATGGAGAATAAGCATGATTCCAGCTAATTAATAATTATTATAATTATTATTGCAGCCACTGTTTATGAGGCACAATCCTTAAGGATTTTCTTATAGGTTTTTTTACCAGTGGCACCATGGATAGAACAGAATCCAGTCCAAGGGCTGTGTACTGATATTTCAAAAACATATTTCAACTAATGTCATCTAAAAGGTGGCATACTTTTGATTCAAAGGAACAACGATATTGATTCTAAAAAGAGAGAAATACGTAAAAGACAAAGAGCAAAGCTGGAGGAGAAGAACCAATGCAGAACACAGACTTAAAACAAACAAAGATGTAACAACTGTAAATACACACACATCTAAAAACAGACGCAAAACACACCACGAAAAACCCAACAAAAACAAGGAAATCTAACAAAACATATTTGGGAGTTCAAAGACTCAGTTTGAATGATGGATAAAATTAGCTAGAAAGAAACACACACACAAACACCACACACACACACACACACACACACACACACACGAAGCTAAATTAACAGATATTCAACAACAGATGACACATTCTCCTCAAGTACAAATGTGTTTGTCTTCAAGACCAATTATATGCTAAATCCAAGAAACAAAGCCTCAGTAAACTTAAAGAGATTTAAAGAGGGAGAAAATATACTCTCTTACTATAGAAGAATTAAACATGGAAGGCTCTGTCAGAAAATTTTGGGGATATCGCAAGTTTATGAAAATTAAAGAACACATACCTAAATAACTGATGGCTGAAATAAATGGAAAAAGGGTAACATTTTGAGATGATGAAAATGAAGATATGCCAGAGCTTAACGAACACAGCTGAAAGTTAAGGGAGAAATAACATAAATGACTGTATTAAGGAGGAAGAAATCTCTCAAGTCATTAACCCAACATCCCATCAGAAGGCACCGAAAAACTAAGACCAAACTAAGCTTAGAATAATCAGAAAGAAGGGTGAGGGGGGAAATTAAGTCATATCTCACTAACATGACATAATAATATGCAAATAAAAACCATCAAGAGATCCCTCCTAATATTCTATGACTGTCTTTTTTTTAAAGACTTTATTTATTTTATATATATGATGAATACACTGTCTGTCTTCAGACCCACCAGAAGAGGGCATCAGATCCCATTAAAGATGGTTGTGAGCCACCATGTGGTTGCTGGGAATTGAACTCAGGACCTCTGGAAGAGCAGTCAGTGCTCTTAACCACTGAGCCATCTCTCCAGCTGATTCTATGACTGTCTAAAGTAGAAATTTCTGGTTTCTTTGAAGACTTAGTTGTGTCATGTATTGCTTTTCTGGAAACTATCCTATGAGAGGATGTTTTTGCTGAAACTGACACATGGGAGGATGCTTTGCTGAGAACAGACATGTGGTATTTTTCTGGAAGCTACCTGAAAAAAAAAAAGACATGTGATGGTTTGCTAGAGCAGATATTTGAAAGAACACATGATGTTTGGAAAGAGTATAAATATAACCCAATAGACAGTGGACAACATTGGTTCACTTTGCCACTCTTTGCTGGTCTTTGTTGGGCTTTGCTGACAATGTTCTTTGCTGAGGACGCTGTGTGGTATCAGTTCACCTTGTCACCCTTTGCTTATTATCATTGTTTGTATG
This sequence comes from Grammomys surdaster, assembly GCF_004785775.1. Classification (NCBI taxonomy): domain Eukaryota; kingdom Metazoa; phylum Chordata; class Mammalia; order Rodentia; family Muridae; genus Grammomys; species Grammomys surdaster. Next base: position 3,199,781 of record NW_021620775.1, read on the forward strand.
ACTTTGTACAGATAAATGCAACAAAATACTTTTGGTGGTGTTTCAGTGGCTTCTTACCACTTCCACAGACTTGAACCAATTGGGAGAGCCTTGCAGTTTTTTTCTGGATCAAACTGTCCTTGCTGGTTTGTGAATGGTGTTTTTGAGTGGATTGAGCTTCAAGTGCTGATTTGTGTGAACTGAATAGCTGATATCTTGACAACACAGATTGGATTTTTCCCAAAGAACTATTTTTAAATAAGTCCAATCGTCCTTTGCTTATTAACCTTTCTTTTTTACTACCTCTGGTGGGTGGTGGGCTAGAAGGGAGAGGTTAAAGTGCTTAATTACCCTTATTAAACTATATTTTGAAAAATATAAGTCTATAATAGAACAAATGTCAAGCAAATGTGGGAACGTGTGCAGAAAATTCAGAAATAAACACAACCTGCTTATAAAAAAGTAAATGTATTGCCACTTTGGAGAACAACTGGGCAGATTGTCAAATGATGAAACCTGGAGTTTCCACACATCCCAGGAATTCTATCCATCAGTATTTTCTCAAGAAAAACAAAGCCATGCACTCATACAAAAATGTGTATGTGTATGAGCAAAAATGTCCAGATTAGTAGCATTCATATACATTATTAATCAGAGTCCAAAGGTGGAACAACCTAAATTTCATCAGTCAAGAAACTAAATTACAGTGTCGTTATATCTGTAGAAGAGAATGTGATTCATACAGTAAACAGGAACTGAGTGCATGATACAGGACAGAGAACTCTTGGGATTGTTGTGCACAGTGAGGAAAGCTGGTTATAGAAGACCACAAATTATAAAAATCTGTTCATCTGAAAGCCTGGGATAAGCATGTGGTAAGCAGAATGTAGATTGATTGTTGCAAAGGGCCAGGGAGATGGGGGAGCTGAACGTGGTTTCTGAGCAGTTGAGTGTTTTAATTGTGCTATGACAAAGGTTAACAAATCACAGAAGTGTACATTTTAAATGAGTACCTTGTGTAATTAACATTATGCTTTAATAAGGCTTCTTAAAAGTTATTGGAATTAAGAGGACAGTGACCAGAAGGTGGAGCAGGGAGAAGGGATGGTAATGGAGGTCTGAGCAGAACTGAAGTACACTGTAAATGCAGGGAATATCATACTGAAGTCCATTGCTTTGTACAATTAATATATTCTAATAAAAATTAAAGTTCCAATTAACTCTTTAGTTTTCTGGTATTGTTTGGGACGGTTTAACACTGTGATTGTCCGACTCTTGGCTTTATTTCCCCTCCAGTTAATCTGGTAGGTGTCTCTGTCAGTCCTTGCAGCAGGCAGCAACTACCTGTCAGAGAGAGGGCTGTGAAGATGTACTTCTTCCTATTAGATCTGTAGCTTAATGAGTTAGGATTTTTCCTCTTGTGATTTGGTACCAATAAGACAGTCTAGTTAAATACCAAAGGATTGAAAATAATTCCAGTAAACGTTGGCTAAGAACTTCTCAGACAAAAGATGAAGCTTAAAGTGGCTTTGTTCTTTCTCACCTGCCCACCTTCCTGCTCCTCCCTCTGATTGTCCAAAACAAACAAACCAGGGACAGCTTCCTTGAAAGTCCCCATTTGGTGAGTGTGCTATACTTGACTAATGCACATCCCTCATGTAGGCATCTGATGAATCATTTTCTATGTTTGTAACTCAATTAAGTGCTGGCTAATTTCACATCAAATTAGTTCTTAAAGCAAACTCATTAAACGCCGATATAAAATACGTAGTATTTTGATGGCTTTTGAGTAATGGGGAAGTTTAAATTTCACTCAACTTTTTAAAAGTGAAAACACTGTAAAAACAAGAAGGGCAAGCAGCTGTAAATATGTTTTCTACACAGTCTTTCACAAAAAGCAAGGGAAAGGGAATTGCATACCCCAGGTGCCTTGGCTTGGGCTGCAAATGAATCCTGGAGAAAATGTAGTAACAGACTTGTAATTCTGCAAAGAGCAAAGGAGTGCTTCATAATAGTCCTTTTTTTCCTTCTTAAAACCCTTTCTCAAGCATTGGTAGTTTTGCTTTCGATTATACTATGAAAAGATGTTGGCACAGAAGATGCTGGCACAGTACTGTTTTACCATGCGTAGATTTCTTACTGAAATGTCAACTTAAAACTCATGTATGTTAGTGTAAGCTAAATTGTTAACATGACAAATTATAGAGCATCCAGGTATAACTCAGTTATTCTCTGGTTATGAATTTATTGTTTTTTCTTGAAAACAAACCAATTAAGTGTTCTCTTTGAATTCTGGCTTATCCCTAAAAGGCTGAGAATAAAAGTGTTGAACAATCTTCTGGGTTATTTTAAAAATCACTAGCATTTCCTAGACATTTCTTTTAGAAGTAGAAGAAAACAATCAATATCCATTTTTTTTCCTCTCTAAATCTGACTTCAACCATGGTTATGTTCCTGGGAAATTGTAGAGTTTATCTTCAGGAAAAAATGTTCTTTCACTTATGAAAATTCTATTAATGGGTCTTTAGTTATAATAGAGAAGGCCCTGGGCTAGTTTATGGGAAACTGTCAGCATAAATAAACTACTCTGCAAAACAGAAGATAACAGGCCTTTCATGACTCTAAGGATAGTGGTGGATCTTGGAGGAACTCGAGGCAAGAGGATCCTTCCTATAGAACACAGCTGAAACCATGACAACACTTCCTCAAATTTCAGCCAAACAGTCAAAGGAAATTGGTCACCTAGTAGAATATTCTATTTACTGTCCTTTGGAGATTGAGGATGGAACTGTGGTCCCATTTTGGGGGGGGGCATAAAAGAGAGGCCAGAGAGGTGAAACCTACAAGGAGACACTAAAGTCTTAGATGGACCACAGCAATGACTGTGGTTGTTCTGTGGTTCAGTAATTCCACTTCTGGGTATACTGAACTCATACCCAAATCCTTTGAAGATTTGGCTGAATTTTGAGGACGGGTTCTTATGGTTTCAGCTGTGTTCTATATGAAGGAACCTCTTGTCCCTAACTCCTCTGAATCAGGGAAGCCCTGTCTGTTATCTTTTTTTTTCCCACAGCATGGCAGAGATATGGTGGCCAGGGCTGAAGGAAGGGAGAGTTGTTTAATAGACACAGAATTTCAGCTTTGCAATTCTGTGATTAAATAATGATGGTAGCCACATATCCCCACCAGTACATAGACTACACCAATGTTAAAAATTCATCATAATGGACACAATAAAATTTATGTCATCACCTTAGTCAGGGTTTTACTGCTATGAACAGACACCATGACGAAGGCAACTCTCATAAAAACAACATGTAATTGGGGCTGGCTTACAGGTTCAGAGGTTTAGTCCATTATCATCAAGGTAGAAACATGAAAGCATCCAGGTAAGCATGGTACAGAAGGAGCTGAGAGTTCTATATCTTCCTCTGAAGGCCTCTAGAAGACTGACTTCTAGGCAGCTAGAATGAGGGTCTTAAAGCCCATGCCCACAGTGACGCACTTCCTCCAACAAGGTCATACCTACTCCAACAAGGCCATACTTCCTAATAGTGCCACTCCCTGGGCCAAGCATATTCAAACAACCACAGTCATGAATAGTTTAAAGTTTTTATTAAAGTAATAAAAACAGCATTACTTGAATGCTTAAAATATGACAGGTACTTTTCTGAATTGTTTTTCCAAATATTATCTCATTGAGGGGCTGGGGAGACAACTTAACTGGTAAATAACGTGTGTGCTTTGCAAGCATGAGGACCTGAGTCCAGATCTTCACATAAAATGTAGGATACAAGCAGCACAAACCTGTAAGGCTAGTGATGGGGGAGAGGTCCTGTGGAGGCTTGAATGACAACAGCCTCCATAGGCTCATACACTGGACTGCTGAATCACAGTGCATGGAACTGTTTGAAAAGATTACAAGAGTTAGGTGTAGCCTTGTTCAAGGAAGTGTATTACTAGGGTGGGCTTTGAGGTTTCAAAAAGCACATGGCAGAGGCAGTCTTTCTCTCTCTGCCTGGGAGACAGGATGTAACGCTCTCGGCTACTGCTCTAACGCCTGCCTACATCCCACCATGCTTCCTGCCATGATGAAAAACGACTAAATCTCTGAAACTCTAAGCAAACCCCCAGTGAAATGCTTCCCTTTATAAGAGTTGCCTTGGTTGCAGTGTCTGTTCACAGCAATAGAACAGTGACTAAAACAGAAGTTGATACTGGGACTGAGGTATTTCTGTGTCAGTCTTGACCATACTGCTTGCTGGTAGAATGTTGACTTTGGGACTTTGGGTTAGAGAAGCTGTTGGATGCTTTAAGTTGGATTTAATGGACCATGTTAGTAGGAAAGTGGAAGACAGTGATGCTGAGAGAGGTGTAAATTATGACTCCCTAGCTCAAGAAGTTTCAGAGGGAAAGAATATTAGTAAGTGACTGAAATACCATCCTTGTGACTTTTTGGCAAAGTTTGCTGCTGTTTTTTGCTCTTATCCTAAAAATCTGCCTGAGGCTAAATTGAAGAGTTTTGAACGAATGGAATTGGCAGAGATTTCAAGATAGCCTACTATTGACAGTGTGCTGTGATGGTTAGCAATCATTCTTAGGCAGATCTATAGTGAAAAAGAGCAAGCTGAACAGAAAGAAATGAGGGACAAACAGTTTGAGAAGAAAAAGAACACCAAAAAATGTAATGTTGGAGCTAAGTCCTGTACTGGGGAGATAATATATTTAAAGAAAAGTCTCATGCTAAATGGAATAAAGGGAGTAGTGACCTCAGGGCAAAACCCCACCTAACTCAGCTTCCAACTTGTGAAAAGGAATTAGAGAAAACTTTAACTGTGAAGGAAACCATCAACAACAGAAAGCTGACGCAAATGTAATTGAAAGAGCAATTAAGCTCTAGTGTCATCAAGAAGCAGAACTTGGCAGCTTTGGCCGAGTGCTTTAGGCTGTAGAGTCAAGGATATAAGAGGGGTTACCTCACTGGCTTGCAGAGACACAATGGAACAGGACGCTGCCCACCACTGAGTCCCAGAGTGTGTTTTCAGAAGAAGGTTCAGGTTATGCATCCTTTTATGTGGTGGAACAGAGTCAAAGAGGGGACCCTGGCACACATTGACTAGGCTGGTTGACAATGGCCTCTCTCCAACCTCATCATCACTTTGTTGAGTGTATTTTCTGCCTTTTTAGTTTTCTTTTCTAACTGTAAGCTGTCAGGCTAATACAGACTGCCTTTCCACACTTCTTTCAGCTACCATGGTACCAGGTATAGAAAACAGCATATATTTACTTTCTGTTATTTACAAACCACAATATTTGGCAGAAAAATAAATTGAGACTACTGGCCAAAGATGCAGTGTCTGATGTGGAATCAAAACTTTTCCTTGTTCAGATTTACTTATTCTGTGGCAGTAAGTGACATTGAAAGATATTGCTGTGGCCCACATAGGGGGCTGGGCTGGTGCTGCTATGTATGCAAACACTAAATACTGGTCCCCAAGATCTGATTGCCTTGACGTACACCAGCTTTTGTTGTACGAACCTTGCTCCCCAAGTTAACTGGTCAGTAAAGCCTAAAGCCTATGATTGGGCAATAGATAGAGGTAGGTGCATTTTCCGTTACCTGACTGGGGGTCACAGGCAGAGAGAACATAGAGAAGAAGAAAGGAGACCAAGGGAGAAAGAAGCCCCCATGAGAAGAGATGGACCATGAGCATGTGGCTGGGAGAAACAGCAAGTAACAAGGGACATATGACTGGGATGTAAGTTAGAATAAACTAAAAACCTGCCGAATCTGGGCTAATAGCTTGTAAATAAATACTCGGATTGTGTGTCTTTTATGCAAGCTAGCTAGAATTTATAATTCCTTTTACAGGACAGCTGTGGAATTTCCCTCCATGACTAAGGAAAGCCTAGAGAACAGGCTTGTGTTAGAGTGTTCCCAGTGGAGGCTCAGAGAGGCCGTTGTGTGAAGCCATGAAAGTAAAGCCTGAGGCATGGTGTTAGATGAAGTGGCTCGTTCCTAGACAGATCACACCAAGCCAGCACAGATCTCACGTGAGAGGTCTTTATTGACAGAGGCACCTCTGAAAGGAGTGTGAGGAGAAGAAGTGAGGAAGAGAGAGAGCTATGTGTCAGGGTCCATATCTTTTATCTGGACCATGAGGCAAGTAATTCGGGTAACACACAAGTGATGCAGGTAACACACAGGTGATGCAGGTAACGCAGGTGAGGCATGCGCAGGGAGTGTGCAATGGGTGCCGTGGCAACGGACAAAGAGGGTTGTTGTTGCCTAGAGATGCCATAGTCACTAGGAAGCTGACTGTAAACAGCTTCTGGCTGTCTGTGGATGGTTCTGATGCTAACACGTGGTATAGTTGCCAAGGAAAGCATCAGACCAGGTATGGAACCATTGTTAATCCCCTGGGTCAAAATAAGACCACTACCACCATTTTGAGCCAAATTAGAAGCAAGCTTGATTTTATTGGGATGTACCAAGAGTCAACCAGCAGCTGCCTCCTATGTTGGGTTAAAGAGAGCAGTCCTGACTCCATTTCTTGGACCCCTTTTAAGGAGTAAAATCACAAGTAGTTGCAAAGCAGGTTTATAGAAGAGAGTCAGTGGGGCAATAAGGAAATACAGAAAAACATCAAACATCACGTGGTCATGGACATGTTAATCACATGGCATAATCAGGGTAATTAGGAAGGGTGACAGAAGGTCAGGGTATTCTCAAAAAAACAAGTCAAGGTCAAGGGTTGGGGGCAGGTTAGGCTCCAGGAAACAAACTAAAAACAGCAATGCATCTTTCATACAGTAAATGGAAACTGATTTTTAACAATACAGCACAATGGCTCTTGCCTTCAAATGGAGTCAGGAAGGTTCCTCACCAGCACAGCAGAGAGATAAAGGGGGAGGGAGGGGGAGGGGAGAGGAAGAGAAGATAATCAAAAAAGTTGAAAGGAGTTAGAGATCTCAGGAATGCTTTGACGTCAGGCATGGAGATGCCTAATTTGGAGTTTGCCCTGCTGGGCTTTGGTCTTGTTTTAGCCCAGTATTTCCTCACCATGCTCCCTTTCCTCCCTTCTGGAATGGTAGTGTATATCCTGCACCATTGTATGTTGGAATTATGTGATCTGCTTTTTTATTTTATAGGGGAATACAATTAAGAGACTGCTATGAGTCTTTGAACTTTGGACTTTTAAACAGTGTTGACATTATAACAGACTATGGAGACTTTTAAGATTGGACTGAATGTATTTTTGCATTACGATATGGCTACAAGCCTATGGAAGCCAGGGAGTAGAATATAGTGTTTTGAATAAGAATGGCCCTATATGCTCATATATTTGAGTGCTTGGTCATTAGAGAGTGTGCTACTTGACAGGGATTAGGAAGTGTGACCTCGTCGGAGTAAGTGTGCACTTGTTTGAAGAAGTGTGACGCTGGGGTGTGCTTCAGGATTTCAAAGGCTTAATCCAGTCCCAGAGTGAAAGGAGCAGAGTTGGCATAGAGCAGAAGTCCAAGCTCTCAGCACAATGGAGATTCATTTGTCCCAGAAGGACAAAGAGCAGGGAATAAGAGACAGAGGACAAGGAGGAAAGGAAAGGGAACAAGGGAGAGAAGGAAGGGATATTTGCCCCAGAGGGATGGGGAGAAGACAGATATGGACCATAGACAAATAGCAGCTTAGAAAAGGAAAAGGGGAAACCCTATGTTAGAATGAGTTGCTTTGCTTTAATTAGGCATGTTAATTAGGTGAGCCAAAGAGGCCTTTTGATTGTTGAATTCAATACTTTGATAGCCAGATGTTCGTGGTCAGGCTCAAGATGAGGAGGTGGCCAAATAAGGAAATAGACCTTGGTGGCTAGCTTTAAATGTGCAGTCTATGGTTTGGCAAGAGGGAGGGAAAGGGGAAGGGCAAGGCCTGACAGAGCCATTTTGCCATGCCCAGAGTACTAGAGCCCTTCACAGTGTCTCTCTTTTCTTCCTGCTGCCTTCAGATCCAGATGTAGAACTCTTAACTACCATGTCTGCCTTTATGTTGCCATGCTTCCTACCACAAAGATAATGGACTAAGGCCCCAAAGCTGTAAGTAAGCCCCAATCAAAAACTTTTCTTTATAAGAGTTGCCATGGTCATGGTATCTTGTCGACTCCTTGCCAGCTCCTTGCCAGCAGGTCTAGGTCAGTGTCGACAGCCCAAAAGAAACACACCAGGCCAGGAGTCTTGTCGAAGCAGGAACTCAACTTTACTGCATCAGCCTCTTGCTTATATAAACTCAGAGCATAGGGATGGGGAGTTTTGGTGTGGTGAGATGATGTAAGAGCCAGGGAAGGGTGATAGAGGGTATGGGGTGACTGACAGGGCCAATGGCAAAGTTTTACATCAGCAACAGAGGGGCAGAGGCAGGGCCATCAGGTCTTGCTGAGTCACCCCAATATGGAAGTGATTGAAATAGGTCTCAAAACTCGAGCCAGGCTTAGGCCCTCCCACAAGGCAGCAGAAACTTGAGCCAGGCTTGGGTTTGTCCTCAAGGCTGAAACCAGGGCCAAAATGGGACCCAACATTATCGCTTCATAGCAATAGCACGCACACTGGTTAAGACAGTTTGTCTCACAGACTGGCTTTAAGGTTTCAATAGTCACATGCCACATCCATTGTGTCTCTAATTCCTGCTTGTCATTTGAGATGTAAGACCTCAGCTGCTGCAGCCCTATGCATTTCTGCCTACTGAAACTCTCCCCTCCATGGTGGTGATGAACTATTGTCCCTTTGGAGCCATAAACCCCTAAATAAACTATTTCGTCTACAAGTTGCCTTGGTCATGGCATTTTATCACAGCAATAGAAGTACCTAATATTCTCACCCACAGGCTGTCTGGTTTTAAATGGAATTCCAAACAGCCAAAACATAGAACTAATATTCAAATATATGTTTGTGACAGTTTCGCTCTAAAATATGCCCACAAGCTCATGTTCTGAGTACTTAGTCTAAATCTAGTAGAGCTATTTTGGCAAACAGTAGAACCCTTAAGAGATGGGCCAAGCTCAGAGAGATATATAGGTCATTATAGGCAGGTCTTTTATGGTTATTTTACCTGGCATTGATTCCTCTTTTGCTTTCTGGCCCACTGTGATATGAGCAGCCTCCAGCACATACTCCATGAATTGATCTGCTCTATTCTTCCCTCCCCACCATGGGTGGCTGAAACTCTCTGAAACCATGAACCTAAATAAATCTTTCACCCACCAAGTTGGTTTCATCAGGTATTGTCTTCTTGGCTGATGCAGAAGTAACTAACACAATATTACATTATATAAAAATCAGTCACACACATGTGTATTCTTTAATGCCAGTTCATCTATATAAGATATAAGCCACCTCTATTGAAATTATGATCAAATTTGGGGTGCATAAAAATACATCCACAACCTTGGTAAGGCCCTAGAAAGAAATACTTCTTACAAAGCATGTCATGTTTTATTTTCATAATACTGTAAAGATACTACTTAAAATATTGCATCTTGCATGAAGCTCTTCCTGATACATTAAAAGTGATAGTGATTCTGCTCTCCAAATTTGAGAGTGTTAATATTTCTCTTTAGAGTCAACACTACAAACAACTAAGAACATGGGTCCTAGAAGCCAGTACCTTTATTTTGATCTTGGTTTCTCCATTTCTTAATAAGATCTTGGGATTCACTCAAGATCATTGGAGCCTGTTTCCTCACCACAAAATGAAGACTTTTCACTTAAGTCGTAGATCATAGGTACAGCAAATTTGCCTATGCACTGTTGTAACCTCTATAATTGAAGAAGCAAAGCACGCATTGTGTATGTGGTAGCTTTCTGTGGCTTTGTAACTCATGACATAACATGTCCTATGTTAGGAGACAAAATGAAATCATCCATTTGAATGAATATTGCCTGTCACATTGTTAAGTTTTCAATAAATGTCTGCTATCATTAACCATCCCTATGGCCCCTTTAAATTATACCTGGATGTGTGGTGAAGTGTTTATCTTACCTGAATGCCTGACAGTAGGGACAGATGTAATCTCATCTATCCTGCCAAATACCAATGACTATGACCCTTCCTGATTGTTTTAGAAACACAGAAGGGAAGTCCCAGTCCCTTCTCAATTAAACACAAGACTGTTTTCATAATAAAGTCCTGATTAAAACTCATCCCCTCAGTTGGCCTGAGCCCCAACAGTTCCTCAGTGCTACTGCTTAGAGTTGGAACTCTTGTCCTATCTTCCTTCACCAACATCCCTGCAATCACTTGAACCAGACAGAACTATCTGAGAAACAGTCACATTCAAAAGGATGGGCTAGAAGTAACTCAGCCACAGATATCCCTAGTGAAGTTAAGCTGACAGTGTGCCTTTTTGTGGGAGACCCTCCATGATGTTTGCATGCCCAAGTTCACCCAGTTTCAAGTGTATTATCCATGCACCAAACCAGAACAAGTAAGCCTTTTTTTCTCTACCACATGGCCACCAGGACTGTAGTTGTCTTCTTTCTGCTTTTAATTGTGTGAATGTGTACATGCTTACTTACATGTGTTTGCTCGTGTGTGTGTGTGTGTGTGTGTGTGTGTGTGTGCCTGAACACTTGTATGCACAGGCACATGTGTGGAGGCCAAGGTCATTGTTGAACGTCTTTCTCTATTGGGCTCCACCTTACTGCCTGAGACAAGGTCTCTCACTGAACTTGTAGCTCAAATATTTGGCTAGATTGGCTGGTCAGCAAACTCCAGGGCTTGTTCTGTCTCTGCCTCCACAGTGCTGGGATTATAGGTGCATACTATTGTGCCTAGATTTTTATATGGGTGCCAGTGATTGTCCTCATGCTCACATGGCAAGCCTTTGCCCACCCAGCCATCTCTTCAGCCTTGCCATTTGCTACCAAGTCTGTTGCTAAGTGTACCCTATGGGCAGGTTCCCTTTGTCTTTATGGCAAATATTTTCCAGTGGTCTGTGTCGTGTCTCAGCAAAGAGGATTCTGGCATGTATGTCTGAACACTAATGATAGATAATGGTCTATGTGGGTTTTTTTTTTTTTTTTGGTTTTGCTTTTTCCAAAGAGACAGCCAGGTATTCTTTAGACAGATTCATTTATGTGGGCATAAGTAGATACACTTATACAATTTCAAAATGCTAAAATGGAGAAAGCCAAGCACAACCAAGTGTCAGGAAAGGTATAAAATAGCACACAGACTCACATATTGCTGGTTTGCAAACTACATTGACACTTTTACAAACTTAACCATAATTCCCAGCATTACCCAGTACCCAGCCAGCCCAGCCCAGCATCACTCAGCCAGCCCAGCCCAGTCCAGCACATCACCCAGTCATCCCACCCACTAATATTTATCGAAGCTGGAGGAAAGCATAGGTCCCTGAGAGTAAAAATGCTACAACAGTGTTCATAACTTCTTGTAGTACTGCCAAGTGAGAAATTAGCATAATTCTCAGAAAAGATGAATAGATAAGCAAATTGTAATAGATATGTATCCAGTGAAATGTCACTTAGCAAATATACATGCATATATACAGACATGTATAATCTATGAAAACATAAAAACACACATTCATGCATACAGGTGGAAACTGTTGATACACAAGCAATGTTAGTTGGCCTTAAAGTGATTACGGTGAGTGAAACATATCCAACTTATACTGTCTGTGCAGTACAACTCATTTATATAGGCACATAAGACTTCGACCTAATCTATGACAGGATGAAGGGCAGCATTTTCCTGGAGCTTTGGGAGTGAATGACACAGAAAGACTATTAAGGGTATGAGCCAGTTTTGTGGCTTGGTGAGTACACTCATCATTTGGATGGTACTGATGGCTTCATGGGTATTTATAGATGTCAAACTGTATCACACTGCTCCCTATAAAGTCTGTGGTCTATTGTACGCCAGTCAAATCACACTAAAGCTGCTTTATAAAATAGACAATAAGAGAAAATGTACCATCTAAGCCTTTTCTTCAAAACTATCTGAGTGTCTCTCCTTCCTATAGAATCAAATGCCCTCTCTACTATCCATGATTTCGTTCCTAGGCGAGTAGAAGCTTGCTTCTTGAGGGAAAACATGCCATTATTGAGCTCTGGGCTCCATTAACCATAGCGTGATGCCATGCAGCTATCAGAGGCACCAAATATGCACATGTGAAGCTAATGAGAAATTAGCAAACTGAACAATGGCAACAGCACATTGTGGTCTATGTGTAGCTCTTCAATTGCTGACTTCTCTCTATGAGGAAGCTAATGAAAGCCAGCACATCCCAGTCCAGAGTATCCAGCAAGAAACCTTTGTGTGAAGGATGCAGTTCAAAGGGGAGGAAGGATACTTATTTCTCCAAACACAGTAATGAGGCAGCCTCTTCACCCGCCTTCTGCAGCATTACTACTTGTAGCTTGATACCTAAAAATTGGTTCAGATCTGTAAATGAGGCCCAAGTCAGGAAATAGGAGCCAGTGTTCAACTCCCGAATCTGTGGCTTACCAACTGAACCTGAAAAACAAAAAAGAGGCAAACAAGCAAAACAACAATCGCAACCACAGCAACAATAAGAACAACAGGACTCCATTGCTCTTGGGCTCCTTTTTCAGCCCTTAAAATAAAGGATAAGGGAAAACCGCTCTCAGAATTTCTCTGTGCTAACATCCTGTGACTTTGTGCTGCCAAGACGGAGTTACTTAAAATGAACCAGGATTTCAGTGCAATCTAAGGGAGGGGACAAAGGAGGTGATAGTTGAGGTTTAAGTGGGGGAGGGGTTTCATTTGCAGAATGATTCTACTGTTCTAAAATTTCAATAAACTGGGGGAACTATCAGGGGTCAACTCTTTCCATTCAGTTGCTTGCTTTGGGTTCGTATCTTACTCAATTGTGGCTTTATTCCGAATGGATCACGAGCCACTTGCTGTGCAACTTTTCTGTGCATCTTTCTTATCCAGGGGTGCCAGGCAAAGACTTGGCATGATCTGTATACAGTCACTATCAGAGACTGAAATTGCATTTTCTGCCCCTATTTCTAGCTGGCAAGAGTCTGTCTTGTGCTGATGCCTAATGTGATACAGTCTCTAGAAGAGTGATTGATTGCCAGGTGCAGGCGTGATTAAGCCAGTGCGACTGGGGGCCACCCAAGGCCCATAATGTAAGAAGCAAAGCATGCTTTCTCTGTGGGGACACTGTAGCTTTCTTCAGCCTTACAGCTCATGATAGAAACACCCTGGAGTTAAAAATAAATAATCAGATCCTATTTGTGCACAGAGTAGACTAGAATCCTTCATGGAAGCAGAAAGGAAAAATAAATTACTGTCAGGACTCTGGGCCAAAACCTTAATTGTAAGGGCTGAAAGCATAATGGTCATTTAAGACTGTGTGATTAGTGCTGTCCTTTCTAGGCTGTGCTTATGGAACTAAAGAAAAGCAGTATGTGGGTCGCCCCGTTATAGCTCTGTCTTCTGTTCCTGCTCTGGAAATCTATGTCGAGGGGAAATAGGGAAGAGTCTATTTCTGACATTCACAAAAAAATTATACTGAGTATTTTCTGAAGACTCAAACAAAGAGAAAAAGAAGACCGATCAGGGTTTAATGTAATATGGACTGCAGCATCTTAAAGGTCACTATTCTCCTACACTATTCTGCCTACCTATTCTCCACCATTCCACCCCTTTCTTTCCCAGAGGAAACAACTTAAATCTCCATTTAGTTTCTGTACCAACATCCCAAGCCCTTTGGCAATGTGGCACATTTTTTCACTCTGGATGAGGCAACTTACTCTTTAGCTGGCCACTGGTCCTTAATACCCATGTGGGAGTCAGTTCTAGGACCTCACTTCTACCCCAGAACTCAAATATCCTTCCCCCAGACATACAATAGCATGGTGTTTTCATTTGCCCTATGCTCACCCTCTGACATATCTCAGAGCCTCTTTTGACCTAAGGGTGATAATGAATTGTAAATAGTTGCTAACACTGTGTGTTCTTGGGGCAGTAACAGGAAAATACTCGAATATGTTCAGTTCAGATAAATTTTTAAGTGACTTACTTGTAACTGGTTGAACCTGCAGATGTGGAGCATGGTTATAAAAAGTTGAGCATACAAAGAAAACAACTTTTGTCCACTCTAGCTTCAATCCCACTGTACAGAGATGGATCAGGACAGATAAACCAATTTATCCTCTAGGAAGCATGGGAAACCCAAACACCATAGACTATGACAGGAATAGGATACCAGTGGGAGGACCTTTTGAAGAATCATGATTCAAAAATGGGAGGAAATTTTAATAGATCTTGAACTTGGCTTCTGGAAAGCTAGAGACTCAAGGGTTTCTAGTCAGGACGTTTAAAGACCAGGCATGTAGTTCTCCCCTCAGCCCCCTACAATGAATGCATTTCCCTTCAAAGGATAGTAGACTTCTGCTGGATTTGCTTCTGGTAAAGCCCTATGATCACTAGTTTGTTTCCATGCAAAGTGCTCAGGGCTCTTAGCCTACCAGACTGAAGCATGCCTAATGGATTGGGCCCACACAGGAAGACAAGATCTTATCTGGTCTTTGCACAAGAACTGGATTTCTTCACCAATGGCAGACCTTGGGTTTGGGTTTGGCTTGTGTTTTGTATTTTTCTTTGGTTTGTGTTCAGTTTGGCTTATTCCAGTGGGACTTGGGTTTTTATTTTGTTTGTTTCTTATAACCTCCGTAGTTCTTGTCCTTCAGAGCCCAGACACTGTTGACTTTTCGGATCCACTCTTTGCTTTCTATCAGCTTTCACAGTTGCTTTTCAGCCAGCCAACCCTTGCAGACCCTATTTCCTTTGTCACAACATCTTGCTAAATGGCCCTGCACACACTATGCACAGAGACACATAAAAATGTGGGGTTTTTTCCTATTTTGCATGTTCCCCTATTCTCTGGAACAGAACCACTAGATGAATACATACAATGAATACATACAGTGAGCTTAGGCTGGGTTAAAATCACAGCAACTGAATAGCACTGGGAGGCAGAAATTATGTCTTTGAGGCTTGGTGCCTCTACACTTAGAGTAATCCTACAGTAGTTTCTTTTACTGGGAAGGCCTGTTACCCTGTAGTGGTTCAGCCTCTGAGACTGGATGCCTAAGCACTCCCAATTTGACACTGAAAATCAGGGAGGTTCCTGGAGAGCTACTGGTCCTTAGTCAATGAAGGATACCTGGAAACTCTGGCTCAGCTATTAGTTAAGGAATTTGTAGTAACTGTCAATGTCAGTCAACCATTGCTGGTCATCAATGGGGAAGGCCAGGCAAGCAAAAGGTGAGAAATCTCCCTTCTGCATCACCCCTGTTTTCTGCACTGCTACCAGAAGATGCCTCCCACCACAGGCTCAGGTCCTGCTGCCTCAAGGAAGGCACGCAGGACTGTTTCCTAGTTGTCCTAACTACTCAGGTGTTTCTAATTTGCGACAATTAAATCCAACCATAATATCCTATGATGCAAGGCAGAGAAGATACATTTTGTACTTTCCAACTTATACATGGTGATATCACCGCACCGTTTTACTCTGTATTATAACTTGTGATGCTTTGTTTTCAGCCTCTTTGCTTCTGATTTTTCCCAGTGAATGTTTGACCACTAAGTCAAATCCACAACTTTTATGTTTGCTTTGCAACAAAACCTTGTGCTACATTCAATTTCTGGTAATTGGGGAAATGAAACAGTTAATGCCAAAAAAGAGACCTCTCCTTACCAACACATGTGCACACACACATGCATGTATGCACACACAGAGATGGAGAAAGAGAACTAATACTGAATAATTATTTAAAATGTGTATGCATGTATGAGCAGAATCTCACACAAATTTCTATTACAAAATGATACAAAGAGCAGGTAAAACTTGTCTTCTGCCCTCAGTGGACTCAAAGCCTAAAGCTTGGGACTTTCTCCATTCCTCTCCTAAGAGATTTCAGAATTAATTTCAGGCATACATTTTTTACATAGAAAAGATTATTTGTCTCATGACCTCAGAGATATCTCCATATTGTAAAAAGAAAAGCCGAGGACTTAATCCCAAGAGAGAATGGTCTTCATTCCAAAACTTAGATGCAAGCTCACATTTACCATGGCTTTAAGCAAACACTCTAAAAACATTGAGAAAGATCTATTTATTTTACTCTTACAGTAGTTAGACTCACAAAACCCAATAAGCATAATGTAAACAATGGCTGGCCAACCATCAAGTTCGATTCTTGTTCAGATCATAGTGTAAAGTTGGTGTTCCTGGTCTGTAGGTCCACTCTTGTCTGTGTCATCCGAGCGCCTGTATTTAGCAATACATCTGGAACCTTCACTGTGATTTATAGGGAAGGGGGTTGCCAAACCACTGACTCGTCAAGGAAAGCATAGGGGAGGGCCTTCTCATTCTCAAGAGCCTTAGTTGGCAGCAGCACCCGTCTGAACGAGTTACTCATGAGTCTGTATTTACTGCCCAAAAGGTTGGAGAACAGGTCCTAACTTCCCACCAAGAGAAATCAATTGCTAGAGGAAATTCATTTGATAAAGGGACATATTGATCATAGAAAACAAAATACTATGAAAGCCAGATCATAGAACCCATAGACATGTTAATTTAAAGGCCTTACTTTAAAAATACATAGTATGGTTTTAATTCGTTGAGAATAATTTCACACAATATATTTTGATTCTATTCATCTCACTCTCTTTCCTCCAATTTCTCCCAGGTCCACCCTCTCCCTCCTCCTGCCTTTCTAACTTATATTAATCATATCTCTGTAATTTCTATATTTTGATGCTTTGACATCACTAAAGGAACTATAGCTCTCAGAAGTCAGCCAGTTCCTAGAGGTTGTAAGTATCTTGCCCAGGGGCATGGTTTCTTATAGCAAATCCAGAGCCCACACACTCCAACCACCTCTTCTATGAAAAGTCAGTCACTGACTATCCACCTGCCTTAATGACTCTCAGGATCTCCAGAAACAGAACTAACCAGATGTGTGTGTGTATAAAAACAAAGTTTACTTTTCTTGTTCAACCTATCGCCTCCATCTTCTGCCTCCCAGCTGAGGAAGTAGTTGGACTTTTGTGTCTCTTGCTGAACTCAGTCCTCTGACTGAATGCTATATCTCCTCTGGCCTTTCCTTCTCAGAGATAGGCTTCCTCAGCTTAAGAATCCTGGCAGACTTTACTTGGCCTTGACCCTGGGAGGTACTGGAAGTTTGATATTTTTGCTAGCTCCTGCTTAATGACTGGGGGTTTTCTGTTTTCAGTTCTTACCATCCACCCACTCATCCAATTTCTCATTCAAAACTGATGAAGTATTTACTACGTGTCAAAGGCTATGTTGAACTCTTGGAATAGAGCAGGTCCTTACTGTTATTAAGCATACACCATAATGATAGAAGCAACTTTCAAAAAACAAAATATTTCACAGAAAAAGGTCCAGGCCAGGCTATAATAAGTAGAGCGAACAGCATGTTGTGGGAGTGTGGTGGTGCCTAGCTCGCTTCCTTTCCACCTCTTCATCCGTGACTCCTGTCATTTGCCTGTCCCTCTGCCTCACTTGCATGCCTGTGCCGCTGCCTCCACCACCATCCAAGTGTCTCCTCCTGGCTTCCTAGTGGTTCTTTTACATGAAGTGAAGTCCCTGGAGATCTGTCAAGGATTCAGTAAAAGAGGTTTAAGCAAGATTTCGAGCAGCTGAGCTTAGTGTGTAAAATCTGTGTTGGGATAATGAGCTATCTGTGCACACATACAATCTATTATAGAGGAGGGGAGAATTGCCTGCTGTAACTGCTCTCTTTGGGAATAACCCAGGAGATAGGACAAAGTAATATTACAACACTCTTGGCCCAGGACCATGAAATTAAAAACGTTTGTGTGAAAATACGAACAAGGGACACATGTTACACTCCCACACATATATAAAAAAAATGTGAGCTAATGTGCTAGAAATACGAATAAAAACCAAACACTTTTGCCTGAATAACCAGAGCCATGGAAAATAGCGCTGTGAGCCAGAGTCCCCTGGAAAATCAGACAGGGTAAGAGGCTTAGGGTGCTTCCTGCTTTGGTTGTTGTACAACATGCCCTCACAGGACCCAGGGCAGCCATCCTGATCATCTCTTTCTCTTGTTTCTGCAACAGATATTTATGCAGTGCCTGCATATGCCAGACTCTGCTGGGATGAGGGATGGTTGTAGAGTCTGAAGGACATGATGGGTAACACCATAGAGTTTGTATACCAGTAGCTACTAAGACTGGTGCTGGTAGTAGGCAAAGGGGATCACTGGATAGTCATGGTACTTGTAACACTGACATGCAGACGCAAAGGGCATTATCTATTTGATCTTTATTTTTTGCATGTGTGTAGTACATATGCATATTGGGTATTCAAATGTATATGGGCATATGTTTCGATGTGTGTGTAGTGCGTATGTATATGCTTGTATTTACGTGTGTATGGGCATATGTGTGTGGTATCTATGCATATGTGTGTATTCACATGCTTATAGGCATGTGTGTAGGATTGTGCATGTGCATGCACATGTGTGTGTGTCTGTGTGTGTGTATGTATGGGCAAGCATGTGTGTTTATGTGTGGGCGGGGCATTTGTGTGTGTGTATGTGTGTGTGTATGTATGTATGTGTTCACTATTCTTAGTCATTACTGGCTGTTTAATATGTGTGAGCAAATAAATGAAGGTTTAGGGTCAGCACTGTGCAGGTGATCACAGTACCCCCAGCTTGTTGGTTCACTGGGCTCAGGCTGGGTGCTAGAGTCAGTTATCAGTGGTAAGAAGACCTGAGGACAGGTGAAAGGCCTGGATAAGCAGTGCTGAGGTTGGCATTGGTTGTCTTCTATCATTTTGAGTTTCTTTACTGAGGCTGGGGTTCTCATTGAACTCGGAGCTCACCACTGATTTGAGTAGTCTAGCTAGTCTGCACTGTGCCCAGGGATTTCATCTCAGCCTCCTAAGCACTAATTACAAGCAGACTGTCTCACTCCCTAACCGTTTCTACTCCGCTGAGATGTTAACTCACTCATGCTCTCCTGGCCGGAACTTTATGCAGTGAGCTTTATCCCTGCATCCTTACCTGTTTTGTTTTTACTAAGTTTTATTTCTTCGCTCTACAGAAGAAACTGAAGTTTACAGGATTTAAGCCTCTTGTCCCAGACAGTGTAAACGGAAGTCTTCGCTGGTGTCCATAGGCAGAACAACAACACCCTTGAAACTTCCAAAACAACAAAGTGGAAGCCAATTGCCCTGCAGAGGAAAAGCACAATGATCCCTTCTTCTAAATCTGAATGTTAAGTGGCTATAAACTGGAGGCGGTTGTAGATGGGTCCTACCTACGCTCTGTGACTAGTGAGGCATGGAACATTAAAAGAAAGAAAAAGAAATTTACCATCAGGCCTTAGCCTCACCCCAGCATCTCCTGCTTCTGCATCTCCTACTCTCCCGCTGCATCTCTTTGCCCTGTGCTTTCCTTTGTCCACTCCCAGACCTATTGATGGCCCAGTTTCCAAACTGCTCTTCACCTTCCTTGTTTTAGACTTTAAAGCTTCTTCCCCCTCAGGCTCTACCCTCTTGCCTAATCCCCTTCTAGGCAAGCTTCTGGTCTGGCCCTCCCTCAGCTACTGTTCTGCATAGCTCTAGGCAAATGTGTTTTCTAAGACTGCACAGCCCCAAGGGTGATGCCTGCGAACACTCCAGATTCACCTGCTCCAGGGCAGGGCAAGAATACACACCATCTCTTAGAGTGTTCAAGTAAGATGAATCCAATAGGGGCGCATTTGAGGCTCTTGGGAATACAGCAACTTGAATCTTGGATTCTTCTCCTCTGCCAGAATCTGAACCAATAATGCAACTGAAAGTAATGGAAAGCTGTATCAGGAAATCTTTTTCTCTTTGTCCTGAGTTTGCTTGTGGACAAGTAACATAGCAACTGGATTTTCTTTTTTTCCTTTTGGAAGATAATTTTGTAATTATATTTATGTACAGAAAACTTAGTGTACATTTAACCCAGTTTAGTGTAGTGGTGAGTTCTTTAGGCTTTGCCCTTTCCAGCTTGGCAATGCGAGCCACAGACTTAGGACCCAGGATGTTGCCTCCTCAGTGGTGGCATATCTTGTCATATCTGTCATTATAATTGGTCCTCATAGCTTCCACCAGCTTAGCCAGAGCACCCTTGTCTTCCGAGTTAACTTGTGTGAAGGCAATAGTGGTACATGTCTTTCTGTGGACCAGGTGGCCCAGCCTGGCCTTTCACTTGATGATGCAATAGAACATTTCCATTTTTCGACACAGGGCAGGCAGGAAAACCACCAGCTCAATGTCTACATCATGGCCAATGACCACCAGCTAAGCCTTCTTGTTCTCTACCAAGGTGGTGACAATATTGACTCCTGCTCAGAGGACAGGTGGTCTTTTACTTGGGATGTCCCCTCTGCCAGCAGGTTTCTTCTCAGCACGGACCAGTAGCCTTTGCTTCTTCTCTTGCTTTGTCTCTGGGCTGTACTTGTGGGCAAGGTTAAGCAGCTGAGTAGCTGTTTGCCTGTCCAGGGCCTGGGTGAACTGGTTAATGGCAGGAGGTACTTGGAGCCGCTTACAGAGGATGGCTCTTTGCTGCTGCAGCCTGATGTAAGGGGCCATTTGATGAAGCGTGTTAGATCTCTTTTGGGCTGGATGTCCTGCCCAATGCTGAAGTTCTTGGCCCTTTTCTCAATGAAAGGCTTGACCACCTTTATGACCTCCTGTTTCTTGATGATGGCAGGGACCAGGGCCACCTTCCTCCCCTTGGCCTTCTTTCTTTTGGGCATCTTGCTCAGCTGGAGGAGAGGCAACTGGATTTTCTTTGTCTGACTTTGTTAGCAACTAGAATCAGAAGACTGATTTTCCCTCCTGGTTTCATTTAGAGATTCAGAAACTTTTTATTCTGGTTCTCAGCAAAAATTCCCATTGAATATTTAAAGAAAAAGTCTTCTCCTTGCCTTATAGCCATCTGCTGTCATTGGGAAGCTCAGTCAAAACGAAGTTGTAGGAGGTGGTGGGGCGTCACCTTTGTCACATAGCAAGAACTGAGGTATAGGGTATTGCCTGGGGACAAATTGGTTGTGATTAGGGGAATAATTTAACTCTTGGAGGCCACGCTTGATGAGTCAAAGCTTTTCTGTTTACAGATACAAAGCTAAAAGAACAAAACTATCAATTGTTTAGCAGCCACAGTCCCCACGTGTTTTAGATCATGCTCTGCTACATCCAGCCAGTGAGGCAATGCTTCATAGGAGGAGCATTCCTGCCTCTTCTTCATCAGTGGATGTGAGACTTGTGTGATGCACATGCACGAGCTGAAAGGAAACCCGCAAACCATCCTTCCTCCAGTTTGAGAACAGAAGTCTAGAGAGAGCTGCTGCTTGCTACAGGTTAGTTGAGGAGCCAAATTGTGCCTAGGTCTTGAACTTCAGTCAAATGCCCTGTCTGTTATGCCCCTGCTGTTTGTAGAGCATTTTTAAGCATTGAATTCCGAGGAGATTCTTCCCAATCAGCTGTAATTGGAGGAGAAGCATTGCGTTGTAGGAAACACTCAAGTTAGCTATTGATGGTAAGGAAGAGATTCAGCTGCTGCGATAGAAGCTGCTGCTGCTGCTGCTGCTGCTGCTGCTGCTGCTGCTGCTGCTGGACACTCATCATTCTCACATCCTTCTTGATACGTCCTTCACCAAACAGCATGCTGAGATGATTGCTGCACAGAAGAGAAAACACTAACTTTGTTCTGTCTGAAAAATGCCCTTTTCTTTGGGAAAACAATGCCAGAATGAAATATTCTTTTTCATAATGTACAGTAGCACATCTCCTTTTTAAACCTTTTTTTTTCTACAACACATAAAATGTTTAATGGGCCCAACAGCAAACTTCCCTCTTGGAGTAGAGGAGCATTAGAGAGATGAGGGAGAGTCCAGGCTTACT
Source organism: Grammomys surdaster (assembly GCF_004785775.1). Lineage (NCBI taxonomy): Eukaryota > Metazoa > Chordata > Mammalia > Rodentia > Muridae > Grammomys > Grammomys surdaster. Next base: position 3,221,749 of record NW_021620775.1, read on the forward strand.
TTCCATCTGAAAATTAATTTAAAAGATAGTTGTAACCATGATTGCTTTTTAATTAGGCACATAAATTTTTAATACAATTAATACACAATAACCACCAAGTACCACTTCCCAGAGTCCCCAACCACTCCTCCCACAAGACCAGCTGCTAAAAGTGGATTGTGTGGTCAAATGAATATGAAAGAAGAAGATACTGTAGTCTCTTGAAAGTATGAAATCCAAGTTGTCCACGTTTGCATCCTTCGAGATGTCTTGCTGTCAATGAAAACGCAAGGTTATTTTGTGACAGATCTATTTTACATTTCCCAAAAACAGTGGTGGGCATGCTACATTTTAAAAGACCGATAAGTATTTTTAAATTTTTATTAAGCTGGGGGTTAGGGAGAGAGCTCAGTCAATTAAGTGCTTGTCACAGGAACATGAGGACCTGGGTTTGAATCGCCAGATCCCATGGAAAAGCCAGGCACAGCTATATCCCAGAAAATCCTTGCCCCACTGATCTAGATAAATCCATGATCTTGGATTCAACGAGAGACCTTGTCTCAAAAAAATGAAGTAAAGATGACTGAGAAAAATGTTTGGTATCAACTTCTGGCCTCCATAAACCTATGGACACACATGAACAAACACTGGCATATACGTATGCAGATTCCCATAAAACACATATATGTTACACATACAGGTATTATAAATTGAAAACAATAGAGTTAAAAACAAGGAACTGGATCTTTGGATACTAGTGCAGAAAAATTCCTAATAACTCATGCAAGTACAAATACAAGTCATAAAATATGAGATAACTGCTGTCCAACTTCTAGAGTGTAAGAAAAAAATACATTAAGTGTGGTCCAGGATAAACCACCTTTGGCATGAGGCCCTGTCTAATGAGCCAGATGGTATAAGTTCAACGAGAGTAGTACACAGAGCAGCATAAGTCTCCAGTGTTCGTGCAGCCTGAATCTGGGGGCCAGAGGTTCAGCAAGGTGCTATTGTACAGAAAACAAGATTTGGAATCCCAACAGCCAAATACAATCTTTTTTCAACATAGGAGAGACACAGTGAGATCTGCTACAAAGAAGCTACATCTGACCATCCATGGTGAGGAGACCTTCCTGAACATGGAAGGCTTTCTGCTCAGAGCCCAGCAAGATGCCAGCTGTGAACCAAAGATTTTATCTGGTTCTGCTTAACGAAGCTGAAAATCAATTCCCAAGGGGACCCAATAGGAAATTTGCTGTGTCAAATTTAACACGCCTTCCAGCAAGGGGCACATCTGGTTCTTAGAAAAACAGAAATGGTTGAATGCCAGGATATGATTTTTTTAATTGTATGATATTTAAATATGATATCATAATAGAAAGTGGTAGCAAAAGGTGGGAGTCAATAGAGACAGAACCTGAGATGATCAAGGTAAAGGAATTAGCACACAGGAGGTTCAAATAATTCTTATCCATATGTTTTTATATCTAAAGTGGATGATAGATGGAATGAGAGAAGCTCTCAAACTGAAAAGTACCATGCCTATATGGAAAAAAAGCAACAATTGCCAATAAGACTACAAATACATATTTTTTTGCGTTCACCAAATACTTCTAAGGCATCTAGCCATTAATTCCTTTCCATGATAGAGCTTCAAGTTTCATATGTTAATTTTGCACATTGCTTTTTTGGGTGGGAAGAGTTTAAGAGAAACACTAGAACAGTGAAGGTTCTTATACACGGTGACAGAAAAGACACTAAGGCTATGTCTAGACACAAACATTAAAACCAGGTAGTTATTGTTGACAACTTACCAAAGAGCCATTATTTGGCTTAAAGTCAGGGACTCAGATGTGAAAAGCAATGGAAGAAAATGTTTCAAAATCAAAGTGTGAGGCCCAAGTAAGCCCTCAGTATGCAAGGTCACCCTCAGACAAGGAGCCTTGGGGTTTCGTAATCATGTCACATTCACGGGAGTCATTTTCTTCACCTGATTTTATCTTCCATCATCCCACTACAAGTCAGCCAGGAGGAATGCCAACGAACCTCTGAACTGTCTCCTCCCTTAGAAATCTTGCAGGAATTTCCAGATGCTGGGTCAGGAAAGACAGATTTGGAATTGCTTAAGGGGGTGTGTGGTATTAAGGGGTCCTATGGCCTGTGGAATGCCCTAGCAGGAATGTCCAGTCTCTGTTCTAAGATACAGGGACATACAACATTGGGCAGGGTGGAGGGATGCTGGGTTGAGGCCCCTCTTAAAGGGGGTTGCATCTTGTCACTGACACAGTTTAAAATCACCAAGCCCTTACAAAATTAGGACAGCTTATGGCTGGTTTCAATCTTTTTTCCCCTTTGGGTTTATTTTGTTTTGTTTGAAGAAGGATCTCAACTATCCCAGGCTGACCCTGAACTTGTATAACTAAAGATGACCTTGAATATATGATGTTTCCTGCTTCTACCCCCCAAGGACTAGAATCACAGACATGAGCCCCCCCACAGGAATTTTTAATATTGTTTTATGAACCTTATGTTACGAACAGTTAAGAGTGTTTGCTGTTCTTTCAGAGAACCTGAGTTCAGTTCCCAGCACCTATGTTGTGTGGCTTACAACATCTCTAAGTCTAGTCACATGGAATCCTGGCTCCTGCAGGCACTCACACAGGTGGCACACACAGGCATCCATGTTGTACACACACATGGGTACATACACACACACACACACACACACACACACACACACACACACACGTGTGCAGACACATACTTTTTTTTTAAAAAAAAAAGAGAGTCTTACACTGCCCTATGGTCCTAAGATGCTTGGCTGCCTGCATCTTCTCCTCATTACTTTCTGAGGCCATCCTTTCTTTGGTAGTCAGATAGTAAATAGGCAATGAGAAAAACACTTTTACACTTGGTTGTACAGCAGATTCTGTTACAGGACTAGGTTTATCCTGGGGCTTTAGTCATTGCTATAAATGTATTTTAAATTTTTATTATCATTATTTTGTGTGTGTGAAGATTTACGGTGCCAATGCAGGTGTCAGAGGATGACTTTTGGAAGTCAATCTCTGTTTTACCCAGGTCATTAGGTTTGTATTCGAAGGGTTCTTCTGTTTTGTTTAATTCATTGAGCCATCTCCCCAGGCCCAGTGAATCTACTTTTAATTGTCATCCACAGATAAAATGATCCCCTGTAAGAACTGTAAGGTTGATTTTATAGGCGATTCTGATAAATCTATTAAAATTAAATTTATATGGTTATTATTTTTAAGACTTATTTTTTATTTTTATTTGCATTGATGTTTGCCTGCATATATCTGTATGAGGGTACCAGGTCCACTGAAACTGGAGTTCTAGATAAAGCTGTAATGTGAATGCTGGGAAATGAACCTGGGTCCTCTGGAAGACCAGCCACTGTTCTTAACCCCTGAGCCATCTCTCCAGCCCCCTACTAAATAGTCTTTAAAGATAAGCTTCACTTAAACTTTGTTGTGCTTTACTCTTGACATCTGACACAGCTCAGGCTCAGAGAGAGGACTAATTGTAGTCACAGATATCCTTAGAGAAAAATGAAGAGATTGTGCTCATCTCTTTTATTTGCCAATTTTGTTTCCTATGTATGTGTGTACGTGCTTGTCCATCGGCTTCCACTCACCTCAGGGCACTATCTTTTGCGGAGTCAGAACACGGGGGAATTTGACTGTGCTTATCCTATGCTGTACCCAGGGTAGGTGCCAGGCTGTAGGGAAACTCCAAGACACTGCTGGGGGAGAGGAGGGTAGGAAAGTGCAGTCTGAGACATGGGAAATCCAGAGCTGGTTCAAGGGTCCCTGGGCCTGCGACAAAACTGGGGTCCTGGGGTTCTCAGACTCTTGGACATCCAGTCACAGCTGGAAGTGGCAAAATTGCAGAGAACGGAGTTGGGGACTGCGGGCTGAGAACAGTGTCTACCCCAGGGGCTGTGGGAAAGAGGAGCTCCAGCTTGTCCTAGCAGTGATTGTCCTTAGCTTGATGGAGGCAGATTGTGGCTAGGAGTACAGAAAAGCCTTCTGTGGGAGAATTAAGATGCAGATCTTTAGAATGCCTTCTTCATGGTTCCCCACAGCAGATCTTGATGAAAGAGACAGTCCATAGTTTCTTGAACAGTTTATTGGTTGTTCATGGAGGAAAACGGATACATATAAAAAAAAAAACCATACCCACTTCTCAGGGTGGGCCTGTGATTAAATACCATTTGCAAGGAAAAATGTCTGAGAAGGGAAGCTTAGTGGCTAAACCCTCCAGGCCTCTAGGTACATCATTAGCATGGAGTACTCTGCTTTGAACCTATGTGACCGTAGGACACGTTTCTTTACGTGAGAAACATGGCATATGTTCCAAGTCAGGAGTCTGGCAGGGAGCTGGAAGACACCTAAGCTTCAGATGTGTGTCCACTGAATCTCCATATTTCAACCTGGAGACTCTACCTGACCTACCTGGCATGGTATTACATCCCACACATGCTATATGGTTATGTATAATGTATGTGAACATTTCTGTATATGGGTGTATCCGTACATAGCCATGGTGTGGTGTGGGTCACATGTAGGTCAGAGAATAGACTCAAGTGGGGTTCCTCACCCACCTTGTTTGAGACAGGGTCTCTGGTGTTTTTTGGCTGTGTGTGTCAACATTGCTGGCCTCTGAGCTTCCAGAACTCTCCTTTCTCTGCCTTTCCTCTTTTCACAGGAGCACTGAGACTCCAGATGCTTGCAACCACATTTAACTTACTCTTCACATGGGTTCCGGAGATTCAAGCTGGGGTTCTCATGGTGGCAGGGAGAGCATTTTACCCACCATCTCCCCAGTCTCTTTTTTCTTTACCGATTTAAGTTGTGGTACAGATAAGTGTATTCAAGTTATAGCTTTTAGTCAAAGACTACCAAGAAAAATATTTTGTAGATTTTTTTAGTTTGATCATTTTAGGCACTGGGAAATCCAACCCTTGGTAACATCTGCCATCTTGCTGAAGGAGGTTGTTCAATGACTGTCGAGCGTACAACACGAATCCTTAGTCCATCCTCAGGGCAGCTTAGGCATGTCCTTCATATCCAGGAACAAGACAGGAATACAATGGCCATGATAACAGATGCATAGGAACATGTAGTCTTCCATCTCTGAGACAGCATGTATTTGTTGCCACAGGACATCAAGTTGAGGCCCGGTTATGGGTTTGGCAACCAAGTCTCAGAGACCTTGTGCCAGCAGTGGGGAGGGGGGTGGGTATGGCCTTGGGATAACATGGCCAAACAGAATTTTGTTGACTCTCCACTAGTTTGGTCGTGGATAACGCCTCAGATGAATGGGCTGCCAACAGCGCTCTATTATTTCATGGGCCCTTGAAGGATGCTTTATGTTGCAGCCTGGGACTCTTGTGCTAGGCCTGTGCCACTATTTATTTGGTGGTTACCTTTTAACATCCAAGACTACAAACTTTACCCTCACATCTTACCAACTCTGGCAGTTTCTGAATTTGTCACAGGACACTGATTCCTTCACCCCCAGACACCTTGCACCCTGCTTCTTTTTCCATAAATATTCCAAAACTATCTTTGGGGCTGTGGATTTGAGATTTGGGTCGTCCACCTCCACTCTTGGCTGCCTTGCAAAGAAACCTTTTCTCTCTTGCAAACCTGTGCGTGGTGCACTGTGCATCAGACAAAGCCAGCCTCCAGTCTGCGGTGCTGTGGCAGACAATGCTGGGAACCAAAGGGATCTAACAGTCTCCCTGCCTTTTTCAGAGGCATGGCATTACATAACCCAGTTGCCTTCAACACTCCCAAGTACACAGTCTCTCTTAAGAAGAGAAACATAAGGAAGAGAGAGTCAAATAAAGCTTTTTTTTTTGACTGAAAGTAGAACATTAACTGGAGGACTATTTAAAACATTGCCTCAGAATATGGTTTTTAAACTTTGAAATAGTCTCCAGCATACAGAAGCTCTTTGTGTGCAGAATAAAACCTATATGCACTCAGGACTGTTGAGAATCTCTTGCTGAAATGGTATCTTTTTAACCCCTAAATAATTTCATGCGTTATATTTCAAAAAAGAACAAGGAAAAGAAAATTAATTCTATAATATAACTGTTAAAATGGAGGGAATTAACATTCGAAAGTTGCTAACATTTTACTCTCAGAATCTACTGAAACATCTCTAGTTGTCACAATAGTGTCCTGCAGAGCAAAAGCACGACATTCAGAACCACATGATGTGTGTTGTTTTAATCATTTCATTTGGAATACATTCATGGCCTTAATTATTTTCAAGATTACAGGGTAGTCATTTTATAGAATATGCCTCTGTTTAGACTCCTGTGTTTTCTTATAATTAGACTTGAGTTATTCATCTCCGGCAGGAATACCTGCAGAGCTATGCTATAGGTCTCTCATCTGCATCTGAGCTGATGTCACACTATTTCAATCCGGTGCATTACCTCTGATGTCCACATCCATTACTTGATTAAAATCTGCTGCACTTATACATCGTAGGGTTACAGTTTCCCTTTAAAAAATCATTTTATTATTTTATACATATGGATGTTCTGTCTTCCTGTATGTCTATGTACCATGCCTAGTGCCCTTGATAGCCAGAAGAGGACTTCAGACCTTCTGGGACTGCAGTTACAGATGGTTGCGGACTGCCATGTGGGTGCTAGCAACCAAACCCAGAACTTCTGGAAAGACCAGTGCTCTTGACCTCATCTCTCCACCCCTCTACACTTTCCCTTTCTAGTAGAAGGAATTTATGGGCTGGGTTCTGAAACTATGCACACATGTTGGTTTTCCATATAATTCTGTTTAGCCAATTGATTCTATTCCTTTGAGACAATTTTTTTCCACAAACATTCTTTTTTTGTCATTATATATTTTGAACTTTCGTTTATTTTTGGTGGCTTGTGAGCATATTTCAAATACTACCTCCACTTCCTGATAACATTACGTGCTTCAAGGCTAACCTCCCTTGTCCAGTCCCACCTAGTACTTTCAGGACTAAATGGTCCAGAGAAAAAGAAGGAAGAAACAAAACTGATGAACTTCTAAGCCTTGACAACCAAGTTGATCTCTGCCCTTGCTCTCCTACCCACTGTGTCAGCCTTCACAGGGAACAAAATAAAATACAGACCCTCAGCTGATGCTAATATAGGCAGTAACAAGAAGGAACTTGAAAGTTTGCTCCACCATTGCTGTCCAGGAAAAGTTGCAGAAAATGTGTCTCCAGCCCTGCGATGATTGTTCCTGTGTTTCCTTTTCTTTATCCCCCTGTCCTGTGTAGGAACAAACCTATTAACTAGAGCAATGACAAAAATCTGTGTCAAGATCTTTGAAGATAGAAAAAGTAGTGGAATTTTAAGACTTCTACAGTTAGCTCTGGGAATGGGTCCAAGAGGAACAGTAGACAGGTAGAGGGGATTATGAGAAAGGTGACAAGCCCCGATCTCTGTCATCTGGGGAAGAGGGAAAGACAGAGGAATACCTGGACCATCTCATGGCTTAAGAAGTAGTGGACAGCCACTTGGCATCTTCTCCACAGAGGTTCACACTGTTCCTGAAAGGTGGCAACACTTGGCACTTTCTGCTTTCAAAGACACTACTGTTTCCACATAAGAACACAACATAAGTATCATAAAGGGGTGGCTGTGTTTTGTCTTTGGGATGTTGGCATTTTGAAGACATCATTTTCCGGGTTTCACATTTCTGATTTGCTGAACTTTTTATTACGTACTTTGCGGTAATAGAAAATTATAAAAGTGAAAGAAATGTCTCAGTAGTAAAACTATGGATAAAGAACCATATAATTTTATTTGGATATTGTGCTCTCCTAACCCCAACTGGGTATAGCTGCTTTATGTAAATTATGAAATTTGGATGAGTTACTAAGGAGATTTTTATTTATGCATGCAGCTCAGCATCTTCTGTTAGATGATGATGACATCTCTACACATGGTACATGTCCCTGTACCTCTTCCTAGCTTTTCTTACAGACAGAGTCCTAATCTGATTCATGTGGCACAGGTTAGGGGGAGCGGGGCAGGTTTCAGCTCTTTCTTAAACATGAAAGTACAATGCTAACCCACACAAATCCTATTTTATCAGTTTGTCTCAGGAAAGAGATGAAATGACTTGTAAATATTAAATCTCCTCCACTTTGGTATTTTAAGAGAGCTACAACAGGTGAAATATTTACTAATGCCCAAGGTCATTAGTAAATGAGCAGACAGAATTCCCTCCCAGCTTCCCTGTTAAATTCCATCTACTAAGCCATGAGCCTTTGTGTAAATGAGTTTCTAAAGCTGAGGTAATTAGAGTTTATTAAATTAGAAATATTATTTAATTAAGAAATTCATAGCCTAAAATGGCCATCTTTGGTAACCTGTCAAGGCTCCCAGTGGTGGGACCAGGACACCAATCCAGCCATAAAACCTTTGACCCCTACCTGCCCTGTCTGCAGGATGTGCTGGGGCAATGGTTGTAGGCAGTCTTTGCTACTTTGTGGGTTCTTCTTTCTTCCACTTTTTCTCTACCCTTTAAACCCCCTAACACTAAATAGGAGAGAAAAAAGAATAGAGGGGAGAGAGGAGAGGAAAGAGATCCCTGAATAAAGTCAGGGGTCAGAAAGGAGGTGATGCTATTGTCAGATTGCTTCCTGTTGATTATGGGTGTTGAAGTCTTTGGGACAAGCTTGATGCTTGCCATTGGGATATCTGACTTCTCCCTTTTGTTGTCTCTTCTTTGCTTATGCCTACTTAGCAGAATACAACCAACTGCAACCAACAGTAACCAAGAACAACCAACAACCAACCAACCAACATCCAAGCAACTTCCAAACAACAGATCACCCTGCCTCTTGGAAGGGGGGCTTACATTTATATATATCCTCTAAAAGTCTCCAGAATTCCAAATGTCACACAGTCACAGAATCTGCAGCTGGCAAAATCATGCCCCTGCCAGAGCACTAAGCAAAGCATAGTCAACTGCTGTGGAAAACCTGAGGTAGGCCCATATCCCACATCTGGTATTAAAATGAAAACATGTTCCCATGACACTTCTGTGTTTTTCAAAGTAACCAAAACTCCAAAATTGTAACTACAAATGGTATCTCAGAATTTGTGAGAGTGGCCAAACAATGACTGTTCTAACTTGAAACCCAAGCCATGAGAGGGAACCCAGGACCAAACAATGCCTCAATGTCTAGGAACCAGAGGCAGGGTTGTCTCAGAGAACTAGAGTAGAACCAAACACAACTTACCAAAAAAAAAAGTCTATGAAGTGATCCCTAGGAATATTCTGCTATACTCATAGATTGGTACCTAGCCCAGTCAACATCAGAGAGCCTTCCTCCAGCAGCTGATGGGGACAGATGCAGAGACCCATACCCAAATATCAAAGCTCTCAAAGAACACTACAGAACACAGGGAGAAAGGCTTGTAGGAGCCAGAGGAGTCGAAGACAGTAGGAAAATAAATCAATAAATCAACCCACAAACTCAACTAAGCAGGGTTCATAGGGGCTCACAGAGACTGAAGCAGCAATCACCTGTATAGGTCTGAGCTAGGTCCTCTGTATAGATGGTATAGTTGTTTAGCTTGGAGTGTTTGTCAGACTCCTAAGAGCTGTAGAAGCGGTATTTCTGATTCTTATGCCTGTTCTTGGGACCCTTTTCCACATACTGGATTGCCTTGTCCTGCTTTGATATAAGGGTTTGTGCCTAGCCTTTTTGCATCTTCTTATGGCATATTTGGTTGACAGCACTGAGAGCCTGTTCTTTTCTGAAGGGGTACAGAGGAGCAGTGGCTCTGGGGGAGAGAAAAGGTAAAGGGAGTGGAGGGAGAGGAAACTTCAGTTGGGATGTATTGTATGAGAGAAGAATACATTTTTTAAAAAGAAGAAATATTAGTGCATCATTTATTCATTTGTTCTATCAACCCTTTGTAGAAACAATTTCTTACCTGACAAACATTGGCTAGCTGGGGAGGATTCTGTAGGGAGTATGATAGTCACAGTAGTGCCCTGCTCTAGAGGGAGAGTGATCACACAAGCTCCAGTGAGTGGAGAAGACATTCCCAAGATCATAAAAGAAAACCAGATCTAAGAGGGCAGAAATTTCACTTGCAGCACAGGTTCTGGAGGAGGGATCCCTAGCCTATGACATTCCTAGCATCCCTAGCCTATGACATTCCTAGCATACAACAGTGAATGTCAAGCAGAAATTGGTTACACAGAAACAGAGTGTCCTAGTTAGGGAGACTATTGCTTTGATGAAGTGCTACAACCAAAAAAAACTTAAGTAGGAATGAGTTTATTTGGCTTATATATCCAGAGTCACATTCCATTGAGGAGAGCCAGGACAGGAACACAGATTGGGCAAGAGCCTGGAGGCAGGAGCTGATGCAGTGTCTGTGGAGGAGTGCTGTTAACTAACTTGCTTCTCATGGCTTGCTCAGCCCACTTTCTTATAGAACCTAAGACTACCAGCCCAGGGATGACACAACCCATAATGGGCTAAGTGCCCCCAACCTCCACTAATCATTTATTCAGAATACGTTCTACAGCCTTGTCTGCAGCCCTATCTATGGAGACATTTTCTCAATTGAAGCACCCTGCTCTCAAATGATTATAGCTTGTGTCAAGTTGACATAAAACTACCTAGCATATAGAGTTTTCAAATGAGTCATCATTATATGATGCTGATAAGCCAGCACCTGCAGACCAAGCACAGGGAAAAAGTCTGTTTTCCAACAAATTTGATGGATTTCAGGTACAGCTCACAGAGCCCACCTGACTTATATGTTCAGGTTGGCAGTGCTATTGTTAGACCCACTGGGTTTCCCTGACACATACAGACTGACAATAGTTCTGTTACATACCATATAAAGAGGCTAGCACATATCAGAGAAGTCCCCAGAACCACTACTTGTTACTGACTCTTGTCAGAATGCTCTGCCCATTACAGCCCATCCACCTGCAGGGCTGTAATAACTTCTGGCTGGGATGAACAGTGAAGGACCTCATAGTTCCCAATGCTGCAGGAGCATCTCATCTCCTGGAGGAAACAATACATCATTATGTGATCTTTTCCCTTGTGGTTGGTATGAACGTTTCCTCATTGACTCATTTTTATTGACTTCTGAAACAATGAGTGGCCCCAGGCCTCACTTCCTCACTGCTATCCAAGATGAGAAGCATATCCCAAGGTCTTCAGATTAGAGCTGTCTTGTTCTGTCCTCTCTGAAAAGCTCCTTTTATGAAGGCAATGAATCAAAACTTACACGGTGGAACCTTTTGGGCAAAGATGGTTAAGTTGATTATTAATTTTTACAGCTATTCATTCATCTTAAAGTGTGCTTCTAAAACTTCATACACACAGTTTGTGTTAGCTTAACATTTTCACTGAATAGCAACCTCTTTTCTATTTAAAATCATCTTGTTGGACATAAACATTCATTGGGCTTAAGGACTATGGAAATGAGGGGGGAGAGAAAGACAGTTAGTTGACATCTCGTATTACAACTCTTTGAACAATTGCCTATATGTCTCAGGTACTAGTTTTCCAGGAGAAGGATGGGTGAACTATGGTCTCTCTCTCATAAACACAATATAGTTTTCCTCATGACAGCCTGCCAGCTTGAACTTAAAACAGAGGTTGGACATGGGCACCTCAGGATAAGCAATGACCGCTGAAGAAGACCCCCCACCACCACCGTGTACGCTCAGCAGATCTCTTATAACCTATTTTTGAACATAGAATTAGAGCTCATAGAAAATATATAATTTGACCTAGGCCATGTGGCTAGTAAGTGACACACTCAAGGTGTGTACATTGTCCCTGTAATAATAGATTTTCTATGACCAAAACAACGGCACTTTTATAGGAATCAAAGAAATCTGACTAATGTCTTCTTCAAATGAACTTACACAGTGACAGTCCAGGAAGTGTTGATAAGAAACTTCCATTGTCTCTCCTAGGAAGATAGTACAAATTATATTGGATCCATTTGATTGTTCTCAGCCAAGTTTGCTCTCAGAGTCTGTTGACATGGGTTGGAATGGGAAATCTTATAACCTTCTCAATTGATTCAAGACAGAATAAGAGCAAGCCATTTTGTTGTGTGTTCTAATTTGTAAGCGTTTATTTATAACAAGTAAAAACTAAGTATACATTATACTCTGCTGCCCATAATTTAGCAATGCTAGCTAGAGTTACCTATCCTAAATAGTTTAAAATTGAGTAATTTAAAATTGACCACTGTGTTTTTCTACCTCAGTCTTTCCAAATTAACATATCAGTGTCATTTTCATTCGCCTTTTGTATTTATCCTCCATTTTGGATTTGTTAGAAAAGAATATACTTTCCTTTTGATATGCGGGCTTATAGATACACAAACCCATATATTACTTTCTAAAACTTCAGTTATGGTACTGGCAGTTCGTTAGCTTATTCTCAAATTTATCTGGCAAACTTTGAGTATCTTGTGTGGTGAAGCACAAGATTGGTTGCTGGAAATACGGCATTGAACGGAAAGATGCTGAAATATGGCATCATCTTCTGTCACAGAGACAGGGAAACAAGTTCCCTGCTTCTAACAATCCTGCTTGCCTTTGCTGAGAGTGTGTTAGCTCATGCTTGAGGACTGTGAGGGAACCTCCATTCAAAGACCCCTAAACACGGCAACGCTGAGTCTGCAGAGGAGAAAACCAGACTGAAACCAGTCAACACAAGTCTGCTTTGCTCAACATTTTTACTTTTTAAATTTAATCTTAAATAATGTGTGCATATATGTGTACCCATGAATACATGTGCTCATTGAAGTCCGGGTTGTGAGCGGCCCAACGTGAATGCTAGGAACTAAACTTAAGTCCCCTGTGAGAGTGCTTTGCTCTCAACCTCTGAGCCTTCTCTCCTGCTCAGCTTTGCTCAGCTTTTAAACTCTCCCCGACAGTGGTTTTCAAAGTTTCATCTGCAAACCCAAGTTCACAAAGGCCCTTTCAGAGCTCTTCTCAAGGTCAAACTCCACTCACATCAGGTCTAAGCCAGTATTTTCATTTTTTTCACTTGAAGTCTCTCTCATGACTACACTGTGCTTCCCAAAAGCTGCAAGACACTTTCACAACAGATTGAATGTGAAGCCAGTGGGAGAATCCAGCTGGCTTCTGTTGAGCCAGACATCAGAGGAGTGTGGGGGAAATGTAGAATAATGTCACTCTTCACCCTGGGCTGTGCTGGTTGTGTAAAATCATGTAAAATCATAATTACTCTTCAAGTCCTTATGTCATTGATTGATAAATTATAATAAATTAATTTTAGAGAAAAGATTATTATTCCCTTTAACCAATTACACGTTGAAGTGTTCCATATTGATATGACTAAAGTAAGTGTTACTATATTGCACAAGCAGACACATGCCTTGGTTCCTCCATCATTTTTGTAGCGTGTGAAGTTTCTGAGATGAGGTTCAGAACTGAGGATCTACTGCTAGCACTGAACTGCTCTCCAAGGCAGTCTTTAGTCTCTGGATGTAAAACTCCTCTCATAGTCAGGATGGTCCTTAGAAAACAACGGAAAGAGCCGCTCACCTGAACTATTTCCTGTGTATCTAAACTGATGCATACATTTTAACTAATACAATCATAACAAAGAAACCGAGAGACAGAGACATTATGGGACACAGAGCTGATAAGTGATGGAGCTGGGATCTGGGCCCTGCTGTGTTGTCTACATTCACTATTCTTAGCCATCACTGGCTGTTTAATATGTCTGAGCAAATAAATGAAGGTTTAGGGTCAGCACTGTGCAAGTGATCACAGTACCCCTAGCTGGTTGGTTCAGGGGGCTCAGGCTGGGTGCTGGAGTCAGTTATCAGTGGTAAGAAGAACTGAGGACAGGTGAAAGGCCTGGATAAGCAGTGCTGAGCATCAAGCCCTAAAAGTACCTCTGCCACCAAACTCCACAGGGAAGCATCAGCTGGGATGACAGTCAAAGTCTCAAACTCCAAACCTAGGTGAGCACTCAGTGGATGTCAGACTGCACCAGCACAGGGCTGAGCTCATGCTCTGCCCCTTCCATTTCTAAGCACTGTGGTTCCAGCTCTTCTGCTCTTCAAAGAGGACCAAGTATTCCCTAGATGCTGTGTGATAAAATCAAGGACAAAAAAATATTTACTTTGGATGTTGACTTCGGAGGCTTCAGTCCATTGTCATCTGGCCCCATGTGTTTGAGCAAAAAAAAAAAAAAAATCATAGATACAGGGTTATATTGAAACAGAAGATGTTTATCTCACTGTGAGATTGGAAGCAAAGTAGAGAATGGGGAGGAAGAGAGAGAGAGAGAGAGAGAGAGAGAGAGAGAGAGAGAGAGAGAGAGAGAGAGAGGAGAGACAGAGAGAGACAGAGAGACAGAGAGGAGAGACAGAGAGAGAGAGAGAGAGAGAGAGAGGCCACTTGACGACTGACCAACCAGTCATTGAGTCTGTACGTCTTTGGCAGGAGTTTATAGATGCGATGACTGGGTTTTCTGGTTACTGCATTGTCCAAGGGAGAGCATTCATATTGAATTTTATTTTGCCATAATATATTCTATTTTGGTGGATTAAATAATCACACATAGTTTGCAGGCTCTGAGATTTTGCAACAATTCAAAATCGCAATGCCAAAATTACTGACTACACATTTATTTCAAACTGCTAGAAAGGCCAGAATCAATAAAATATAAAAGGCTAATTATATTCTACTGAGTATACAGGTCAACTATAGTAAGTATTTGAAAATGGCACTTAAAGATTTTCTATTTAGGAGAATGAGCAGTTTCTACTGTCTGTGTAATACAATAGCAGGCAAAAAAAGAGGGTTTTCAGATGTGAGAACTCACAGACTCTTCTGCCACAGTCTATGTGATGCCCTCCCCTTAGCTGAATCCAGGTTCTCCAGGGTGTGTAGTAAGTAAATGAAGTGAATTAGAAGTGAGGAGACTCAGAGATGCGGACACAGTATATGTTGGTAAGAGATGCTGCAGAAGGACATTCTCCTGAAGAGGTGTTGTTGATTCTTTGTGTACCTTCTGTACTGCCCCAACCTGAAAAGGAATTACCAGCTGCATGATCTTACCACAGATGTGCCTATTTCCAAAACCATACTTCCCTGTTGCAAACATTTGGTAGACAAAATTGTTTCTTTACAATATGCTTTGTACACAGCCCTCTGTTCCTGAGACCCACCTTGTACCTGGAGTTCATTCTCTCTCTCTTCACTTGGGATTCTATTATTGGCCTCAACAATCTAGTTCTTTCTCCTCTTGACTCATATCGAACATTTAAAGTGATTGTTTCTAGTATTTTTTACTTTAGTCAACACTTTTGTGAGACATTTTATATGTGATTCAGTGCATACTTAATAACTTGGGAATGTGCATGCACTATCAGAACTGCAGAACTGAGTAAGTGTCTTGGATCTACTCAATAATACCATTTGTTTAATCAGTTCCTAAGAGAAATCAACCCTCATGTTGCTGATGGATTTTAAAAGTCCTATTTGCCACTCCAATGATTCTGGACTATATTTCTGGGTAGAGAGATGGTCCCCTTGAACTTTGCTGTGAACTTGAGAGTTTTAACATGTTTGACTTTATTTGTAGTGTTCTATATTTATTTCTGCTTCTTCTGTGGACTTCCCCTTTTGTCCTGAGTTCTGCTTGATTTGTTGAAATTATGCCACATTGTCAAACATGGATATAATTTTCCTCTGCCTATGAAGGGATTCTCTTGATAACAAGACTGCCTTTCCATCAAGCAAGAGGTGGAAATGAAGCTATGCCAACTCTAAGTCTAGTCCAGGAGCAAATAAATTATAGCCTACAGGCCAAATCTAGATAGCTGTCTATTTTTATAAATAAAGATTTATAGAAAAACAGCCAAACTCATTCTTTACATTTTCATTAGTGATGATTTCCTGCCAAAACAGCAGAACCAAGAAGCTGTAACTGTACAGCTCGAGAACCAAAAATATTTACTATCTAGACCTTCATGAGAAAGTTAGCTAACCTCTAAGCTGGCTTCAAGGGGCCTTGCACTCAGTCTATGAGAACATATTCAACTGTCCAGGTGTCACCAGCTAAGCTGCCTACAAGAAGGCTCTATGGTTGCAGCTTTCATGAGCAGTTGACCAGACTGGTGTGGGCTTCTCAGTGTTGTAGCCCTCAGACACCCATGCTTTTAATGGAAGATACACACTCCTTTGAACAATACCAGGAAGTCAATAGTTTGCCAAGTTGGACTTTGGTAGAATAGTTATTTTGGTTTTTCACTAATTCCCTACCTGGAGTGAAGAGATGCTCAGGTTGCATTTCCTGGGGAAAGCAATAAGAATCTATCAAGAAGCCGCACCCACATATATAGAAACTTTTACCCAAAACATACAAAGATGATATGCCATCATAAAAGGTATATTATACAGTAATTTATTATTAAAATCATATGACTCTTACAGTAACCCCAAAATAAAAGTTAAGCTCATTTGTAGAGAAATTTTAATCCAGCAACATAGATGATCTCTTAAGGGATCACATCCAAGGACCTTCTAGGTCCATGTGATCCAGCTGGAATGCAGACACACTCTGGATTACAGTATGATCTGACTGGAATATAGGAACACCCTTAGTATACACCTTTAATCCCTATAATGAAGATAAAATAAGTTTGTAGAAGGAAGTAGCCATTTTTGAAAGTGGTGTCTAATTGGGGTCAAACAAAGTGATGAATCAGAGAAAGATTTGACAGAAGATTTGAAAGTCAGAGATATGATATGCCCAACTCTTAGGAGAACAGTAGAGGAAAGAGAGGTTACTTAGGAGCAGCACAGGGAAAGTGATGATACAGTGATGGGGTTGGGGGTCTGTGTGTGTGTGTGTGTGTGTGTGTGTGTGTGTGTGTGTGCCTGAGAGAGAGAGAGAGAGAGAGAGAGAGAGAGAGAGAGAGAGAGAGAGTTTTACCTGTACAGTTTTACAGAGACAGGTCACAGAGAGAACAAACTAGACACAGGTGAAGACAGAACAAGCTAGAGAATGAGAAGAAACCAGAAGATTAGATCTTATCGCCAACGTTACTACGAGACCAAGCAGAGCAATTCAACCAGCAGCCGAGAGAAGGCAGATTAAATCTTAAATCTGTCAGCTTGGAAGATTAGATTGTACAGAGGCTAGAAGTTTACAGGCCTAGGCCTGGGGATAGTTAGAACAGAGAAAGGAACACTCTGGGCTCAGCCCAAGCTGTGTATCTGCACTCCTTAGGTATGGCTCTCATCTCATCTCTTCACCTGAGGAAATAAAGGAGACTGTACAGCATATATAACAAAAATATTATACATCATATCTGCATAATAATTTATATCAAAAATAGGTTCCCAGAGTTGGAGAGATGGCTCAGCAGTTAAGAGCACTGAGTGTTCTTCCAAAGGTCCTGAGTTCAGTTTCCAGCAACTGCATGGTGGGTCACAGCCATCTGTAATGGAATCCAATACCCTCTTTGGTTGTTTCTGAAGAAAGTGACAGTGTACTCACATATATAAAATATATAATTCTTTTAAAAAGGAGGTTCCCACACAAAAAATTGAAAACAGTAATATTAACATCACATGTTCAGATCATTTTTTCAGGGAATGTTATGAGTTTGCAGATTCCTTAAAGAGATTAAAAACAAAATCTATCCTCCATAGAAAACAACTTCTCTTTTCAAAGATTGATTTATTTTTATTTTATGTGTATGTATGTTTGCCTGCACCGATGTGTGCACACCCTGTGTGTTCAGGACCTGAGGAAGCCAGAAGGTCACCTGAACATGGAGTTATAGACAGTGGTGACATGCTGTGCAGGGACTGGGATGCTCTACAGAAATTGCAAATGTTTTCATCACCAATACATCACTCTAGTCCCTAAAATGACCCTCCTCAATGCTGTGCCACATGCCCACCAGTGTGCACTTTCTGTAGCAGCTGTGTTCTTGTGATTCTTTCTAAGAGCAAAGCTTTTTCTCTTGCTCAGTGTCATACATGCGTAACACGCCTTGGAAGTAACTGGGGCATGTGGTGCTCAAAATAGTTTCCATCTTATATTTCATATATTTTACATATATTGCCCCCCAAAGATTTATTCAATCTGAATGAAGGTTCAGTCTGTTCAATGTGAAAAGGGGGACTCATTCCGTGGTGTGTGCGAGTGCACACCTTATTGTGGTTCAGAACATGCACATAAGAGAATCAAGTGAAATGGAAAACAAAACATTAAAAAAAAGAAGGGCTGTAAAAATAAGGGGATTATTTTTATTTTAGCCTGTGCTTTTCCTCCTTTGGGAAATTAGAAATGCTGAGAAAGTAATATTATGACTTTTTTTTTCTATAAGCACTGTAGCATTTCTAATTAGCACCTTTTCTCTTATGGAGAGTTGGTAAACTACAAGTGACATTCTGGGACAGGAGATTGCATCTTGTTTTAAACCACAGGTGGATAACAAAGTATTAAGCCATTGAAGAGACAGGGGTGGGGCTGCAGCGTGGATTCATAGCTTGAATTCATTGTCACGAGGAAACAAACAGTCCTAAGTAGACTGAGGAACCAAGTAATGGCTCATATTTGAAAAACTGCAGGCAGCTGCGTGTTGGTGTGTGAGCTGCACTCGGTATCCCTCATTGTTATGAGCCTATCTCCAGTGTCCACATGAACCCCTAAGAAGCCTCACTGAAAACCCTCCCCTCGGTGCCCTTCTGTGTTTGTCCTGGGGCTTGTGCTCGATGGTGGTAAATGGATTAGCTCAGCGGCCTCGGATAGCATGATGGATGGAGTCAGAAGAGCAATTTTCTAAACACCCTTTCCTTACTTGATGGATGTTTCCAGTGCCATCTCTTCCCTCGGGACTCTTTGTGTGTGAAATCTCTCTTCTGAAAGGGGTTTTCATTGCGCGCTATTAGCACTGAGTGAATTTATGGGGTCTCCTCATGCAAACAGCCTTTCTGCCACTCTGTAGGTAAAGTCCACTCTGACATTCTGAATAACAACCTAGGGCCTTGATCACAAGCTTAAAAATTGGCATTTTTAAGTGGGTAACATAAGTAAATACCCAAAATGAATATCTTACCCTAAGCAGAGCAAAGCATAACTGAAACTCATCACCCATGTAAAGGAGCATTTTTCTTCTTAGTCGTTCAGATAGATCTCATGGACTCCTTTGCTACCTTCAGTGCCTTCGTTGACAATCTTGTCTGGTTCCATCATCAGCCTCTGCTGGGGCCAGATAACACAGGTGTTTTTACTAATCTCCAGTATTTCCCCTCCATGACCTCCCTCATTTGAGTCTCTGAGCAGCTCGGCTTCTGTGATGGATGAAAAAGAATTTTTCAAGATGGATGAATAAAGGCACCGAAATGCCCAGAGAGAAATTCTCATAAGTAGCCAAGGATGTGTAGGATTTGAAACTGGTGACATTGTAACCATTCGAGTCAAGCTGAACTTGTTTTTTATAAAATCTTGCTCCTTGCTTCTTGAGAAATAGAATTTTTAGAGAGAATTGAGAGCTCTTTCATCCATTTCCCCTCACCATGACAAAACACCCGAGAAAATTGACTTCTAAGGTGGAAAGGTTTGCTTTGGCTGAGAGCTTGGGAGTTTTAGTCCATGGTTATTGGCTTTGTGGTTTTATGCCTGTGTCACTGCTGTACCTACCTAGCCAGGATCATATGGTGTCTTGGCAATGATCATGTAGTATTATGGTAATTATTATTCTGAGGGTTGCTGTGCACCCTGTTGTCTCTAAATATCTATTAGGGGTTCTATTCCACTCTGACCATATTGTTTCCATATAAAAGACACAGAAACCTTTAGATTTATAACAAGCTTAAGAGCACTAGGGCTGGAAACCCTCTGTGCTGTTTTGTCACTTCCCTGTGGTGATCCCCAAGATATCACTGGCCATGTTCTGCCTGGGCTGCTTCTACTCCATCGGGCCAGTCCTCATTGTCATGTGCTCACCATGTATCTAGTCCACGGTAGCTTCCTTCCTTCTTCCTCCTCGATCTCCTACATGTCCCTGCTTCAGATCTCAAGCCTGGTAAACCTTTCCTCTGTCTCCTCTCTTCTGCCCAGCTCAGGCTGGAGCCATCTTTATTAACCAGTCGGGAATAACTTGGGGTGGGGAGCAAGGTTTACATCACATCATTTAGTAAAAATGAGGATCTCCTCATGAGGGGGCAAGCAGATTTTTGGGACCAGTGTTTATTTAGCATTTGAATAGATAGCAGTACCAGACAACCTCCTACAACATGGTGTCACTTTGCGTCATCCAGGGACCCAAAATAACCACAAAAGGGGCTTGGATCATATCATCTGCAAGGCCTTGCCACCAGTGACTTAACCTTCCTTTCCATGGGACCCTTGCTTTAACAGTTGCAAACCTTTTTAATAGTTGTCTGGGTTGGGGACTAAGCCGCCAAGCAGTGGGCTTCCGGAAGACATCCTACACACAAAAGATAGCAACCCTAATTTCACAGTTGAGGGTTGGTAGTACTAGTTTCCAGTTGCAAGTTCTGTTTATTTATTTAACTTGTTCTTTGATGATATCATACTACATGTTTTCTTAAACTCATCCAGAAACCCCCCTTAGTTCCCACTTCTGTCTACCCTCCCCTTCTAAATCCCTCTCCCGTATCCATGTCTTTTTATTTTGTGACTCACTGAGTTTAGTCAAGATTGTCTCCATATCCATACCCCATCCATTGGAGGCTGGCAGGCTCGCCAGAAAGTACTCAACCTAGGGCACTGACTCCTTGTTCCTTAGAATCTATCAGGAGGCACTGGTTCATAGCAAGGGGCGGGGCATGCGATCTTAGCACCCACCCATGATGAAGTGTCTTGTGCAGGTCGGGTGCGGCTTCTATGAGTTCATGATTGCACTGACTGTCATGCCCAGAACAGAGCATTTTGTATCCTTTCTGCCCATCCTATGGCTCTTATATTCTTTCCAAAACTTCCTCATCAATGTCCTCTGACTTAAAGGGATGCTATAAGTGTCTTAATTAGGTCGGAGCACTCAAATGTCAAGTTACTTTTTCTTAGCACCTTGAGTTTCTCGCTCAGCCATGGATCTTGACATTTGCTGATGTTCACTGCAAAGAAAGGTTTCTCAGATAAAGACTGAGAACATCATCTGACTCCGGGCAGAAACCTAGATATTTAGGAAAGCAATTTGACACCATGACAACATAGTTGAAGCTTTAGAAGGACAACTTCTTTTCATGGATAAAATACATTTGTACCCATGGCCAGGAGAGGACACATAGGTGACAGAATGAAGAATGTAGTAGGTAAGAGCACCCTGAAGTAGCTCCCTCCTGAAGTTTCCTTCACAAATAGTGAAAGAAAAAAAAGACCCAAATTTTTGTACCTTTAGAATGTAAAAGCTTACAGAATTTACACTTGCTGTAAAGTTCTTCAGAATAAAGGTAGTCATGGAAACAAGGATGCTGTGTTTCAGTCACCAGCCAGGACCTCTGGGCCTGAAGGGCTTTGTCTTGCCCCTGGCACAGAGTCAAGGAAGGGGTCCATATTATTTCTCTGGCAGAGAAGTCACTTGGGAAAAGCAGAAGCTAGACAACAGTCATATGAGCAGCAGACACTCCCATTTAGTGTCCCTCCCCTGCCTATGAGGCAAATCTTCTCTAGATCCAACTGGGAGCCACTGAAGGTGCAGGGGAAGGACAGAGTCCTGACTGAGCAAGTTTGTAATCCAAGCTGATACAAGAAAATTACTTGAGAGATCCGGATGAAGTCTGCAGTTTATTCGAGGTAGTAGGGGTGAACCCACCCTTTAACAACTGAGCCATCTCTGCAGCCCAGGAAACATGTACTTTTTGACAGGCCAGTACACCACAGAGTAAGAAAGGACTGAGATGTAGAATACCTGAGGCCTTTGTGCTGGGAATAACAGAAATTTCAGATGGTCAAGCCAAGTAAAATAATTGATTCTTTTGGGAAGACTGTGAATATTCAATATGGGGGAGAAAGATGGTATCCAAAGAATTATGAGAAAATGTATTCAAATGCCTGACATTTTTATAAATGCCAAAGCTTTGCTTAGATCTTAAAGGAATAAGATCTGAGATTGGAAATCTGTGGAAAATGTTATGTTCTAGACAGGCTTCAGGAGCAGCTTTCTAGCAATGCTAATTTCCCTGGCTTACAGAACAATTTAATCCAAATCAAGCTTGGATCTTTGTGTAAGAAAAGAAAGAGAGAAAGGAAGAAAGAAAGAAAGAAAGAAAGAAAGAAAGAAAGAAAGAAAGAAAGAAAGAAAGAAAAGAAAGAAAGGAAAAGAAAGAGAAAGGAAGGAAGAAAGAAAGGAAGGAAGGAAGAAAGGAAGGAAAGAAGAAGGGAAGAGAGAGAGGAAAAAAGCAAGCAACCAAGCAAGGACATTGACTTTGGAATAGAGAAAAATGAAGACTAACAGTAATGAATTCTAGTATATTAAAGCCCAAGTCCCCATGTACCTGACTTGTTTCCTGTCAAACTTACTGGATTCTATCACCCATCAGCTACCCAGGCAGAGGAAGGCAGAAGCTGAGGTAGAGGCCATTTGCTGCAGGAAACCAATGGCTTCCAGATAGAGAATTGTCAGAGACAAAGCCATATCTGTACTGGATTCCCAGACTGAATATTATTAGTTCAACTCATACCCTGGGAAATGTGAGTCTCCAACTTTTTTTTTTTTGGTAGAAAGTAAAGTGTAGGATAACAACTTTTTGAAATTAGTTTATGCGTTGGGTTTACTAACTAGAATCTTTGTTTCTCAACACAATGGACTAGTACACATTTTAACAGCATGCTGTTTTTAAAATCCTAATTCGCAAATGAAAAGCATCTGAGGTTTCCTATTGTTGTCTTAAATGGCCACTTTATTCGTGTATCTTGATACCTTTTGTTTTCTGAAAACTAAGGAACAGGCTAAAATGAAATACACTCCTAAGTATCACCTTAAATGAACTCTAGCTCACATTTTCTTAGCAAGTTAACTCTGCCTGACACAAAGAGTGAAATTTAGAATATTCTGGAAGGCAATGTTAGTCTCTGCTGTCTCTGTTATTAGAAGGTACCAATACTTCAGGTATTATTTTATACCATAAATCCAGTTTTCTGTGCAAAAGATTAAAGCCCTTTGACTGAGCTCAGATGAACTATTTTATTCTCCAGCCATGGTGTGGAAACTCTTGCGGAACACTGAAGAAATCGCTCACACCTAAGTACTCAGAATTGTAAGGACTGCCTTGTCAAAGTCAGCGCCATGGTGAATAACAATACCAAATTATCTTCATCACCAACCCTTTCAGTGATATTTCATGAGTGTGTGAAAAATTAAAATCACAAAGAGTTTTTTCAAAGGAGAACCATCTTTGTCATTTGTTTGTCTGCAGGCCCTAACCAGAGCGATCATGTGAAATTAGGGTCCATTATTGCAGTCAGTGACAGTGAATGGAGACAGAGTCCACAGGAAATTCAAAACAGAATGAGCCGCTGTAAATGAAAATGCTTTCCAGGGTAACTCCACATCTCCACAAACAGTCTTGCTTCCTATTATCCTTCCATTTTAACCCACCCTCAGCTCCTCTCCCTGACACACGCAGCAGCCTCAAATCCCCTATCTTCCTGGCTCAGTCTCTACCTTCAAACACATTTTATACCCTATTAGTTTCCAGAAAGTGTTTTCAATTGAAAATATTAATATAAAACTGTTTTAAACTTCTAGGAGTTTTCTTAGTCTCATAGTAAACATCTTTGCCTCGCAGTAAATTTAGGCTCAGAGAGGTGAGCCTCCAGCACCACAGATGACCCAACAGTACCTCTGAGGGAGGGGAGCTCTCAGGAAACCTCAGTGGCTTACTGCTGTTTCCTGGGGCCCTTGTCTCAGTCAAGTCTGTCCTGCTCTTGCTCATCTCCTACCTCCATCTTTTTTATTATTATCTTTTATTAGATAATTGCCTTTTATTATCTTGGTTCCTACCTCTTCCAACAAGTCTATTTTTCATCGCCATGAGATGTGTTTCTGATGTACCTGCTTTCCCACACTGCAGCCCCTGCCTTCCTTCCTAAGCTCAGGCAGTCACTACCAGGTTGCAGAAAAGCTATGCTCATTAACGTTACAGGATAAGTCAGAGTCTGTCTCTTCCCAAGCTTCGTGACAACAAATAATGCCAAAAAGCCTTTTGTGTTCCATGAAAACAAACAACATACACTGACTCCAATGATATTAAAATTAAAACCCTCATGTACTCTTTGTCCAAGTCCAAACAAGTAATGTCTTGCCCCAGAGTAAGACTATTCACTGGAAATGGATTGTATTTATCCAATTTTTCTGTCTGTATCACAGAAGCCATGAAAACTCCTCAAGAACTAATCTGATTAGTGTTCTTAGCTCCATCTCAGCTCAAAAAATATTCAATGTCTGCTGCGTGAAAGATGCTCTGGTGGTCAAACTGGAGAATTACGTAATGCTTAAGAACCTCCTCCACTGTTCAAGAATTTAAAGTCAGGGGCAGGCAAGATGGCTCATCAGGTACAGACACTTGCTGCAGGGGCCTGGTATCCTGAGTTTCATGGCCAGAAATTATATAAAGGCAGACGGAGAGAATGGACTCCACTAAGCTGCCCTCCGAGTACCACACACTGGACATGCATGCCCATGCATGTACACATGATGGATGGACACACCCACACAATATACACAGAGAAATAAATAGCAGAATATGAAATAAAATGGCAAAAGCCATGTGAAGGTAAATATTAATATATAACCCTGAAATAAAACAAGATTAACTTTGAACAAAGCACCTAATGGTTTGTAGAGAAAGGAAAATTTGCATTGGCCTTAAAAGATTTGCAGGGTTGTGGGAAACAAGGCAGTCCTGGCTGAGGCATGGCTAAAACTTTCCCCAGCCTTACAGGCCTCAGTGAGCATCTGTCTCCAGCTGAGTCAGGATTAGGCTCCTAGACAGCCCCGTTTGCATCCACCCTCAAGTCCTCTATGGCTTGGTTTATTGAATATTCCCAGTAAATACTTGTTCAATTAATTAATTCATAGAGACTAGGATGCTTAAAAGCATATCACACTTCTCAAATATGGACCAGAAGTTGAATAGAGTTTTGCTAAGACCTTACTGTGATGGAAAGTTTATGTCAACTTGACACATGCTAAAGTCATTGGAAGAGGGAATCTCAGTTAAGAAAATGCCTCCATAAGATCTGGCTGTAGGTAAGCCTGTAAGGTACTTCCGTAGTTAGTGATTGATGGGGGAGGCCCAGGCAGTTGTAAGTGGTGATCCTGGGTTCTGTAAGAAAGCGGGCTGAGCAAGCCAGGGAAAGCAAGCCAGTAAGCAGCAC
Source organism: Grammomys surdaster (assembly GCF_004785775.1). Lineage (NCBI taxonomy): Eukaryota > Metazoa > Chordata > Mammalia > Rodentia > Muridae > Grammomys > Grammomys surdaster. The sequence goes on from NW_021620775.1 coordinate 3,247,165, forward strand.
CCCACCATGGCCTCTCCATCAGCTCCTGCCTCCAGGTTCCTGCCCTGCTTGAGTTCCTGCCGTCACTGCTTTTGATGATGAACTATTAGATGGGACTTTGGGGAAAATAAGCTCTTTCCACCCCATGTTAATTCTGGTCATGGTGTTTCATCACAGCAATAGTAACCCAACTAAGATACTTACCAGTTAAAAAAAAATCAAAGATTAAAAATACCAAACAGTTGTCCCATTCATTCTTGTCATCTCTGGGGACACTAGATGAACTCTGTGATACCCTCTGTAGTTCAGTGAGAAAAATCTTGATTCTTATAGTACTGTACTTGGTACCATTAGAGGGATCCTGGTTCTCATAGTACTGTACTTGGTACTACTTGCAATAACACTGAAGCAAGTCAGTACCCAAAGGGATTGGACAACCTCTTTTTACTCAGTTCATCCTGAGAAGAACTGTGTGATTAGTGAGGAGTCTCAGTCTTGCTGTTGGAGGACTTTGGAGGCAATGGAAATGCCTTATGAGATATAAGCCAGTGCCACTTGGGCAGCAGAGAGATGAGACTGTTTAGCTGTGAGGTTTCAGCCTTCATGATGGTTCATCTGGATCCTAAAATGAAGAGCCCAAATCTTTTTTTAACGGTTAGAGAATGATGTGTGTGTGTGTGTGTGTGTGTGTGTGTGTGTGTGTGTAATTTTTCCACTAATTTATTTATTTATTTATTTATTTATTTATTTATTTATTTATTCACTTTACATCCTGATCAATGCCCTCCTCCTCCTGATCCTCCCATCACAACACCCACCCCAATCCTGTTCTCCTCTGAGAGGGTGGAGGCCCTTCCTGGGTATCCCTTCACTGTGACACATCAAGTCTCTGCAGGACTAGATATATCCTTTACCACTGAGGTCAGACAAGGAAGCCCAGTTAGAAAAGGGATCCAGGCAGGCATCAGCTTTAGGAACAGCCCCTGCTCCACTTGTTGGGGGACCTGAATGAAGACCGAGCTGAATGCACATCTGCTACATATGTGGTGGGACCTAGGCCCAGCCCCTGTATGGAAGAGCATAAATCTTATTCTGTTGCTACCAGCTATACCAACAAGCATTTCACAGAGAAAACAGAAAGGTAAAACTTACAGGAGAAACTCAAAGCCTGCTTCCCCAATGAGTAGTCAGCTGTGTTGCAGAGAGTGCTGCAGACTGACCCCAGAGTGGGTGTGAGGCTCCCAACTTCTTCCACCTAGATGGGTTTTCATGGGGAGAAGACACAAGGCAACAGATATGCAATAGTAACTGCCCATTCAGAATCAGATTTCAAGAGGAAGAAAGGAAAAAAAACTGCTTAAACCTGTATCAAAGAAAAAGACCATGTCTATCTGAAGAATGGGAGGAAAGTGTGACAGTCATAATAATTGCCAGTGTTAATAAATGTAGTCCAGTGACTGTTCTAGATTCCGATCATTGTAGCAGCCCTTCTGTCCTTGGATAATGGAGTTAATAAAGACTTGGGCATGGGTGAGAGACTGGCATGGACATTGTCCCAAGTGTCCATGCTTATCTGCTTGAAAGCATTTGCAATTACCTTTTTCTTCCAAGACACATATTTAGCAGTGTGTCTTCAGTCCTACAGCAAATATTTATCAAATGTTTCATGTGCTAGGCACTCTGCTAGACAGTGGAGTTGCAATGGAGATTTGAGATAATGGTGATTTCTGTCCTAGTAGTGTTGGTGGTCTAATCAGTACTAAAGAGAGGCAAATGGCCCTATAACACGCAATAGAAATGTGCTGTGATGGAGAAAGCCCAGTGGTGCGGTGGGGGAGAATAGGGATTGCTAGTCTGGAAAAGATGGCAGCAGAGCTGTGTCAGTCCATCAGGTGTTGGAGAACCAGTAGCGGTTTCTGTCTTCTTCAATGCCTTTCCCTTGGGGCTACAACCCACCCACCACCACAAGAACACTTCCAGCCCATGAAGCATTTGGCTAAGGCTGATGTTATCTTCACATCATGAGGGTTGGTACATTGCTCTAATCCTGCTCGAATTGTGTCAGGGTGTTTCCTACCTCAGCTCTCATGACTGTTTCACTTGTGCATATGTTAATAGCTACAGAATTGAGGCTGATTCCAAGCATACACGTGGGAACTGCCGGAGAGAAAGGCCCACTGAAAACCTGAGATTGTTAGCCTGGTAGAATATGAAGCTGGACTTTTTTTCTTTTTTCTTTTATTGGATATTTTATTTATTTACATTTCAGATGCCATCCCCTTTCCCCATTTCCCTTCCCTAGAATCCCCTATCCCATTCCCTCTCCTCCCTTTTGCTTTTATAGCATTTTAATTACATGCAAGTCTTAAGATCAGTTTTAGTTTGAGGAACCAGCAATACAATAGATGCAAATAGTCAAGGAACAAGCAAGATGATAAACACAAATAGTCAAAGAACAAGCAAGGCAATAAACAAAATTCCATGAATACTCCTGTGATCAATGTTTCTAAGGGCTTAAAGCTGGACTTTTTCAAACAGGTAACATGTAAATTAGAAGACAGAGTTAGGGCTGTATGTATACCACCTCCATCTGTCTTCTGTCAGAAACACAAGACCTTTTCAGCTTAACATGAACGTCCTTCCCCTGCTACTGGCAGCCAAAGCCAGCCCTGCTCTCTGCAGCTAGAGCTAGCCACTTCTGACATATACTGAGAAAAATAAGGAATAGACACTTCAAAACTGTTTTAACCTAAACACAGGATATGGCTAACGGCATGCTCTTGCTATGCCTTCTCAAAGGAAACAAATGAAAGCAAACAATGTTATTAACCTGGATTTGGTTAGCAACAGGGGGTGGTAGTGTGGGTGTGGAGAAGTGCTGTCTGTGATGACCACAGTGTATGAGGTACTTAATGTAAGGTACTACAGTACTCTGCTAAGTTTCTCAGTTCCAGTTGCTAGCTGTCAATTCCATTCAGCTGGGGTCACAGCTTTTTTCTGGTGGTGGCTGCTGCCATATTAGCAACTGTGGCCTCCTGCTCTTTGCTCATGGGGCTTCTTCGTCCTTGATCTCGTACGTCAGAGAGGCCTGTATAGAGCCAGGAACTTTGCATAGGGGTCCCTGCTTATTTCTACCAGTATCAGGTCCTATTGGACTAGGACCCACTTTAACAGTTTGGCTTAACTTTATCACCTCTTTAAAGTCTTTTCTCCAAACGTAGTGAGAATCTGATAATCCTGGGGATCAGGACTCTAACATATAAATTGAGAATTTTGGCTGCAATTCATAGCATGAATCCAGGAAGTTCATATTTTTCTGTTAGTGTTTAAATCTGTTCCTTACTCTAAAATAATATATCACTTTAAAACTCATTTTAGTTTTTGTTTGCTTCACTTGAGTCAGTCTCATATACCACCTCCCGCCCGCCCCACTCCCACCTTCCCCAACCCAGTCCCACTGGCCTGGAAGTTACTATGTAGCAGAGTGTAGTCTTAAACCCCTCACCCTTTTGTCTTCCTCCTTTCAAGTTCAGGGATTATAGGTGTGTGTCAACATGCCAATCACACAGATGCTTTAAACATGTCAGAGGAAAATCTACAGTGCATTGATTTGCATTTTTGTAGCAGTCTAGATTTACACTTTCCTGGAATCTTTTCCCCTTGTATAATCTAATCCTTTGCTGTGCCAGATACTTTGGGTCCTCATGATGACCGTTGTCATAGCTGTTGTAGACCCACGGCACACCCAGCATTCACCCTCTCCTATGCACCTGCTCTTAACAATCCTTCCCACAAAAGTGGGTTACCACTGATACTCATTCAAGTGAGAAGTCTGTGTTTGGAGGAAGGGAAGAACTAGATAGCACCAGATGTTGGCTAATTCTTTTCAAATGAAATGAGCCAGAAGGAACTTTAAAGAGAGATTACTTGGGTTGTGAAATACAGCCCATTCTTCCCTTGACTTATGAGCAGGAGTAATGAATTCACCCAAGGCACACACCTTTGTCTCTGCATGCACCCCATCTCACCTGGAGGTCACAAGCCTCAGACTCTGCCTACTCCTGACCACAGCAAACACATTGAGTGTCTCTGTCCCAGGCACCAGTCAGCTCGGGCATTTCCTATCTCCTCTTCTTCTTTCCCATATGTGTTTCCCCATCTTATCTCAGGACTCCTGGGCTACATTTGGCTACAGTGGACTAGTATTGAATTGAAAGCCTACAAAACAGCAATGCTTTCAAGAATCTGTTTGTGGGAATCTGAATGCTCCCTAACAAAGGTTTGCACAACACTTGGCAGTTTTGGAAGAACATGCTTCTATCCTGACACAGGAGCAAATTCCAGAAAACCACATAGACTCCTTCTTAATGTGAAAACAAGGAGCTGGGGGTGGGGATCAAAGCTACAATTCAAAGGAGGGAGATGATGGAGAAGAATGAGCAACACTCTACTTAGAACATATGGCCTGCAAGAGACAGACACAGTAAGAGACAATTTTACAAACACTCCAAATAAAACTCAAAAGGATGGTCTATCTCTAAAGCTAACAGTAAACCATACTTTTGCTTTACTGGGTGGTGGTGGGGGGGCACTGAAAAAATGTCTATTCATGTAAGATACCAACAACAGGCCAAAGAAAAAATTTCACCCGTGTCTAGCTTGGTGAACAAATGAGTTAATATTGAATTCACTTACAAGAACACGGCTGACTCAAAATCACTCAAGCCACCAAAAAGCCCACTCAAGCAAGGGTGATGACTCACAAAAGTGGCATCTGTGGTACACCCTGCACGACTGTGAGGCCAAACAACAAGCGCATCCCCTTCCTTGACAATTAATTAGTACTCGTTTAGAGAAATAAGGGCTATGGGGGCGGTGGGTAAGAATCCTGCCATTTTTCTTAACTTCCCGAGCCTTATAAGTTTCATGGACTACCAGAGTCTTCTGAGCCTCCCTCCAGGAAGGGGTGTTCAGTCATAGGAACAGTCTACACAGCACCCTCCAAAGAACTAAGCACGTGATGCCAAACAGAAAGCAGAACTTACAGAGGTATAAATTTCATTTCCAGGTGTCAGAAGTAGTCGTACAACATGAGTCTTTCTAAACATCCCAGTTCTGAGGTATTAAAAGCAAACGTGAAAATGATTTCTTTTGACCTCATTATCATTTGACACACTATAGAGTCCAGAGATATATTTTCTTTCACAACTTTTTGACATTTCCACCCCCCCTACATACACACACACACACACACACACACACACACACACACACACAAAGTTAATAACTTTGACATACTAAATCCTCATGTCAAACAATGAAGAAAAAGTCATAAAGTATCAAAACCACATCCTAGAAGTCTCTGAACAGAGCTGGGGTAGAACTACTCTATAGGTAACTTCTGTGGGGGTGAGGAAGTGGAGTTAACTTAAGGGGGCAGAAGTGAGGCAACGCAGATGAAAATACAACAATCAACACATCATATAATTGTGTGTTGGTAATTCCAGAGACAGCCATAGATAGAGGTGCTGAGAAGCATCCTTTTGGGTTCAGTTTCTTATGGAATGGAGTGATCTTGAAGTGCAAGAACTTAACAAGGAGCAGATGATTCCATTTCCTTTGCCGTGCCCCATGCCCCAGATATAATACTGTTCTTTAGGAAACCTATAACCACATGTTCCAAGTTCAGGCCAGAGGTACTGAATAATAGATCCCTGAGTTGTTTGAGAGAACATCTAAAAGCATCGAAACATCCACATAGAAAGTCCAACTGCAGAAACAGCCTGAGGAAATAAAGCACGATAGTGAAAGGAAATGTAAGAGACCGGAGTAAGTAATCATGCATAGCTAGTAAACCGTTTTCAGAGTCTCTGCGAGTCAAGAAGCACAGATGCACACCACAGTGGAAGAAGAGTCAGCACCTTAGATACCGAATGGGACCTTAATGTTGACTATTAAGGCCGGTCAGATATCCTCCTTCCTTCATGACTCTCACTCTTCATGCTCCCAGAAGTTTACAGCATAGGAAAGAGTGCAAAGGAGAATAATTACATACACACATACATGAAAGAAAGAGTAGAGTTCGAAGCTAAGCTACTGCTTTTCCTTGGTGTGAATTACTAACTGCAGCTGGATAAGGTGTTTGTTTTATTTTGTCATCAGTATAATGTCTGAGCATACATGATTGAAAATCTAGAGCAGATGGAGAATTTTACGCATCCCTTCATAGTACTAGTCCCATTTGTCAAATGGTACCCTGGTTAGCTATTGCTCATTTGACACAGGCTTGAGTCATCTGGGAAGAGGGAACCTCAATTGAGAAAATCCCCCATTAGATTGGCCTGTAGGCAAGTCTGTGAAGTGTTACTGTTGTAGTGAATGGTTGACATGGGGGGATCCACTGTGTATGATGTCACCCCTGGGCAAATGCTCCTGGATTGTATAAGAAAGTAGGCTGAGCAAACAACAGCACAGAGCAAGCCAGTAACCAGCAACCTTCCTGAGCTCTCCTTCAGTTCCTGCCTCCCAGTTCCTGCCTGAGTTTGTGTCCTAACCTTTCCTCCCTGTTGCTTTTAGTCACGGGGGTCTATCCAGCAAAAGAAAGCAAATGAATGCAGATGGAAACTACTCATATGTTGAATCACACTATATGTGATACACACATTATGGAATATCACTCAGCTTTTAAAAGTATGAAAATGTTAATACATGGTACAGTATGAATGACCTTTGAAGGCTCAGAGAAGTCAGTCACATGGAACAAATGCAGTATGATGCCACTTACGTAAAATACCTTATGCAGGCAAATACCAGCAGTAGACCACACTTGCCAGGGGCTGAGAAAAAGTGTGTGTGTGTGTGTGTGTGTGTGTGTGTGTGTGTGTGCAGAATTTCCACTGAGAAAGATGAAAAGGTTCTGGAGATGGGTGAGTGATATTAATGATTCCAGAACAAAGCAACTGTGCTTAACACCACTGAAGTCATACAGAATGATGGGGGAAATGGTAGATTTTAAGTGATCTGAGAAAAATACAAGTTTGGGATAGACAACTGGATAGATAGGTGGATGGGTAGGAAAAATGAATGAGCAAGAAGTTAACATGTGTCCTATTCTCTACAGAAAATTAAACCTCGAGTGTATAGGGATGTTCTTACTAAATGTCACTGTGAAGAATAGAAGACAGAATCAAAGGAAAGTCAGCATGTTATATTATTTATCACTATTGATTCCTAGGGCCAAAAATAGTTGATTCAGTGTTACAGTTTCTTTCTGATGCTGTGACAAAACACTCTACAAAAAGCAATTTGGTGAGGAAGGGGTTTACTTGGCTTACACTTTCCAGTTATAATCAATCAATGAGAAAAGTGAGGGTGGGAACTGAGGACAGGAACCTGGAGACAAGAACCATGGAAGAAATTGCTTTCTGGCTGACATTATCAATTGCTTTCAGGTCTATTGTTTACTAGATTTCTTATTCAGCCCAGGCCCAAAATGACTCCATAGAATGATGCAGTCACAATGTGTTAGTTTTGAGGATTGGTCTTTTGTTATCTATTGTAATGTTAAGTACTGGCCTCTAGGACCTGATTGTCTCAGAGATTGATATAGACCATGCCCCCAAATTACTTTTGATTGGTAAATAAAGATGTCAACTTCCAAGAGCCTGGAAGAAGACACATAGGCGGGATTGAGTTATTCTGTGACTTGGAGTAAAAGAAAAACCATGAGAAAAAAAAGGGTACAGGAGGAGGAAGGAGAAGCCACCATGGGTTAGGAGAGTTCAAGAAAACATGACCCCAAGGACTGGCCAACTAGAGTTAAGAGCAGCTCAGATAAAACATAATAAGTAATAACTTGGGATTATCAATAGGAAAGTAGATTCTAACAACATAGGAAGTAGATAGCTGCCCAGCTCTTATGCTGTTTAAGGCTTATTGTAAATATAAAGGTTGTGTGTGTGTCTTTTATCCAAGAACTAAAGGGTCAAAGGCAGGATAGAAATCCTGGATTGGAATTAAATAATTTCTACAACAGGTTAAGCTCTCCCACATGTATTATCGATAAAAACAGTGTCCCCACAAACATGGCCACAGGCCTTGTGATCTAGGATATTCCTCCATCAGGGATTGACTAAAGAACTGTTTGATGTGTTTGAATATTTGCTAGCATGCAATATTAACTCAGATTCTCAAGAGAAACAGAAATGAAAATCTCTACATGAATTCAGTAACCCAAGAAATATTTAGAGGACTGACAGACATGATTATGGAGTCTAAATTTCTGTGATGCACCATCTCTAAATGGCGAAGTAGGAAAACATGTAATGGGCAGTGGTGCTGATGTTCAAAGTCCCAGAGTCCAAAGGTTCAAGAACCTGGTATTCTGGGAAGAAGAATATGAATGTTCAAGTCTTAAAAGAGAGTATGAATTTACCTCTCCCCACAATTTTGTCTTATTTGAATTGTGGACACTTTGAATGATGCCTGTCCTTTTAATGAGATCAAAGTTCTTTGTTTTGTCTCTAGATGCAAATATTGGTTTTGCCTAAAAATGCCCCCAGAAACAAATGAAAAAATAATGTTTTGTGTTTTACTTATTTTGTATGTTATTCATGCATGGGCGATGCCATGGTGCATACATGAAAGTCAGAAGACACCTTGTTGGAGTTGGTTCTTTCCTTTCACTGTGTGGATTCTTGGAATTTAAGTTAGGTCATTGGGCTTGGCAGAAAGGACCATCTCAATGGGCCTCAAAAATGTTTTACCAGCTACCTGAGTAATAGTTAATCTAATTACATTGATACTTTAAACTGACCATTACACATGCTTAGCACATACACACATATAGGCACTACATGTGCACTGGCTTGTATGTCAGTCCTTGGGACTAACTGTTAAATTTTGAACCCTAAAATTTTAAATTTTTAATAGCTCAAATTTTTATAACATTTCATGCTTTCTTAAATATAGATTTTTATGCTGTGATTATTAGAACAATCAACTACCATCAATTGCCTGGGAAATCCAGGTAAACAGAAGTGGGCTGGTCTCTCTAATTGTAATATAAGTAAGATTATATTTACTATTGCTTTAGCATTCAGCTGGAAATATGCATTTATCACACATTGGCCACTAAAACCCTGAGGTGTTGTGTGCCACTTCTGCATAGACATCTAGGAGTTTAGAAACAGCAGGTCTGGAAAGTCAATGGTGGCCTATGTAATAATGTAGAATACCCAGTGTCATAGCATCTTGTGGACTGACCCCAAATCCCAGGCTTTAGGAATGAACTGTAGCTTTCATGTACTTCCCTGGTGTATACATTGCCACCTGTTTTGTGATTGTTTATGTCGGGTCTACAATAGGACCCAAGTCTGACTCAGTTTTCCTAATATGCTGGTCCATAATAAAGCAGAGACCAGCATGCTTGTTACATGTTTGAAGATACTACTGGTTTATAGCAAATATTTTATTAACCCTTACCCTTCAAGACATTGATCAAATGTCCAATGAGACCCCAGGGTCTCACAGAGTCTGGGACACCAACAAGGGTTCATATAGGAGCTGGACCTAGGCCCCCTACACATTTGTAACAAATGTGAAGCTTGATCTTTATGTCAGTCCCCTAACAGAAGGAGCTGGACCCGTCTCCAGCTCTGTTCCCTGCCATTGGATCCCCCCCTCTACCTGGACTGCCTGGTTAGACCTCAGTGGTAAAGGATGTACCTAGTCCTGTTGGGACTCGATGGCCTCAGAGAAGGGGAGCGTGCAATGAGGGGAGGGATTTATAAGAGTGGGACTGGGAAGAGAGGAGGAAGTAGAGTTGTGATTGGGTTATAAAGTGAATAAAAAATAAATTATTGAAAAAATCTCCAATGAGATGATCAGTCTGTATATGGGAATTGTTTAACCTTAATATTTTATTGCTTTTATCATTTTGCATTGTATACATTTTCATTAAAATATAAGGACATCACTTTCCCCCTTCCCTTTCCTCTCTTTATTCCTTTCCAAGTCCCTCCTCTCTAACTTCTCCTATGTGCCTCCAAGTTCATATGTGTGTATGTATATGTGTATATTTATACTCAGAGACATAAATACAACCTGCTGAGTCCAGTTCGTGGCTTGTGTTTATACGGTATCAGGACTGACCACTTTGTATTGGATAGCCAGTTAGCGGGTCATCCTTAGGAGTGGCCAAGTCTCCCTCTCTCAGAAGTCATTAGTTGGTTGTAGTTCTTGGTCTAAAGGCCTCATGAAATTTACCTCCATCTGAGTTAACAGACCTATCAATATTATCATTGTTCCCATTTTATTTGTGTACCCATTTTTATGAGAGGCTATTTCACAGCAGACTTCCTGGTATCCTGGCTCTTACAGGTTTCTCCATCCTTCTTCTATTCTATACTGTATTATACTATACTATACTATACTATACTATACTATACTATACTATACTGATACTATATAGGTACTATATAGTAAATAGCATATGACATTTAATATATAGCATATGGTATATAGCATATAGTATGTAGTATAATCAAGTATCTGTAGTACCTGAGCCACAGATGCAGGAACAGTGATATAGTTGTATCCACTGAGATTGGGCTCTGCACATCCATTGATCTCTGTTTGTTGAGGTTTTTTGTGATGTTCTCCATCTGCTATGAATAAAAACTTCTTTCATGAGATGTGATAACTTCACTTATCTGTAGGTATAAGGGTATCATTTAAAATGTAGTTAGGAATTGTGCTGGTCTAACAAAGTGACAGAAATACATTCTCTTCTAAGATCCATGACTCCACTGGCCTCAGGAAATTGGCTATATTTCTAGTGCCAAGCATGATTTTCCTCTTGCTGAATGGCCTTAAGTCTAATTAAGCAGCTGTTGAATATGACTAACATGTGAGTGCCTCTATTCTACCCTTATGGATATCTTGACATGTAAGGCTGTTCATTTCTTCTCTTCTTTGGATGCCTGCGTAGTATTTTCTGGTGCACTGAAAGCTAGACCTCAGAAAGGAGATTTTCTAGTTAGATCCATCTAGAATGTTCTGAGTCCTGTATTCTAAGTGTGCACGTTCTTCAAAAACAGGGATCTCTGAGAAGTAACCACAGGTAGCAACAATTAGATACAGTGTATACATTTCCAGTGTATGAACCACTAGAAAGAACCCAGATGTCCTTCAACAGAGGAATGGATCCAGAAAATGTAGTACATTTACACAATAGAGAATTACTCAGCTATTAAAAACAATGAATTTGAGAAATTCTTAGATAAATAGATGGAACTAGAAAATATCATCCTAAAAAAAAAAGGAAAGAAAATATCATCCTGTGTGAGGTAGCCCAATCACAAAATAACACACTTGGTATTCGCTTACTGATAATTGGATATTAGTCCAGAAGCTCACAATACCCAAGATGCAACTCACAGACCACATGAAGCTCATGAAGAAGTAAGGCCAAGTTGTGGGTGCTTCGGTTCTTCTTAGAAGGAGTAACAAAATACTCAAGGGAGCAAATATGGAGACAAAGTGTGGGACAGAAACTGAAGGAGGAGCTGTCTGGAGACTGTTCCACCTGGGTACCCGTCTCATGTGCAGTTACCAAAGGTAGACACGGATGTGGATGTCAGGAAGTACATGCTGACAGGAGCCTGATATAGCTGTCTCCTTAGAGGTCAGCCAGAATCTGACATATTCAGAAACTGATGCTCACAGCTAACCATTGAACTGATCATGGGGTTCCCTATGGAGGAGTTAGAGAGAAGACTGAAGGAGCTGAAAAAGTTCGTGGCCCAATGGGGAGAGCAACAATACCAACCAACCAGAGCTCCCAGGGTCTAAACCACCAACCTGGGAGCACATAGGGAGGGACCCATGGCTCCAACTGTATATGTAGGGGAGGATGGCCTTGTCAGGGCATAGGTGGGAGAGGAGATCCTTGGTCCCATGAAGGCTAGATGCTCAGTGTGGGGGAATTCGAGGGTGGGAAGGTGGGAGTGGGTGGGTGGATGGGGGCACATCTTCATAGATGCAGGAGGAGGGGGGATGGGGGCATTGAAGGGGATAGCATCTGAAATGTAAAGAAAGTATCCAATAAAATAAAATAAAAAAGAGCATCACAGAAGGAAAGGGCACAACAAACTGCTCATCTCATAGCCAAGAAACACCGAATGAGGGCCAGCATTAGGTGGACACAGAGCCTTCTACATATGGGTTATTCAGATCGCTTACCTAGGTCATAGCACTGGTCATTCAAAAAGATCTTCACACATATTCATGAAATAACCTTTTAAAAATGTGTATGATTCAGTTCATCACTGCCTATGGCTTGAATCAATGTTAGTATTCTTTTAAGGATTAAAAAATAAAATCTAACCTGTCCCAAACAAGGGAAGTGGGATAGGGAGACAGGAGAGGGCATTGGATGGGCTACAGAGGGTCTTGAAGCTGTTTGCTCAGAATACTATTTTATCTGAGGAAAAGAAGAAGTAAACATTAATGCTGTAAATGAGTATGCATCACAGCTTGACTGGCAATCGACCACTTCAACAGGCTCAGGTCACAAGTGAGTATTCTCAAAATCATCTATCTCTCTAGAGTCTAGACCCAAAGATACTTGGTGAAGGACAAACCTACCCTGGGCTCAGGATTCTTCTGGTTTTGAATTTGATGATTCTAAGGTAGGTTGTTTCACTGCTTGCCAGCACAATGCCCACTGCCTTATACAGTGAGGACAGTTATCTCTCCACAAGACTACTGCCAACTCATAGCTATAATCTTATTTTAAATGTTTAGACTAACTAGGGACTGACAGATTCAAGAGTGTCCAATTTACAGAATGCTACAACTGTCCCAAAGAGATGTTGATGCTTTGCCCTTTAGAAAATGAGTTGCAACATCTCCATCTGTATTAGATCCTGCCATAGCTCCACCAAGCACTCCCACAGAGCCATCCACACCTCATAACAACCCAGGGACTTAGGTGTGAGCAGCTCTAGGTGGTCCACAAAAGAAGTGGAAATGGAAAGGGTCTTTCCCTGCGTCACACAGCATTTGGAATGCAAGTGTAGCCTATTGTGTGCTGTGTGTAGTATCTATAATTAGACACACACACCAAGAAAGGCAGACATCTCAGATCTGTGTCATTGGTGGAGGGGATCATTAGAAATAACAATACTCTGGCAGAGGCTTATCTCAAGAATGACAAAACAGGACACAACAAATCCTATAATTAATTCTTATTTCTAACAAATTTTCATCCTCCATAAGGACAAGACAAGGGTAAAGCCCTCAATTCCTTGGAAATCCATATCAGAGCCAGCATGTCCTTGCATTTTTTCAGATTTGATAGGGAGGCTATACAATACATATATAAGTATCAAAATGTACACACATAAAGATTTGATTTAATTTTAATACATGCACATTAGCTGCATACAGAATTATGTATAAATTAATGTCCGTGTTCAAGTCTGATGACAAGTGAAACGTCCTGTGTATTAAGCATGCTTTTCACTTATCTTAATGCTGACAGAATTAATCCACAGAGCAATATACTGTCAAGAAATACACTTGTATTTACTAAGGAAGAAAAATATTCTATTTGCCACAAATGTAGAAGAAAAGCTACCCATTTTTCAGCATATCTACATAGCTATTACCAGGGAGCCTTATTGTGGTGACTACCTTCCTGTGTATAAAATGTACACTATAACTGAAAATTGAAAAGCAAAATTTGTTGTCCTTACCACATGGTAGGATTGGAGAGACAGTCTATAATTTGGTTGTAAAGGGAAGGTAAAAGTAGAAATAACCTCATCAATTGGAATAGGTATCTTCCAATTCAATTCCTTTCTATGCTGCCCCAGGGATGAAGTGTCTTTTTAAACACCCTGAAGTCTGATCTCTGGTTACACCAGTTGTATAATGACCCTGCTCTAGATTACAGCTCATGGAAGATGTAGCCCTCAGTCTAAGTCATTCTTTTTATGATCCCCATTTGCATCATTTTTTTTTCTTTAGGCAAATGTGTTGTCATAGGGCCACAATTCTAAAAAATCTCATCTGGATTCAAAGTCTGCTGGTTTTGCACTTTACAGCTTAGTGGCCATATTTTGTTTGAAAAACGATGTTTCTATTGCTAGAACTGCCACGTGAGGCTCAAATGAGATACATAAAATACTTTAAGTTCTTCATAAACTACAAGGGCATTGTTAACTACTCCACAGTGAGATAAAGAATGGCTTATGAGAAGGGTCAGCAGGTAATAAGGGACTGTAATCTCCCTTGTCCAAAATAAAAATCCATTTGTCCTAAGATATATTTCCTGAGTCACTCCCAACAGGAGACCCTTAATTAGGGATCACAGTCTCCACATTTGGAAAATTTTTATTTTTGCCATTTTTGCTTTTATGGTTATTTATTATGATTGTTTTAAATTCCAGGGCTACAAATATTAATATGAAGGTTGTAAATCGCCTTCAGGAAAATCAGGCTGGCAGAGACTTAGGTTTTGATCATTTGCCTGCCTATGAAACCCATTTGTCTCATTATTGAGGAAGCACATCTGTACAGAAGTCTTCCTTGGTTGTGTCTCTGATGACACAAAGGAAAGACCTGATCCCTCCATAGAGCTCAGTAAGTGCAGTTTCTTAGAAAATGTGAAACGGTTCATCTTTGAGCATTAATTGGGACACTTCGTGCCTGGTAAACTCACACCAGGTCTAAGGTTAAGAAAAAGGTTTCCCTTGATGAGTGGGAGTGTTTGAAGTGTCGGCTGCTGCTGCTCTTGAGGGATGCTGGCACGGGATTGCCAAGGAAGGCCCTGTCATACAGTCCCAAAACAAAACACTTGAGAAACCAAGAGAGAAAAGTCCTCGATAGTCACATATGAGTACTTGTAAACATGGGACACACTTCTTAAAGCCAAAGGGAAAGGAATGACTCAACAGTGAATCAAAAATGCTGTGTAACTATCCTGTTTGATGGGAAAACACACCCCGGCCCAGTCCATGCCTAACCTGATGTCTGACACTTAGTCCTAGAGACTTTGTTCACTCCCAAGCTCTTTTATACCCATCTCTTCAGGCAATTTGATTGATCATAAGTTGTACTGTTGCCAATATTTCCCTGAGCATTTGCCTTATTTCCATTACGGAATTAACTCAGATGTAATAAATGCCTGCTCGAGACAGCTCTGCTTGCCTGTGTTTGTTGACTGGGAAGTGGCTTTCTGTGGTGGGATGGCATCTCTATGTGTTGTGCTCATTCTATGTGTCCTCAGGCCAGGCAGGGTAGAAGATGGTGTAGGGCACCTTTGTCACACATCTTAGAAACTTAAAGGGTAGAAAATCAGTGTTATCATTCATGTCAACTCCAGCATTGGAGCTCCTTGAAAATTATGCTGGGGACGAGGACACTGAGTCCAGACTTGGGAGGTTACAGTGCTGTGACTGAGTACCTGTGTATTTGTGGGCAGAGAAAAACTGTACCTATCACACATAGTGGCTCCCCCTGGAGCACCCTGGCATTGAGTGTTGCAAAGCCAACTGCCCAGAGAGGCAGCAGCAGAATTCTTTATAGCTTTGAGTTCATAGGCAATGGATAGCAGGATTTACCTTGTGGGATATTTACATAACATCTCCCCCTTTTACTGCTACATAATCTCCATTTACTTCTCCCTATCTCAACCCATGGGGTAACTGTCAATCTTAACTTCTATCTGTAGAAGAGGGATTAGAGGCTAGCCGATGTAAGTACTAGCCCATGGATAGTTGTGGGCCCTAAATGACAGATTTACAACCCAAACCAGGTTTTCTTCTTCTTTAACCTGAGATCCTGGGTTGTAAGTCAGTCGAGCTTTGTGTTTGCCTGAGAGCCTAGGGTGAAGCTGCAAGCAGGGGCTGGGTTAGTACAGCCTCTGAAGAATGTCCTGACCCCGGCAGAGAGCATCATGGATATTCATCCTTCTCTCTGTCCAGGCAGTTCTCATCCCTGAGCATCAGTGGTGGGTGCCATTGCATTACATAGACTCACAGAGACAGAGATTTTGCTAAGTAAATCCTAATTTACCTTATTTAGAGCAACTCATCTAGCTTCATTTGGAAATCGATGCTAATCCAACTGTCCCTTCCAATTCTGTAAGCAAAACTAATGTCTCTCCTAGCCGCTTTCTGCAGCAGAAGCAGCGAGGTAGCTGTTTCAGAGAGAATCGATCTCTTTCTTGAGGCCAAAAGGCTAAGTTCCTTCGCAAGGATTTTTGCCAATGGCTCTCATTAGGACATGCAAATATACTTGTGCAAATGAAGTCCCAGACCACAGAATTTCAATGATCCGAGAATTTGTGTAAAATAATTTTTATGATTTTGCATGATCTCCACCCAAAATGTTCTGTTTCAATACAAAGAGATTAAGGATGTCTTTATTCTCTGGTTTTAGAATCACATATAGGACAATAACCAAAACCTGTACTAGCAATTTATAATATGAGTAGTGATTCTGCCTCTTGTAAATACCAGTCTCAGATGATTACAAAGAAATGACAAAGGACTTGTCATGCTCCAGGGAGCTAAAATCAGTACATGTAAAAGTCAGCTCCGGAAATACTTATATCTTATCTTCCATTCTCCTCAGTTTAGATCCTTCCAATGCAAATGCTGTGTTACACATATATTTTACTTCATGGTATATAAACTCCCTTCCTTTTGGTGCTTCAATTAAGAATGTGTCAATTCAGTACTCTAACTGAAGGATTTGTTTTCCACTGTGTTCCTGCCAGGTCTCAGTTCACTTAGGGGTGATACAAGGTCCCTTTCTATTAGCATTTATATTATTGGTTGGAAAGAAGTAATCAATGAAGGACAGGTCACGGCTACTTGATGGCAATGGTCTGTGTAGGTATGAAATATTTGGTGTGTTACATATGCATGCAGAAAGCTTATTGTTCGAAAAAACAGGTGTCATATGAGGTAAGACCTGTGTGGCAAAGAATGAGCTATGAGAGTATGCTAGTAAGGGTCACTCTGATGCTGATGTGGGAGAGAAAGGTTTTCAAGCTACAACAAAGAAGGTCTTACCCAGCAACTGAATGTGCAAAGGAAGAGAAAAGCAAACAGGGGCTACAATGGAAGGGGTCCAAAGCAATCTAATTAGAAGGATGCTATAGATTAGCTTTAGAATGCCAAAGCTAAACTGTTAATTCCCTGGCTGGAGAGATGGCTCAGTTGTTAAGAGCACTTACTGTTCTTCCAAAGGTCCTGAGTTCAATTCCCAGCAACCACATGGTGGCTCACAACCATCTGTAATGGGATCCAAGTGTACTCATAAATAAAATAAATAAATCTTTTAAAATAATGCTAACTCCCATAGCATGTTAGTTTGGTCTAATGTATCTGAAAATTTGGAGGTGTCCAAGATTTAAACATGAACACACAAAATATAACACTCCATGTTTCAGCCCTAGAGCATACTTGTTTTCCATCATGCAAAGTTGGAAATGGAAAAACATACATCAAAAAAAAGGAAGATTGCTCAGCATCATGGGAATATTTATGATATGTGTGTATCTGTGTGTGAATGTGCTCATGTGACTTCAGAAGCCAAAAGTTGACACTGGATCCCATGGAGCTGGAATGAGAGATAGTTGTGAATCCCCTGACATGGGTGCTGTGAACCACATTAGGATCCTTTGCAAGAGTCACCTCTCCAGTGCCCTATGGGAGTAATCTGCTGAAGTTAATATTGAGTACTTATCATCACTGAATTTGCTCTAAGGTCTAACTTGCTTAACAAATGAGTAACCATCACAAGGACCAAGATACAAACTTTTTACAACTTCCTTTTCTCTTTGTTTTCTTCTTCATTCTGCTGATCTGTGAATAAATCAGAAATATGGCCTTGATGGAAAAAGTCCTTTTAACACATGTCATCAAGTCTAGTTCATTTGTACCTCATGCAGGACATTGCTACAGCCAGCCTTCCTCTTTTCCCTCCCTGCACATTGTCATGATTCCCGCCATGGCAATAATGGACTAACTCTCTGAACTGTAAGTCAGCCCCAATTAAATGTTGTCTTTTACAAGAGTTGCTGCACTCATGGTATCCCCTCATAGAAATAAAATCCAAAAACACATGACAATGTGAGAGAAGACACTGCTCAATCTTCCCAGGCTGTAAAGAGTCCAGCTTTGAAAGTACCATATGCATAATAATCATAAGTCAGTACCCTCACTCCTTCATGAGCAGCACTTATCAGACTCAGGTAGACACCGGTAGTCCACACTAATTACTAGATTTCATGCTCCTGCCCCAAGGAACAGCCTTAAGTCTATGGTTTTTTTTTTTATTTTTTTATTGGAGGTTTTATTTACATTTCATATGTTGTCCTCTTATCCCATCCCCCACCCACCCAGGAACCCCCTATCCCCTCACCCCTCCTCCTTCTTCTCTGTGGATGTAACCCCTACCTACCCCCCCACTCCCAACTCCCCACCCTCAAAATTCCCACCCCCTGGGGCGTCCAGCCTTCATGAGGTCAAGGATCTCTTCTTCCACCTATGCCTAGCAGGGCCCTCCACTTTTACATATTCAGCTGAAGCCCTGGATCCCTCCCTAAGTGCTCCCAGGCTGGTGGTGTAGACCTGGGAGCTGTGTTTGGTTGGTATTGTTGCTCTCCTCATGGGGCCACAAACCCTTTCAGCTCCAATGGCCTTCACTCTGACTCCTCCATTGGGAACCTCATTATCAGTTCAATGGCTAGTTGTGAGCATCTGCCTCTGAATATGTCAGACTCTTGAAGGCCTCTAGGAGACATCCATATCAGGCTCTTATCAGCATGCACTTCCTGTCTTCCACATCAGCATCTACCTTTGGTGACTGCACATGGGATGGATACTCAGGTGGAATGGTCTTCAGATGGCCCCTCCTTCAGTTTCTGTCCCTCACTTTGTCTCCATATTTGCCCCCTTGAGTATTTTGTTGCTCCTTCTAAGAAGGACCGAATCACCCCCACTTGGTCTTCCTTCTTTATGAGCTTCATGTGGCCTGTGAGTTGCATCTTGGGCATTTCAAGGTTCTGGGCTAATATCCAATAATCAGTGAGTAAATACCATGTGTGTTCTTTTGTGATTGGCTTACTTCACTCAGGATGATAATTTCTAGTTCCATCCATTTACCTAGGAAACTCTCGAATTCATTGTTTTTAATAGCTGAGTAATATTCCATTGTGTAAATATACAACATTTTTTGAATCCATTCCTCAGTTGAAGGACATCTGGGTTCTTTCCAGCTCCTTGCTATTATAAATAAGGCTGCTATGAACATAGTTGAGCATATGTCCTT
>NW_021620775.1:3266503-3268640 GCF_004785775.1 Grammomys surdaster
GTTTTTATCACTATTGCTCTGTAGTACAGCTTGAGGTCAGGGATGGTAATTCCTCCAGAAGTTCTTTTATTGTTGAGAATTGTTTTCGCTATCCTGGGTTTTTTGTTATTCCATATGAATTTGAGAATTTCCTTTTCTAACTCTGTGAAGAATTGAGTTGGGATTTTAATGGGGATTGCATTGAATCTGTAGATTGCTTTTGGCAAGATGGCCATGTTTATTATATTAATCCTGTCAATCCATGAGCATGGGAGATCTTTCCATCTTCTGAGATCTTCTTCAATTTGTTTCTTCAGAGACTTGAAGTTCTTGTCATACAGGTCTTTCACTTGCTTGGTTAGATTCACACCAAGGTATTTTATATTATTTGCAACTATTGTGAAGGGTGTCATTTCCCTAATTTCTTTTTCAGTCTGTTTATCTTTCATGTAGAGGAAGGCTACTGATTTGTTTGAGTTGATTTTATAACCAGCCACTTTGCTGAAGTTGTTTATCAGGTTTAGGAGTTCTCTGGTTGAAGTTTGGTGGTCACTTAAGTATACTATCATATCATCTGCAAATAGCGATATTTTGACTTCTTCCTTTCCTATTTGTATCCCTTTGACTTCTTTTTGCTGTCTAATTGCTCTGGCTAAGACTTCCAGTACTATATTGAATAGGTAGGGGGAGAGTGGGCAACCTTGTCTAGTCCCTGATCTTAGTGGGATTGCTTCAAGTTTCTCTCCATTTAGCTTGATGTTGGCTACTGGTTTGCTGTAAATTGCTTTTACTATGTTTAGGTAGGGGCCTTGGATTCCTGATCTTTCCAAGACTTTTATCATGAAGGGATGTTGAATTTTGTCAAATGCTTTCTCAGCATCTGGTGAGATGATCATGTGGTTTTTTTTCTTTAAGTTTGTTTATATAGTGGATTACATTGATGGATTTCCGAATATTGAACCATCCCTGCATTCCTGGGATAAAACCTACTTGATCATGATGGATGATTGTTTTGATGTGGTCTTGGATTCGGTTTGCTAGAATTTTATTGAGTATTTTTGCATCGATGTTCATAAGGGAGATTGGTCTGAAGTTCTCTTTCTTTGTCGGGTCCTTGTGGGGTTTGGGTATGAGTGTAATTGTAGCTTCATAGAACGCATTGGGTAGTGTTCCTTCTGTCTCTATTTTGTGGAATAGTTTGAAGAGAATTGGTATTAGGTCTTCCTTGAAGGTCTGATAGAATTCAGCACTAAAACCATCTGGTCCTGGGCTTTTTTTAGTGGGGAGGCTTTTGATGACTGCTGCTATTTCCTGAGGGGTTATGGGACTATTTAGATGGTTTATCTGCTCCTGGTTTAACTTCGGTACCTGGTATCTGTCTAGGAAATTGTCCATTTCATCCAGGTTTTCCAGTTTTGTTGAGTATAGGCCTTTGTAGTAGGATCTGATGATTTTTTGAATTTCTTCAGTTTCTGTTGTTATGTCTCCCTTTTCAGTTCTGATTTTATTAATTTGGATACTGTCTCTGTGCCCTCTGGTTAATCTGGCTAAGGGTTTATCTATCTTGTTGATTTTCTCAAAGAACCAACTCCTGGTTTTATTGATATTTTGTATTGTTCTTTCTGTTTCTATTTGGTTGATTTCAGCCCTGAGTTTGATTATTTCCTGCCTTCTACTCCTCCTGGGTGTATTTGCTTCTTTTTGTTCTAGAGCTTTTAGTTGTGCAGTCAACTTGTTAGTGTGTGCTCTTTCCAGTTTCTTTTTGTAGGCACTTAGAGCTATGAGCTTTCCTCTTAGCACTGCCTTCATGGAGTCCCACAAGTTTTGGTATGATGTGTCCTCATTTTCATTGAATTCTAAAAAGTCTTTTATTTCTTTCTTTATTTCTTCCTTGACCAAGTCATCATTGAGTAGAGAGTTGTTCAGTTTCCATGTGTACGTGGGTTTTCCATTGTTTTTGTCATTATTAAAGACCAGTCTTAGTCCGTGGTGATCTGATAAGATGCAAGGGATTATTTCAATCTTTTTGTATCTGTAGAGGCTTGTTTTGTGACCAATTATATGGTCTATTTTGGAGAAGGTACCATGAGGTGCTGAGAAAAAGGTATATTCTTTTGTTTTAGGATGAAATGTTCTATAGATGTCTGTTAAGTCCATT
>NW_021620775.1:3268650-3318650 GCF_004785775.1 Grammomys surdaster
TGACTCCTGATCTCTTTCTTAGGTTTTCTATCTCCATGGTTGTCTCCCTTTGAACTTTCTTTATTGTTTCTATTTCCAATTTTCAGATCCTGAATGTTTTTGTTTAATTCCTTCTTTGTGTTTTCTTGCAGTTCTTTAAGGGATTTCTGTGATTCCTCTTTAAGGGCTTCTACCTGTTTACTTTTACTCTCCTGTATTTCTTTAAGGGAGTTACTTAATTCCTTCTTATAATCCTCTATCATCATCATGAGAAGTGATTTTAATTCTGAATCCTGCTTTTCCGATGTGATGGGGTGTCCAGGGCTTGCTATGTTGGGAGAACTGGGTACTGATGATGCCAAGAAACTTTGGTTTCTGTTGCTTATGTTCTTGTGCTTGCCTTTCACCATCTGGTTAACTCTAGTGTTACCTGCCCTCACTGTGTAAGACTGGAGTCTGTATTTCCAGTTATCTTGCTTGTTGCAGAGCTCCTCAGAGTCCAGATGTCTCTGTGGTCTTATGATCCTAATCTCCTGGGTAGAAGAACTCCTGGGACTCAGGCCAACTCTTGGATCTGGGAATCCTTCTGCTCTGGGTGCAGTGGTTCCTCTAGGATGGCTCAGGATACCATGTCTCCCAAGTGCAAACCACCTTGGTGTCTGCAGCTCTGAGTGCAGTGGCTCCTCTAGGATGGCTCAGGATTCAGTATCTCCACAGGAGCAGACCAGGTTCCTTCCTTCTTTGATTTTCTTTCCTGACTTCCTTTAATTATAATAGTGATGTGGAAGTGTAAGCCAAATAAACCCTTTCATCCTCACGTTGCTCTTGGTCATGGTGTTTTATCAAATCATTTCTAACCCTAACTAAAATATCTACAAAAAAATATTCTTAATTTTTTCCCTGAAAGCGCATATGATCTATCTCTAAATACACATTTAAGAAAATGATATAAGCATATTAAGGAATCTAGAATGCCTATGTTTATTGCTATACTAGTAACAATAGCTAAGATACAGAATCAATCTACAAGTCTGTGATTACAAAAAGAAAATCAGCCATATTTCTTATATATATGCTCAAATATAAGTGTTAGAAATATGAAGTTGTGGGGCTAAAGAGATTGGCTCAGTGGTTAAAGGTACCAACTACTTTTCCAGAGGTCCTAAGTTCAATTCCCAGCAGTTCAAAACTGTCTATAACACCAAGATCTGACATCCACACACAAAACACCAATGCACATAACATAAAAATAAATATTTTTTTTAAAAAAATAGTAAGTTGTAATTGTCCACATCTCAGTGGGGTACTCTAATTCACAATAAACTGTCATATATTTTATAAATAACCAGAAAAGAAGCTCAGAGTCTCCTGATGCAAGGTAAATATAAAGATGGAAATGTTGATTTATTTAATTTAATTAGCACATATTGCACTCAAATATTTAAATATTACACTGTTCTCCAGAACTATGTGCAATTATCACATGTAAATAAGAATAACTTTTAGATTGCAAAGGACTTTATTGGACTTGATTTACTCTTTTCCAATAGAAAAGACTGTGTTCAGTTCTTGACTGTGTACAGCTCTTAAAGAAGAATGTTGCCTTTACATAGACAAGACAGGGATGGTTAAAGAGAGCATGAAAAAGGTCAGAGAAGGCCCTGAGAAAAGACAGAGAGAGAAAAAGAAAGATGAGAGCTGGTACAAAAATTGGTTTTCAACCTCTCCATGGTTGTCAACCCTACTTCCTCCCATCTTGGGACCATTAATTGGATCAATTTTGCTTATTTCTTTTGGTCCCTGGGCCTTAAATAGGCTGATTAACTTTGTGAAACAACAGATAAATAATTTGGTAGCAAAGCCTATTCAGATACATTATCATAAATTAGCTATGGAGGACTACAAGACTCACGATGAGGTTGTTATTCTATCCAGGGTGTTCCCAAAACCCATCTCCACCCAACCTAAAAGAGGGGACTTCTGCCCCTAGACCAAGCAGAGAGGAGCCACCCAGAACCCCCTCTGACTGGAGATCTGAATTCTTGCTTAGGCTGGGAGGCTAAGCACTGCAAGGGAATATAAATAAAAGATAAAACTATCTCTCTGGGTTCCCTGAGGGACAAGCCTGACTGCATAGGGGTTGATGTCAAAAGTATCCCCTCTCCAGGAAAAAGACATCAGGATGGGTATGGCCCTCATGCCTCACTGGACAACGACAGGGGGACCGGAGCCATTACAAGGTCCCCTTCAATTACTGGAGGTCAGGCCTCTATCCCTGCCTTCGCAAGGTTAGAATCACCACAGCCCTTCTATACTTAGAGAAGGGAGGAGATGTCAGGGGCAGCCCTGCTTACACACTGAAGGCCTAAAATCAGCCACAGGCCTAAAACCAGCAATAGGCCTGTCATACATGTATACTAACACCAAGTCTTGGGTCTCTGTGGAAAAACATTGAAACAGATGGCTATAAGCTATTGTAAAGAGGCAGCTTTTGTGGAAATTTACCAGCTTGAGTAGTCACAGACCTTGTAGATAGGTAGCCTTGGCAGACAATACCAACTTAGGTAAGGACAAGTGAATCATAGACAGAGTCATAGCGACCTGTCCTATGAACCTTTACCTAGTCGATACCCGGTTCTGAAAGATATCTGTATTTCCCCTGAACATCCACGCTCCTGGTGTCATCCCTTTCCCCATGTCCTGCCTTTTGTTTTTATAACCCCTGTGTGAATAAGTAAAAATTATGATTTGATTTAAAAAATAAATTAAAATAAATTTAGAAAAATAATAACTAAATAAAAAAAAGAGTAACTTTTAGGAAGATTAAATGTTCTTTCATTTGGATCTGGCCACAAGGAAGGAAATATCAGTAGGAACTTCAACAATACATAAGTAAAAATGACAAGGGAAGAGCCAAGGAGACAATATCCAAAGAGAAGTGGGATGAGAATCTTGTTCCATTGAAAGATGTGGAGCAAGAACTAACTTCAAGAGGTCTGCCCAAGCATGAAAGAAGAAAAGATAGGAAGCAGGCTCTGTAATGAGGTGATGAGAGAGGCCCTGAGAAGCGTCCTGGGCATCGGACAGGCTTTCATCTGGGGCCCCAGTCGATGCAGGTAGAGAGCACCACAGATTCAGGAGACTAGAACACAGGGAGATATGAGAATATGGGGGAGACAAAAGGATTTATGTGTTTGACTGGTAGTAGACAGGCCCTCTGAAATCAATTCCAGCTCTACCATCCATAAAGGATGGTTTTGGTGCATGACCTTGCTGTCCCCTTGCTGGACTTGGGAGAGGGAGTCTAGCAGCCAGCAAATACTGAAGTTTATTATCCAAAGGTAGGACAGCATTGGTCTGATTGAGGGCTGCACAGTCTATAGCTCCAGATAATAATTGGCCAAGGAATATGTCTGGCTTGCCACAACCTGCTGGGAGGAAACGGAAGCCCACTAATTTGACTACCTAAGAATTCAGTGATGGAAAATTGGGGAAGACAGTGTGGTGAGGGTCTGGGTAAGAGACATTTGGAATGCCTTAATATTACATAAAAATGGATGAAAATATTGTCCCATAAGGATGGATGAGCCAGAACACCATGGTGACAAAGAAAGCTGGCTTCTGTCAGCAAAGGAGTTCTACTCACAGGAAAGGCAGACTGCCTGCTATCCTTTCAGCCATTACCCATTTTTCCACAGTCAAACCACAGTGAGCTCCAAGCAGAAAGAAAAGGAAGGTTGTATGATCAAAAGCAGAGCAGAGGGAAGCTCCAGGACTACAGTTCTGTGGCAGGCCAAGGGCACAAGCAAGCCCTCCTGGTGAGTGAAGGTGGAGGGAGGGAGCAGTGGTCTCTGTGACAATGTGGTGGGGGCGGGGAAACTGATGGGAAAGAGCAGACTCAAGTACACTTAGGTGACATTTGTCTTAACATGCATACAAGCACATTAGATAGGCATAGTGGTTTTTAAAATTGTAACTCATGATATCTTTGCATTAAGAATATGGGACTGTAAGAATCAATGTTGGTGACCTTACCTGTGACTCACTACATTGGTGATGTGGAACCTGAAGAGGCCAGTTCCAGTAGCCAGGCAGATACCACAGTTGAGGGATAGAGATAACAATCCACCCACAAAACTTTCAACCCAAATTCTATCCTGTCTACAAGAAATGCAGGCATGGGGGATGGAGCAGAGACTGAGGGAATGGCCAACCAATAACTGGTCCAACTTGAGACCTATCCCATGGGCAAGCACAAATCCCTGACACTATTAATGATACTCTGTTATGCTTGCAGACTGGTGACAGTTGTCCTCTGAGAGGCTCCACCCAGCAGCTGACTCAGCAGTTACAGACACCCACAGCCAAACAGTGGATGGAGCTTGGGGACTCTTAAGGAAAAATAGAAAGACGGATTGCAGGCCCCAAAGGGGATAGGAACTCCACAGGAAGATCAACAACAGATTCAACTAACCCAGACACTTGGGGCTCTCAGAGTCTGAACCACCAACCAAAGAATGTACACAGGCTAGACCCAGCCTCCCCACACATATGTAGCAAATATCCAGCATGGTCTTCATGTGGGTCCTGAGCAACGGGAGCCAGAGCTATCCAAAAAGCTGTTGCCCGCACATGGGATATGTTCTTCTAGCAGAGCAGACTTGTCAGCCTTCTGACCTCTGTGGGAAAGGAAGTGCCTAGCCCCACAGAGACTTGAAGGGCCAGGCTAGGGGGTACATGGTGGGGGGCATCTGCTCAGAGAAGAGGGGAAGCATTATGGGACAGGTAACCAGGAAGGGGTAGTGAGTGGGATGTAAACTGAATAATTAAAAAGAATAAAAGAAATATGGGACTGAGTAGAGAATAAATATTAGTGGAGTGCTGAATCACAAATAAGGCGTAATCTCTCTCTCTCAGTCTCTCTCTGTCTATCTCTGTCTCTGTCTCTCTCTCTGTCTCTCTCTCTGTCTCTCTCTCTCTCTCACACACACACACACACACACACACGCACACACACACACAGAGAGAGAGAGAGAGAGAGAGAGAGAGAGAGAGAGAGAGAGAGAGAGAGAGAGAGATTGAGAGAGACTCAGGGATAGAGGGGGTGGAAAGACTGTGATATGCAGAGGTTGGAGAGGACCAGAAGAAAACAGTGTCTTCTTGACAGGATGCACTGTGAACTCATAGCTGTTGTAGTTACCTTTGCAAAATCAAGCCAGTCAATAGTCTAGCATGAGAATGTGCTCACAAGCCCCAACCCCTAACTCAGGAACTACAGACAGATGGTGGTTTCTGAGGGAGGGAGAGTCTGTTTTCTTTAAACCTAGTAGGTGTGGCTCCTACTAGGCTGTCCACTCTAGTGGCTGGTGGCATACCCAAGGGCGTATGGTGCTCCACTCACTACAAACTGGAATCAATGGGTTAAAAATCAATGACTGTTCTGGGAGCTGAAGGGAGGTTAGGGGATAGGCATGGGTGTGGGGGAAGTGGGAAGAAGAATCGGGTTTGAATGAGATTTAAATGTATTGCTTGAGGGGCTGGAGAAATAGATCAGCCAGTGAGAGCATGAGTTTCTCTTCCAGAGGACCAGTTTTGATTCCCAGCATCCATATAGCAACTCAGAACAGTTTATAATTATAGTTCCAGGGATGTGACACCCTCGTCTGGCTTCCACAGGTATCAGGCATGTACAAAGTACACAGACATACATCCATACATTGAGGCAAATATTAGAGACACAGAGCTCCTTGTATTCACAGAGGAACACTAAGATGTCTCCTTAATGGAGAAGATAAAAATCAAATACCTCTATCCCATTTAGAAAGCTGAGAGTGGATGCTGATGATGCTCTAGACCTTTCTAGTGTCTGTAGAAGCAGACCTCACTCACCTTTTTCTATGGTGGCAGATCTCACTCAAGCTCCTCAGAATGATTATCCCAGACTCTTCCCTCCCTAGACTATTATCTGTGGGTCCAAGTTCTGCCTCGCCCCTGGGGTGTGTGAACTCCACTCAGGCAGATGAAAAGGGAGGGTGCTAGAGTACATTCCATTCCCTCTGCCATAGGGTTCAGGGGGTGGGGTGGCACCCTAAGATGGGGGCCCCAGCCCAAGTGAGAAACAGGGCAGGGTAAGATGGAGGCAGAGGTTCCAAACTTCCAGGTGTCCAGTCGGAATGAGGTGCGGGGTAAGTGTTTATGACAGGCCTACTGTGGGAGACTTAGGCAGCATGGCTCTGAATGATGAAGGCTTCCCCCCATGGAGGTTCTTGATGAGAGAGTGAACCCTTGCTTGTCCAAACTGTTTATTCATTGTTCATCATAGAAAATGGATGAATACTACTTACTGAGGGTGGACCAGAGATTAAATACCTTTTGCAGGAAGGAATGTCTGGAAAGGGAAGCTTATCGGCTAAATCTTTGGGTCCAGCCCATCTAGGTATTTCATTGGCATGGAGAACTCTGTGTTATGTGACCAGTGGTCACGATCTTCATGTGAGGTGCGATGGTCGCATGTTCCAGGACAGGAACCAGGTCAGGAGTAGATGAAACACACCTACCTTTCTCAGATACAAGAAGTACCAGGGTTTTTTAATCCATTCAGCCTTCCCAGTTTTTGTCTAGTGACACGGTTCCACTTACTCCACAGTTACCCATTCTTGGAGTAGTTGTCACATGTACTTTATGTGCTGCTGATCTCTATGCTGTTGGTCAAAGACCACACTAGATTCTAGGCTGCTTAGCTTTAGAACTGACACTCATGGTCACATGTACTCTGTAAGAGTTTCTATGCAGTCACCTGGAATTGAGTGGATTGGACTTATTGTTGCCTGGAAACCTTTTCCCATATTGTACTGTGTTTTAAATGTGCTGACAATGAGCCACCTGGCATTAGACTTCCTGAAGTCACATCCAGGTTGACAAAGTCAATCTGCACTGAGTTTTCATTCCTATCTCTCCAGGCAGTTCACTTCCCTGACAGGACAACTGCAGGGCTCTCCGCAAGCAAAATTTTCATGGATTTTTAAAAATAAAAATAACAATATTAAAAATATATTGCAAAGAAGTAGTAAAAATATATTTTATTTAAAAGATGGAGAAGCTGAAGAATGCGGATATTCAGTGGAGTTCTGGCTGCCACAACAATAGTTGAGAGTTAATGTCTAAAATGGGAAAATCAAGAAGCACACATAGGAGACAGACAAGATTCCAGGAACTGAAAAGGCGAGGCAACTATTGTCATGCGTTGGAGGCAAGACTTGGCTACATAGCAGGACTCTGTTAAATATCCTTTCTACCAAATAAAGGTTACTACAAGGCAAACAAACCAAAGCAGTAACTAAACAGCATTAAAAATCTAGTTCCGGAATACTGGAGCTCTGAGGTAGGAGCCATGATTGCTCATTAAAAATATTGGCAGCATCACTTTACTTCAGTTAAGATGCTGTGCATGGTTCAAGCAAGTTCACAATTTACTTATAAAAACAGAAGAGCTGGGTAGACCAGTACCTGATAGAGAAATGAAGAGGGAGAGCCTCATAGTTGTCTGTGCCATATAATGAGGCTGGATGTATGATCCCTGATGCCCCTGTTCAGCCTGGCTCAGCACAAGGCTGGCAACCGTTAAGTTGCTGGGAAGCACCGGAGTTCACAGTAAGACACTGGCTCACCTTGTTGCCTTCACCACTCTTTCAGAAATCTGAGTCTAGGCATTTTAGCAGCACAGGAGGCAGATAATGAAATTCTCCATGTTTCTGGAAGGAACAGTGAAGCCATGTCTCACAGGTATTCAGGTCACTTGAAATTGATTATGAAGCTGATTCTGATGGTTATGAGCAGCTGAAAAGCTTGTATTTTCTGATCTGTGCCAGTGTGGATTTGGCATTTGTATTCACACAGAGACATGGATCTAATAACACTAGTCTGTAGGCCAGTGGTCATGCCATGCCGTTGACAGAGACTGCAGCATCTATGTCTCGGAGCATCCTAGCAGTTCCTCTGACTAGCTGTGTAACCTCTTGCATATTACTTGCATTAAGCTTAGATTTATTGACTACAAAGGGGAGATGACAGTCATCTGTCTCATTGTGACTCTTGAGGAAAAAATGGCTTAATTTATACAAAGTGAGCATACAATGATACATCCAGTGCTAGTTTTTCTGGATTTCAGTCCTTCAGCCCTTCTGATGCCTCATTTTGTTAGATGCTCACTCACCAGGTGGGGCATCTTTCCAGAATGTTCTCTCTGGTGCTGCCTGTTATGATAGCCAGCCATAATGATGCAGCCAATGACCCCTGACTGGGGAGTGAGATAGCTTCGTGAACAATGCACAAGTGTGTTTCTCTACCTTTCTGCACAGCATTTGAGAGAGGAAATGCTGATTTCTCTGAAGTCACTTGCCATGTAGACACATGACATTGGCAGGATGATGAGGCTGAAATATACCTTCTTGGTGAGAAAGAAAAGCCCATGTTGGCCTTGGGAGTGTTAATGACTCTATGTCACATGTACTTCACAAAAGGGAGAAGCAGAGAGGACTCTTTGCCCTGGGAGAATATCTAACACATCTTGAAGAAAGCCAATCTTGTTATGCTCGGTTGCTGTGTGCCTCACTTTTTCAGGATATCATAGCTACAAAATTGAACTTTATGAATATACATCTCATCAAAAAGGCAATGGTTTACCTTGAAAGCGCTTAGCTCATAAGTTTCCATTGTGTCTTATCTTCTCCCTGTTTCCCTGGCTCACACTCCTCAATCCTTTATCTGGTTCCTCTAATTCAGCAGTTTTCAGCCTATGGGTCACAATCCCTATGGGGTTCTATGGGGTTCGAATTACCTTCCACAGGGTTGTGTAAGACCATTGAAAAACTCAAATATTTACATTATAATCCATTACAGTACCAAAATTGCAGTTATGAAGCAGCAACAAAAATAATTTTAAAGTTGGCAGTCACTATAATATGAGGAACTATATTAAAGGGCCATGGCATTAGGGAGGTCGAGAACCATTACACTTGATCTGAGCCTTTGTGGACACACACTCCTGGGGTGATCAGCCTTCTCTTTTGCTGGAACACTGACTTCCTGCTTCTTACCTTACAGTCTTCTCCAGAAGGAGTGAGGAACAAAGTTCTTCCCCCATGCCCCAGGTCTTATTAGAATCAAAGCCTTTTGCTTTTCATTTTCCACATTCAAAACTTTTCTACAGGAACAATTACCAATGTGTGGTGAGTGACATTACTCTGGGATGGGTTATATTTTTTTGCTTTTTATAAATCAAAATCAGTCTATAAGCCACCTTCATGCTCTCCAATGCCGTCCTTTTCTTTTATATGCAATTGGAAATGGACAAACCCAATCTTTATCCTGAAAGCCCAGGACATTGAACAAGCATTCTTCTTATTCACGGGGATTGAGGAGGAACTTGCTTTGCTCTTGACATATTCTTATTTCTTGCTTTTTAAGAATTTTTGCTTCTTAATCTGACCTTGCTCTTGAAGTTACTGTGTTTATTTTATTCCACACTAGCCCATTCATCAGTACCCTTCTCTTTTCATTCCCTGAAGTCATCAAAAATTCAAGCTCTTGTGTCTTTCTACCATCTTACTGAAAATCTGAGATATTCTCAGATTTCTGTGGCAAACACAAATAGGTCATTGCAGAAAACACTTGAATGTACTAAAATTACTTTTCTCCTTCACGCAGATCTTTTCCTAGACAAGATATTCCAAAGAAAGCTCATGGGCTGAATATAAACCACAGATATATTTTGTTTGGTCAGTGCAGTAAATAAAATTTTAATTAGCTTCAACATTTTTAAATGAATTTTCTTCCATATTTTGACTCTTCTAGAAAGCCTAGAAGATTTGACAGTGCTGGATCTCCAGTTGTGTAAGGCAATGACAGGCTAGAAGATAGCCATCACCATTCTGGCCCAGGCTTGCCCTCTGCAGTACCATCAGCTGCAGCCCAGAGCAAGGCATTAGGCCACACCATCAGGTTTCTTTGTGGGCATATGGATACAATACCTGGATGGGCCTTGCATGGCTTGGGAACTCTGCCCCACATTACCTTCCCCACCCTCTATCTTTCTCTAAGAACCAACAAATACTTATAGGTCTTCTGTCTTGTATCTAGCAGAATATTTGTCTGTGCTGTGTTTTGAATGCTTATGTTCGTCCCCAACTTACATTCTGAACCCCTTACCCCTGGTGATACTGTTAAGAGGCTAATTACTTTGGGAAGCAATTAGTTCCTGTAGACAGAGTCCTTTTTAGGAAAGGTACCCTGATACAAAGCTTAGAGAGGTAGCTAGATCTGTCTACCATGTGAAGGTACAGCGAGGAGACACCACCTGTGAACCAAGAGACAGATCCCTACCAGATGCTCAACTAGCTGACCACTTCCTCATTGTTTAAATATGCTTGGCACGGGAATGACATTAATAGGAGGAGTAGATGTGACTTTGTTGGAAGAAGTATGTCACTGAGGGGGTGGGCTTTGAGACCCTCCTCCTAGCTGCCTGGAAGCCAGTCTTCTGGCTTCTTCCAGTCAAGAAGCAGAACTCTCAGCTCCTCTTCCAGCTCCATGCCTGCATGGATGCTGCCATGCTTCCTGCCATGATGATAATGGACTGAATCTCTGAAACTGTAAGCCAACCCCAATTAAATATTGTCCCTTATAAGAGTTGCCTTGGTTCCTTATAAGTTTGCCTTTCACAGCAAAGGAAACCCTAACTGAGATAATCATGAACGTTCAGTGTTAAGAACTGTGAAAAAATATTTTTATATTGCTGTTTGTAAGCTGTCCCATTTATGGTACTAGGATGGTCCTTTTGAGGCAACCTCACTACATCTGCTTTTATTTTTGAGATGGCCTCTCTACCAGCACAGGTTGTTCTACTTTCATAACCAAACGTGCCTACTTAAGGCTTCAGAATGTTTCCTTCCATGGCATTTATCTACCTTGATAGAATTCTGTACTTCCTACAGAGGGTGGAAGTAGATTTTATCTTAAGAACTGTTCCCAAACCAAATACCTAGTAAGTGGCAAAGTCAAAATTCCAACCCAGACCCACTAACCCACCCAGCAAATGTACCCAATGCCATCAGTCAGCTGGGAGCTGTTTTCGAGGAGGGTGCTGGAGGGAAATATCTGGGCCAGCTGGAGCTCATGAGCATTTGTCAGCCTGAGCATCCTTACCCATCATTCAAAGTAATGGGCAATCTCTTCTCCCCACACAGACTGTGGTTTCTGGGCTGTCATACAACTCAGAACATTCTAGCTGCCAAGCAGTGCTAGAGATCACTTAGCCCAACAGCTTCGTCTTATAAATGAGGAAATTGGTCACTCGTCCTTGAAAGCTGTTTCAGACACTCCTTTAGAGAAGAACATGTTCATTTTGCCAACATGCAAACTTCTGGCCAGGGTACCACAGGTAATTGATAATAGATATTTAAATAGAGAACTTTCTAGATGGTTTTGATTTATGGTAGAAGAAACAGCAAAAAATGTTTAGGTTACAAGGGTCACTAGGAACAATGTTGGTGTTTCCTGAGATGTGGAAAGAGCCCTTCTGCATCCTTTAAACTGCTCTGAGACATTTGCATCTACCTTCAAAGCAATACAGAAATCTTGTTCAGAAATGATGACTCTTCCAAAGCCAATAAAGAGAAAGAAGTGGTTTTAATTTGAAAGATTACCAAATCCATAAGCAAAAGAAAGCATGGATGTATTCAACTCCTGGTCAGGGCAGCAAGTGAACCAAACAGGAAGAGAGCAAGGTAGCTCCTGCTACCTGCTAGGAGTAGATCTAGCTACTTGTTAATTTTTTAAAACTAATTTTTAGATTTACCAAAGAAAAGAAGAATTCTAGTTAAATTTGAATTTCAGATCAGTCCCAAGTAATGTTTAATAGAATAAGTCTCATAAATTATTTGGAACATATTCTCAGCAAATATTATTCATTGGTAGTAGCAGCTCAATTATGATCAGCGTGTTATATGTTACGGTGGGTCACATACCAATCCCATTCTCTGCCCTAGTCCATCAGAAGACAGTGCCAGAGATGACAAAGCCATTGAACATGACCAGGAGCAGCTTAGGCTGTGGGTGACTCCGGCAGAGCTGGACAATTGTCTACATCCTCTTTATCGGCTCTGCTAGTCACATGCTTGAGTAACAGAACAAGGTCAGTTTGAAAAAACAAGTATTTCTAAACAGCCTCCACTTCTAAATATCAGTGACAACCAGAAACAAACACTTGGCCAACTGACATCATCAAAGAGATCCCATGTTGGACAACAAACAGAGGGACAGAAGACAGAGGACCATCCCTCGACATCAGTGTGCGGAGCTTGTGTCGAGCATCAAAAGCAGATCAGATTTCATCCCCGTGTCTTGCTGGCTAAGGATCTCCTCCTTCTACATGTTTGATCCCCCTCAAAATGGTGACTGCAGCTGTGCCTAATGTGAGGCCACCTCGGGTACAGACTCAAGTTTCTTTTGTACATGAGATGATAGCAAACAAGATTGCTATTCAACTCACTAGAAAAATGAAAATGTAAATATTTGATTTTGAAACACAGAGAAACATCGGTACAGTAACTAAGGCAAGACCCGACTCTGTAGTCACTCACAGGCCTGCTGCTCTCTCTAGAAGACTGACAAGCAAACATGAAGATGAGAAAGTCAATGCCTCCGTCTTGGAGAATGGAGTGTGCTTGCAGCCCTTCAACTGACTTTAATTATATTTTTACTGACTTTTTATGATAGATTTTTCTTTTAATATGTTAAATGTTAAATGATGCATCAGTGTTCCTTCTTTAATGCAAAACATCGAAACAGTTTGGCTTTTAAAGAAAAAAGATAAATTTCAACTTTATGTACATGTGCACACAATTTGGGGATCTAATGAGATCACGGATACATGTGCACCCTTGTGTCCTCTTCTGCAGAAGGAAGCTCTGATTATAAATGTGGTCTCTGAGCCAGACATGACAGTGCATGCCTATACTAGTACTTGGGAGGCCGAGTCAGGAGGAGCTCTGCGAGTTCAGAGCAACTTAGTGAGTATGAGGTCAGCCCAGACTAAACAACAAAATCAGTTCTCAACAAACAAATGGGAATTCAGCCCTGGGAATCAGAGGGAGCTATCAATCCTGATGGCTTACATGTTTACTGGGTTATGATCTTCAACAATTCTCTGAACCTTTTAAAAGTTTCTCCATCTGTAAAACAGAGCTAGCTCTGTTACTGCATTAATATGGGCAATAACGGAAGCAATCTACATTAATCATTTGGAAGAGTCCTGGCTCCTAGTAAGTTCTCAAAAAAATCACATGACTAAACCATCAAAATGACCACACAAACCACTGGCTATGAGGAAGATCTTATTACTTTTTATTACAACAACTGGGAAGAATTTAAAAGACTGGGACTTATACTAAGTCATAGACAGAAAAACAGACCAATGACAGACAGACAGTTGTACATGCATGTGCGCACACACACACACACACACATGCATATGCACATGTACACAGACACACACACACAATTAAAATCTAAAACAATGTACATGAAAATAGACTCTTCATCTTACTCTGTTCTCTTTGGACAGCGCTCTGCCCTTTTCTTTATAGCTTTTCAATAGTGATTGTGTGTTATTAGGTGGGCAATAACATTTCGTTAAAGAGCTAAATTTATGACTCCTCTACCCTTCCTCTTCTCTCCCATCATTTCTATGCCAAAGAGGATTTTCCATATTCTTAGGCAACATTTCTTTTCTATCCTCCGACATCTATTTCTGAAAAGGATCCTTTGGTCCTTGTGTTCAAGACTCATTAGGTGAGTTAAGTGGGAACACTTGAGTAGTTTTGTTCAAGCAGTGTGCCATGCAAGGACTTTAAGTTATACAGAAATTGATAGCGTCATAAGTTAAAAATATCATGAATAATAATCCCACATAATGTGGGAAGGTGAGTCTAATTCAAAGAACAAAGCAAAGGATGTATGTGAGAAGAATAGCCAGAAGTGGGATCACATAGGGTGTGAGTAGCACGTGAATGGAGAACGGGTGACAGGAACCCTCTTCTCCATAGTTTTGTCCAGAGTCAGGAGACATATACCGCAACTAAAGGCTCATACAAGTTGGGTACAGCTCAGAATATATTGAGAGCATTTAAAATTAAACAAGGGGCTTTCTCCTTTCTTTTGCATTGCCTCAATAAAGACTTCCCTCTGTTCATCCAGAGGCATTGGAGCTGGAGGAAGATTGATATAATTGTAATAGAAATATCAGGAGAGTTAGCATTCAGATTTTGACTTCTAAGGATGTTCTTGAT
Source organism: Grammomys surdaster (assembly GCF_004785775.1). Lineage (NCBI taxonomy): Eukaryota > Metazoa > Chordata > Mammalia > Rodentia > Muridae > Grammomys > Grammomys surdaster. The sequence continues at coordinate 3,282,975 of NW_021620775.1, forward strand.
GCTCACTTCAGAAGCAAAACTATAAAAGCTGAAGCTTGAAGTTTTTATTTTAAAGAGAAAAAAGAGGATTTTGTGAATCAAAAGGCAAAGCCCTAAAGGAGTTAAGCATGAAATACATCCACCAACAAAAGGCTGGGAAGAGAATAGAGATAGTGTCGGTTTCCTGCAAGGAGAATAGGCTTACTGAAGATGCCTAGCCTGCTCAAAAGTGGTTTTTAAAAGTTAGACAAGTTCAGTGTTTTAAAAATATCATATAGGACAACTAGAAAAAAGAGAAAGTATACTGTCCAGCATTTAGAAAACAAACCAACAAAAAGAGTATTAAAACACGAAGGGGTCAAGGAAAAAAAACCTGTAAGACACTTGAGAAGAGGGCTGTACTGGGGTGATGAAGAGAATATACTAAGTAAGGAAGAGCATCTCAGGGGGAACAGGAGGAGGCATGGGCCTTTGTTGAGCAAGTAACAGTTATTCTGAATACTGTCATCTGTTTTGTCCTGCTACATCAGAACACTGGGGACTAGTCCATCTATAAAGAACTTAAATGTATTGCTTCTTGTCTCTGGTGCCTCACAGACCAAAGTTCAGATGTCAACTGTAGTGTGGGCTTTCTGGTTATACTCTCAAACAGTGAGAAGTGAAAGGATAAGTGGGCACAAATGCTTTGTTCTTGGGGCAGGAGAGACAGAGAGACAAAGAGATGGAAAGACAGCAACAGAGAGACAGAGACAGAAACAGAACGACTGACTTAGCTTGGTGTGGGCTTTTGAACTCTTAAATGAGACACATCTTCCAACAGTGCCACAACCACTCCAACAAGGCTACTCTTAATTCTTCCCGACCACTCAGACATATGAGCCTATAAAAACTACTCCCCTTGCAGTCACCACACCATGTAAATTGGGAAAGAGAGGGCTACAATGTTGTTCTCAGACCTCCACATTCATGCTGTAACATGTGCTGTTCCCCTGAAAACAACATGCACACATACATGTGCTAATAATAAAGAAAACGAAATAAAACATTTTTAAAGTATCTAGTTATAGAGAACATCATTCTTAAGCATGAGAGTCTAGACAAGGCCCAATTAATGCCTTCTATTATAGCTGGTACCAGTGAGGGAGGATTCCTATAGATGTATACAAATACCTGTATTGCTATGATAGGGGAAAACGTTGAAGAGTTTCCAAATTCTGGATAGATCAAGCAGAAAAAAAAACCCAGCAGCATTTACAGATGTTTGTTTTTTCATTTACAAAATTGTAAATGCCTTCTTTGTTATGAAGTGGAGCTAGCTTAAGAGAAATATCAAAGGCTTCCTTGGGTATCCAGAAGATAGACATTAAATTAGGAACTATTTTCCAAATTAAACCCTTGACCATCTCACACCGAATAACGTGCAGCTAACCCCTGCTTGATCTTGCTGTTCATCCCATTGAGTGGTGTGAATCCTATAATTCTGCCCAGTGGTGTTTTCAGAATGTCTATGTGGTACCACAGAGCGTGAATCATCTTTTTGTTGAGGGCTCAGACACAGTCTTTCTTTGCCAAAGACAAAGTACTCACATCTGAGCTGGTTCAAAGAACTTCCAGCGAAGTGTCAGAGTAAAGCAGAAATCCCTACAGATAAGAGGGAACTTGGGGTGACTGTGGGAAGCTGACTGCTGGTCATTTCCATGAGTGAAAGATCTGAATGATGTCTGAATGATAGGAAGCAAGGACATAATATCAATCCAAATCTTAATGAATATTTTCAAAGACAAGTACATCATTCTAATTTATGGTAATTGATGAAAACGCTCTTTACAGAGAATGCATCTTCATGTGTAAAATATAATAGTTCTAGGACATAATATGCCATTAGTGGTCATTAATGAAATCCCAAAGGTAAGTATGAGAATCTCAAGTGAAAGTCACTGGCCTTCCTGGGGGCGTGGCTTAGTGGTAGAATGCTCAGTTAGCATGTGTGCAGCTCTGGGCTCAATCCTCAGTTTGGAAAATTTTAAAAAGTAAAAGAAATATGCAAATCCTAGGAGATGTTAGAATCAAATTTAAGAAATGAAAGTGCAGTAAATGTTAACATTTTTTAAAATAACTGAAATTATGATATTAAATTCTTGTGTGATGTCATGCAAAGAGATAGGCCATGGATTTTGAAGGCGCGGATGTCTTTCTAGGATCTTCACCCACTGCATGAAACTTTTGACATACTTGATTTAATAACAATTTCCTATATAATGCAAAATATCAGGAGATTTTAACTTGACTAAGATGGTGTCTTGGGAGACCAGGGAATGATTGGTATACAGGAAGATTATGCAAATGATCAAGGACAACCTTTTTACTCTTAGTAAAAATAAATCAATACTCAAAAAAAAAAAAAGATGCCTGAAGACTCGATGCCTCAGTGTGGGGGAATTCGAGGGCAAGGAGGTGGGAGTGGGGTGAGTGGGTGGGGGCACATCGTCATAGAATCAGGAGGAGGGCGGATGGGATAGGCAGTTCTGGGAGGGAATAGGGAAAGGGGATAAATCTGAAATGTAAGTAAATAAAATATCCAATAAAAAAAGGAAAGGGAAAAAAGATGATCGCAAAACTGAGATGACCAAGGACTGATGTGTGATATGATAGGTGATGCTGGAGTTGATTTGGAAGAGCCTAGTTCTAACTACAGCCAAGTTCTATTTACCCAGGTCTTACAGTAAATTACACCCATATACATTCCTTAAAGAACGACTCAGAGTGTCAAACTGCACACTTCTGTTATCAAACACAGACACATTTAGCCGCTCTGTACTATGTAAAAATTAGAGAGAGGAAGCATGTTTAAAATATGCTCAGGAATTATGGTTCCAGTCCTATGGCTCATATATTCCAAGCTGCTAATAAATACCTATCAATTAACTCAGTTTTATATCAGATGAGTATTTTAAATTACCCAAGGATCATGGAAATGATCTTCAAAGTATATGCTATAAATATAATTATTTCTAAAAGAGGTTTGATAGAACAATTATTCACTTGGGTAAAATGCAAACTCAGTATGCATAATTCTATACCTGAAACAGAAATGATGGGAGTTTATTTAATCTATAAGCTTATATAAGTTTAGGAAGAACAAACCAATGTAAAGTGAAATCTGTGTGCACTTCATAATTAACACTGAGCAATAATAAAAGGCAAGCCTTTCTACGAAGTTAATCCAAAAGTCATCAACTAGTTTTATACAGCAAACTTTTCTAAACTTGCTATCTTAAGACATTTCTATAAAATTGATTTTAGGTGTTTAGATTATTTGTTTATTAAAGTGGACTGTGATAACCAATAAAAGTTATTATTACAGTTGTTATAAAATAAGTAAACATAATTGTGAAATAAGCTTTTAAAATTAATTAAAATACAATTAAACTATTCCCCTTCTCTCTGTTTCCTCCAACCCCTTCCATACTCCCAATCCCTTTGAAATTCATGAGCTCTTTTTCTTTAATTACTTTTGTCACATGTATATGGAAACAAGCATATGAATGCAACCTACTGGTTTATTTAGTTTAATTCAATGTGTATGTTCTTAGGGCTGGCCACTCAGTACTAGATATCAATTTAGGGGGCTCATCCATGGGAAGACTAATTTTCTCTTTTAGTAGTCATTTATTGCCTGCAGCTCTTCATCTTAAAGGTGTAAGGAAAGTGACCTTCATTCACTATTGATGAGATTGAAAACTTGTGCAGCCACTCTGGAATCAGTGTGGAGAACTCTCAAAATGATAAAAATATCTACCACATGACTTAGTTTTATCACGTCTTAGGATATACCCAAAGGATTCAATTCCCTGCACCAGAGACACTTGCTCAGCCATCTCCATTGCCTGTCTACTCATAATAGCTAGGAAAGGGAAATTACATAAATGACGAATAGATCATGAAAATGTGGTGCACACATACACAATGGAATGCTGTAAAAGAAAAAATGAAATCATGAAATTTATAGGTAAATAGATGGAACCAGAAAGTATTATATTGAACGAGAAATCAGACTCCAAAAGACAAATGTGGTCTGTTTTTAGTCATGTGTTGGTCCTAGCTCCAAATCTTCAGGTATAAGTATACAATATGGAGTAAGCATAGAAACCAGGACAGCAAAGGGGGCCAAGGGGGTGGGGAAGGAGCTTGAGAAAGGAGAGTAACAGGGTGCAAATGATATGAACAGGAAAATGAGAAAAGTGCAAATCCTTCTCATGCCATTGATAGGATGATTTAGACACCCATCTGGGGTCTCCATATGGGGAAAGAGCCTGCAGGGATCTGAAAGTGAAGTCCACCTCACCCTTGTCATAGAATTAAAGTTGCAAAGAGAAAACATAGACAGATAAGGAGATGCCTTCATTGGGGCTATTGTGACTAGAACAGTCATTAAGAGGATCCATGTAAAAGAAACAGAAAGAAGACCAAGGAAGAGGTAGATTAACAAGAGGGTTGCCTATGAGTTTTATGAGATGAGAGAGGCTACAAAGATGGCTGTCACCCTATTCATTGGGAGAAGGTGATGATGGTCCATGTCAGCATATGGAGAGCTCTGGATGTGGGATTTCCAGTATGAAGTACACGTTTCTTCAGAAACTAAAGACATTCATATCTCTTAGCCATTGCTACTTTCCTGAGGGCTCAGTGAAGTTGAACAGCTTGTTAAGCTGCAGCAGAAGCTGGGCCTTAAACTAAGTAAGCTATGATTATTTGGCCCTGGGTTGTTTTTGTATCACAGAGATCAAAAAAAAAAAAAGACTTGAAGCTGCAAGTGATACTCACCTGAAGGAGTATTAGAAGTGGTGTCCCTCCTCCCTAATGACAGCTCCCCCAGTGTCCGAAGGCTCTATGCAAGCTCCAAGAGAGAAAAGTGATCAATAGTCCTACCAGCTTGTGGGGAGGAAGCTTCAGTTGCTGTTTTTTTCACACATTGGTCAACCATTTGGAACCGCTCATATTTGGACCACACTGTGATGCCTGTGAGCCTCACTCAGAGAAAGGCTTCACCAAGTATCCTGGGACTGAGGCATTGGAATCTTTGATGTGACTGTGTTCATGTCAATACTACGCAAGAACTCAGAGCCTCCTCTGCTCCCCACAGTGTGGCAAACATTTTGACTTCTGAGCCATCTCTCCAATCATATAATATGAACAACAAAGACAACAAAAGTTAAAGGCAAAACATTGGTAAACAGCTCTTGTACATAGAAAATGGAATTTGTAAAAGAGAGGCCTTGAATAACCAACAGATATAAGAAAAGGTGTATAGGTTATTATTAATCAGGAAAATGAAAATTAAAATAAAATAAGATAGGATGTGGCAGCTGTATGGTTAGAAAATTAAGTACCCTAGAACAGGAAATCTTAGTGAGAATGTGGAAGAACCAGAAATTTAAACCAACTTACTGACATGTACAACAATGCAGTGATTTGGTAAAATCTAATTTAGCACAGTTAGTGATTGATTGTCATTTGGCAACCTGGCATTCAGCAGGTATTTGAAAGAAATGTTGGCACATACTTACAGATTTGTTGTAGTGAGTTTGAAATAGTAAAAAGAATCATAGCCCTTTTTAAATCTGTGTGAGTAGGATAAATCAATCATAGCATATCTCATTTCAATATTCATCTTACTTTATTGCTCATTCATCAATAATTTCCAGATATCGACTTTCAGGCAACCAGTGTCACTTTAATTCCCTATCAACTTCAAAACCAATGTGACTATGGGACTTGCTTTTCCCAAAGGAATAAGAATAGAAACAATGCTTGTCACATCCTTCTTTAAGGTGCATGCAGAATTGGTTACCTTCCTTTCGACTTCTAGGCCATATCTTCATAGCCTGAAGTGAAAGATCCTCTAGCCCCTGGACAGTGAGTGACTATAAAGTATGGCCATCATAGTAGCTTGTGATGGATGTATGCGTATAGAATGACTGAATCATGACCTTTTATTGTTGTTGTTTTCCTGGAGGACATCATTGACTCCCAAAGAGTCACTTGAAAAGGACACAACACAGAGATTTAAGAGATCTGTCTCCTAGAATTCATGTTGCATCTCTCCTGGACTACATCCCAGGGAAACTGAAATAGATCACATTTCAGGGAGATTGAAACCCAGTTATAAAACAGCTGAACCTGTGACTTGACTAAGGTAACCTAAGGTAGCTAGCATCCCCAGATGCACACCACAAGCAATCTTAAGAGACTCTAGACTCTAGACAAAGAGTCTAGAGGAAGAGAGCATATTCTAAGCTTTTACATATTCTCCTAGTGCAGGACCTGGCATTTAACCAAGGGCATCCAAGCATGAAGGGGATAGTACAAATGTCACAAGACTCACTCTTGGCTCACTGATGATGTGGAAAACACTGGGCCTCTCAGGACCATCCTGTGATGTGCACATCCTACAATCCCTCTACAACCCTGCTTCTGAACAGCACAATGTTTGGGACCACGTTACAAAGCTGAGCCCAGTAGAAGCACTCCCAGGTTCTTGTGTAGAAAGACATCTTAACAATCGTGGTCCAGCCTCAGTTGCCACTGATGGTGTTGATGTAAGAAAACAAACACTGATGAATACCCTGCGTGAATCTGAATGCAGTATCTCCAAGAGGCTGCACTGCCCTAAATCTCTGTCTGTAGTCCAGCTAGCTCTCAAGAGTGTTCCCATGAAATAGGTACAGAGTTTCCAAACACATGTCAGATACTCACAGCAGTAGATGGGAACAGCCTGGGTCTGAAGAAATGTAGGCTGAGAAAAGGAAAAGTGTTGAAAGCACCTTGAGAAAACTCTGGCTGAACAGAAGAGTGTTCACATTGGTCAGAAGATGTGCTACTCAAAGAGCTTCTCCATGAGCACCTGCAGCACAGGTGTTCCCGGCATCAGGCAAGAAGACATCATTGCATGGTTTGCCTACAGCCCATTCTGTGCCCTCCTCTGATGACAGCTACATGGTATAATTCATACACCGAAATACCTGTGTTCTTACAACGCAACTGACTCAGCCTCTGTCTTGAAGGAAAGCACTTTGGACTGTCAGCTTTTCATGTAAAGCACCTGTTCAATGTATTTCATTCTTCATCACTCTGGATTGCTGAACCTAAATCTTCTCCTCTGCACTTTTGTTTGCTTTTTAAAATCCACTTTATTTGCCCTAAATCTCTGTTTGTCTTAAAAGACTAAAAGCAGGGAAAAATAAATCTTTGACAAATCCTCCATAAATAAGTTGAAAGAGTCGAGAGTCAGTAACAACAGAGTAGGGGAAATTAGAAACTGGATTTGTCAGATAACATGGACTTACTTGAATAAGCTCTTCAAGCATCCAATAAAAGACTCAGCAGGCATTGTAAACCTGGAAAAAATGGACATTCTGGGACTGAAATATACCATAATTAACACTCATATTCTAAGAATGAAGTTAGTAAATTAGAAACCATTAAAGGTTTCTAAATAAATTCAAATGAGATATCAACATCAAAGTGCAGGGCCAAAACAGATAGAAAACAGCATGAAGAATCTATGAGAAATTTGGTGTGCCTAGTTTATATTATAGAAATTATGGAAGGAAAAGAGCAAGAATGAAGCAAATGAACTGAAGAGATGGTCAATGAGAATTTTTGAAAACTTTTGTAACATCAGGTAACACATTGACAAGCATAAAGAAATACAGTCAGGCTAAGCATATAAAATAGGTGCATGTGCTTCAATAAGAACAGTCTGGTGTTCTCAACGGTAAGAGTGGATGCCAGAAAAACATGGATGTTTCGAGTGAGTATACCTGTCAACTAGTGCTTTAAATAAGTGTTCTGCTTTTGTTTCTGTTGTGGTAAGAGCACCACTGAGCAAAAGCAACTTGGAAAAGAATGAGTTTATTGTATTACAGGTTTAGTTCTTTAGCAAGGAAGCCAAAGCAGGAACCTGAAGACAGAAACTGAAGCAAAGACAAAGGAGAAAGACTGCTTAAGGACTTCCCATGGCTTGTTCAGCTCTCTTCCATGTATAACCTTGTAGCACCTGCCAGGGATAACAGCAACCACAATGGGCTGGGCCCTACCATACCAACTGTGAATCCAGAAAATGTCCCCCAGTCATACCCAAGCTATTTTGCTGACAGCATTTTCTCAATTGAGATTCTGGTTTTTTCCAGATGACTCTAGTTTGTGCTAATAGAAAAACAAACATCACAGAGAGCACCCAAGACTAGTGTCCTCAGTAAGGAAGCCATGGACAACTTGTCCTAGATCATTACGATATAAGTAAATGTTTCATTTCTGTGGTATTCTTCCTCCAAACTCATGTCTCCAGGCATTGTAAGTGAACCACCAAACAAACCCAGATTAAGGGATATTTTATAAATGTTTAACCAATATTCATCAAAGCCACTGGCATACTTGAAACCAAGGAAAGACCAAGATAATGTTAAAAATAAGACTCAGTAAGCAAAGTGATGAACTGTGCTTTCAGAACAGAAATATAGCCTAAGTTAAAAAAAGGAAGCTCAATTTACCAATGTTAATTTCTTAGCTCAGAAAACATGTCATGATTATGTATCAAAAGAAATAAAATATGAAGAACATATAGGACCTGTATGACTATCTCTTATACTTCTCTACACACCTAAAGTATTTTTAGTATAAAGAAATATTCTACGAGAAGTCACTATACATTAACATTGATGTCTAAAACTTAGTGGTGAGACTTATTCCAAAGTTTGAAGAAGATATAATGAAACAGAAGTCATTGAATATTGCTTGTCAAAAGTTGTACTAATATCAGAGAAAAACATTGGTAATAATTGCTTAAACTTGAAAATTCTCATGTGTTCCAGAAATTCTAGTATTTGTATGTCTAAATTTTTTTTAAAAGTCATATGGCTAAAATAACACCTTACCCACTGCCATTTAATTCTAATGGCTGGAGGCAAAACTGGAAACAAGTCAAAAGTCCAATTGCAATGATGTGAATTAAAAAGGTCTGACACTATTATGGATGCTATTGTGTGTGCTTACAGACAGGAGCCTAGCATGGCTGCCCTCCTAGAGGCCCAACAAGCAGCTGAACAAGTCAGATGCAGATACTTACACCCAACCAGTGGACTGAAGCTGAGGACCCCTGTGGTTGAATTAGGGAAAGGTTGGAAGAAGCTGAGGAAGAAGGCAACCCCATAGGAAGAATGGCAATCTCAATCAATCTGGACCCCTGAGATCTCTCAGACACTGAGCCACCACCATACACTAGCAGATATGAGGTGCTCAACTCATATATAGTAGAGGACCACATGGTCTGGCTTCAGTAAGAGAAGATGCACCTAACCCTCAAGAGTCTTGAGGCTCCAGGGAGTAGGGAGGCTTGGTGGGGAGGGGTATGAAATGTGGGCATGTCCTCTTGGATAGGGGGGTTAGGGGAAGAAATGGAATGAGGGACTGTCAGAGAGTAGACCAGGAAGGGACTAACAACTGGATTGTAAAAAAATAAAAAAATAAAATAAAGTTAATTGAAAAAAGAAATTTAAAAATTCATACAAATTTAATTTATGCAATATATATTGAAGTGGATAAATGAACTACAAGTTCATACAATGACAATATGAGTAAGCCTTTCCTGATCTAAGAAGCCAGACATGACTAAAAACATGTGCTATAACTGTCTTTATAGCCAATTTAAAACCATGATCAATATATAAATTACATATCCAATGCAATCTCCATCAAATTTCCAATGTTATTCTTTATAGAGCTAGAAAAAGCAGTCCTAGACTGCATATAGAAACATAAAAAATGCCAAATTCTCAAAGCAATCCTATGCAGAAACCAATGCTGGGAATATACAATACCTGTTGGCAAACTACAGGACAGCTACACAGACCAATGGAAAAGTAGAGGGTCCAGAAACAAACCCACACAGGGACAGCTTCCTGATTTTGACAAAGGTTCCAAAAGCAAACTTTGTTTGAAGAATGACACCTTTCTCAAAAAGTGATAGAAGGAACACATCTTCATGATATTCACATGTAGAAGAATGAAACTAGATCCATCTCTCATTCTGTACAATAAGCCTTTTAGGGTGTATCAAAGATCTTAATGTAAATCTTGAAACTTAGAAAATACTTAACAAAAAAAATAGATAAAACTCTTGAAGATGTAGGTAGGTATGGACAAGGACTTTCTGAGGAAGGCTCTCTCTTAGGGTTTTCCATCGCTGTGAAGAGATATCATGACCAAGGCAACTCTTATAGATTACAATATTTAATTGAGGCTGGCTTACAGGTCTGGAGGTTCAGCCTATTATCATCAAGGCAGAAAACATGGCAGCATCTAGGCAGGCATGGTACAGGAGGAGCTGAGAGTGATACATCTGCATCCAAAGGAAGCCTGGAGCAGACTAACTTTCAGGCAGCTAGGAGGAAGAGCTCTCAAAGCCTACCCCAACAGTGACACACTTCAACTAACAAAGCCATACCTCCTAACAGTGTAACTCTGTCGGCCAAGCATATTTTTTTTCTTTTTTTTTTCTTTTTTTTTTATTGGATGTTTTATTTACATTTCCTATGTTGTCCCCTTACCCCATCCCCCACCACCCCCTCGGAACCCCCAATCCCCTCGCCCCTCCTCCTTCTTCTCTGTGGATGTAACCTCTATCTACCCTCCCACACCCACCTCCCCACCCTCAAAATTCCCACCCCCTGGGGCATCCAGCCTTCATGAGGTCAAGGTTCTCTTCTTCCACCTATGCCCAGCAGGGCCCTCCACTTTTACATATTCAGCTGAAGCCCTGGATCCCCCCCTAAGTGCTCCCAGGCTGGTGGTTTAGACCCTGGGAGCTGTGGTTGGTTGGTATTGTTGCTCTCCTCATGGTGCCGTAAATCCTTTCAGCTCCTTCAGTCTTCACTCTAACTCCTCTATTGAGAACCCCATGATCAGTTCAATGGCTAGTTGTGAGCATCTGCCTCTGAATATGTCTGACTCTTGAAGGCCTCTGAGGAGATATCCATATCAGGCTCTTATCAGCATGCACTTCCTGTCTTCCACATCGGCCAAGCATATTTAAACCACCACAGACTCCAATAATACAGGGAAAATGAAAAAAAAACTGCCAATGGTACTATATGCATGTTACTGTATGTATGTATGTATGTATGTATGTATGTATGTATGTGTATATATAATTTAGAGATTCTGCATAGCAAACAAAATAAGTGGAGTGAACAGACAACCTACAAAAGTAGGGGGAAATATATTTCCCAGCTTGACAATAGCAATAATTGTTCTTCTGACTGGTCCCCTTCTGCTGGCGCAGATTGCTAGCTGACCTGCTCCAGTGAAGACACCATATTCTAAGCCATCCTAGAGGATCCTCTGTATTCAGAGCCGTTGGGCAACTGATACCACAGCCTGAGGTATCCTAGGAGATCTGCTGCATACAAGGCAACTGAGCAACTGATCACCAGTTTGTCTGTTCCCCTGAAGACACCACAGCTTGAAAGAATTCCAGAAGCTCCTCTGTACACAGGGCAATTAGGGAACTGACACCATAGTCTAAAGACCTCCTGGGGGCTCTATGGCATGTACGGCAACTGACCCAACAGACTAAAAGCCACTGAGGGGTTCTGTTGCACACAGAGAAACAGAAACCACAGTCCGTAGGCACCCATGGAGAACAGCTTCACACAGGACAACAGCTTGACTGCTCCTCTGAAGACCTAACAGTCTGAAGGCCTCCCAGGAGATCTACTGCAGCCAGGACAAGAGATCAGCAGCTTCTCTACCCCTCTGAAGAGTCCCCAGTTGGAAGACCCCACAGGTGGTCTGCTACAGCCAGGGCTGCCGGTCTACTGGGAGACCTGAAGCAACCCAGGGACAAAAGAAGCAGACTCCAAACAGAGTCCCCCAATACCAGCAAACTCCAGAGATAACCAGATGGTGAGAGGCAAGCACAAGACCATAAGCAACAGAAGCCAATGTATGTGGACATCATCAGAACCCAATTCTCCCACCACAGCAAGCCCTTAATATACCAACAAGCCTGAAAAATCAGGAAGCTGACCTAAAATCCTATCTCATGAAGGTAATAGAGTCCATTAAGTAGAATATAAATAACTCACTGAAAAAATTCAGGAAAACACAATTAAACAGGTAGAAGCCTTTAAAGAGGAAACAAATAAATCTCTTAAAGAGATATAGGGAAATACAATAAAAAAGATGAACGTATTGAATAAAGCAGTCCAAGACCTCAAAGTGGAAGTAGAGCAATAAAGAAAACACAAATGGAGGCAAACCTGGAAATGGAAAACCTAGGAAAGAGGTTAGGAATTACAGATGTAAGTATCACCAATGGAATACAAGAGATAGAAGAGAGAATCTCAGATGTAGAAGATACCATATAAGAGATTGACACAACTGTCAAAAAATTCAAAAAGTGAAAAACTCCTAACCCAAAGCATCCAGGAAATTCAGGACACAATGACCAAATCTAAGAATAATTGAAGTAGAGGAGGACAAAGAATCACAGCTCAAAGGACCTGAAAATGTCTTCAACAAAATCATAGAAGAAAACTTCCCCAACCTAAAGAAAGAGATGGCCATAAAAGTACAAGAAGCCTATAGAACACCAAATAAATAAGACCAGAAAAGAAAATACCCTTGTCACATAATAATCAAAACACTAAATGCACAAAACAAAGAAAGAATATTACAAGATGCAAGGGAAAAGGGCCAAGTAACATTCAAAGGTAGACCTGTCAGAATTATACCATATTTCTCAACAGAGGCTGTGAAAGCCAGTAGAGACTGGTCAGAGGTCATGCAGACTCTAAGAGAACACAAATGCCATCCCAGGCTTCTATACCCAGCAAAACTCTCAATCAACATAGATGGAGAAAACAAAATATTCCAGGAAAAAAACAAATCCAAACAATATTTATCTGCCAATACAGCCCTACAGAGGATCCTAGAAGGAAAACTCCAACCCAAGGAAGGTACCTATACCAAACAAAAGACAAGATATTAAGCATCTCACAACAAAGCCAAGAAGAGAGAACTACAAGCACATAAAGCCACCTACAAAAAAAAAATATCAGGAACCAACAGTCATCTGTCTTTAATATCTCTCAATAATAATGAACTCAACTCGCCTATAGAGAGACATAAGCTAACAGACTGGATATGCAAACAATATTCAGCATTTTGTGTATCAAACACACCTCAATAACAAAAACAGACACTATTTCAGAGTAAAAGGATAGAAAAAGATCTTCCAAGCAAATGGTCACAGGAAACAAGCTGGAATTGTCATCCTAATATCCAATAAAATAGACTTTCAACCAAAAGTTTTCAAGCATTATGAGAAAGAACACTTCATATTGATCAAAGGGAAAATCCACCAAGAGAAAGTCTCAACTCTGAACATCTATGCCCTAAATGCAAGGGCTCCCACATTCATAAAAGAAACTTTACTAAAGCTCAAAACACACACTGAACTCCACACAAAAATAGTGGGAAAATTCAACACCCCACTGTCACCAATGGACAGGTCATTAAAACAAAAACTAAACAGACACACAGTGAAATTAATGGAGGTTATGAACCTAATGGATTTTGGTTCATAAAACAAAAAAATACACCTTCTCAGCACTTCATGGTAGCTTCTCCAAAACTGACCATGCAATTGGTCACAGAACAACCCTCAACTGATACATGAAGATTGAAATAATCCTATGCATCCTATCAGATCACCATGGCCTAAGGCTGGTCTTCAATAACAGCAAAAATAACAGAAATCCCATATACACATGGAAACTGAACAACTCTCTACTCGATGATAACTTGGTCAAGGAAGAAATAAAGAAATTAAAGACGTCCTGCAATTTAATGAAAATGCTGACAGGTCATACCCAAACTTATGAGACACAATGAAAGCAGTGCTAAGAGGAAAATCCATAGCACTAAGTGCCTTGGTAAAGAAACTGGAGAGATCTGACAGCAATAACTTACCAGCACACCTGAGAGCTCTAGAAGAAAACTCACTCAAGGGGAGTAGATAGCAGGAAATAGTCAAACTCAGGGCCGAAATCAACCAAATAGAAGCAAAGAGAAAAATACAAAGAATCAACAAAACCAAAAGCTGGTTCTTTGAGAGAATCAACAAGATAGATAAACCCCTAGCTAAACTAACTAAAGGGACCAGAGACAGTATCCAAATTAACAAAATCAGAAATGAAAAGGAAGATATAACAACAAATATGGAGGAAATTCAAAAAATCATCAAATCCTACTATAAACCCCTATACTCAACAAAAACTGGAAAATCTATATGAAATAAATGGTTTTCTAGACAGATGCCACATATTAAAGTTAAATCAAGAACAGGTAAACTATCTAAACAGGCCCATATCGCACAAGGAAATAGAAGAAGTCATCAAAAACCTCCTAACCAAAAAAAAAAAAAAAAAAAAAAAAAAAAAAAACCCTCAGGGCCAGATAGCTTTAGTGTCTATACCAGACATTCAAAGAAGACCTGATACCAATGTTCCTCAAACTTTTCCATAAAATAGACAAAGAAGGAACACTACCTAACTTGTTCTATGAAGCCACAATTACCTTGATACCAAAACCACACAAGGACCGAAAAAGAGAGCTTCAGACCAATCTCGCTTGTGAGTATCAAAGCAAAATTACTGAATAAAATTCTTGCAAACTGAATCCATGAACACATGAAAACCATCATTCACCACAAGCAAGTAGGCTTCATCACAGGGATGCAAGGTTGGTCCAATAAATAAAAATCCATTAACATAATCCACTATATAAACAAACTCAAAGAAAAAAAATCACATGATCATCCCCTTAGATGCAGAAAAACCACTTGACAACATAAAACACTCCTTCATATTAAAAGTATTGGTGAGATCAGGAATTCAAGGTCCATATCTAAACATAAAAAAAGCAATTTATGGCAAGCCAACAGCCAATATCAAATTAAATGGAGACATACTTGAAGCAATCCTACTAAAATCAGGATCAAGACAAGGATGCCCACTCTCTCCATATATAATCAATATAGTACTCAAAGTGCTAGCTAGAACAAGACAACAAAATGGGTGGAGAAAATGGTATGTGTACAGTCTCCAAAAATGAAACAATTTACCATGTAAAAGACTGGGGTGGTAATAAAATGTAGAAAAGGGTCCTCGAATGTTATTATTGCTCCTCTGGGGACAATCTCTTTGGATAATAGGGACAATAATGGCATTATGTTATTAGATATCATACACTACTCAAATAGGCACACATTCTACTACCCTTTAAGCAGTTTGCCTAACCCAGAAAGTTTATCCTAAAGCATCAGGAACCAAAGTTATGAAATAATGTCAAAAGATGTCAGAAAGAAATGTATAGTCTTATGAGTAAACATTCATTCTGAGAGCCTAACCTCTGGAAACTCTGTTGTCAAGAGTTTGACCTAACCCAGAGAAGTCCAAATAATCATTCATCTAAGAAAACAGGAATGCCTTTGTGAAAAGTGCCATTAAAAACATAGCGATGTCAATTTCATTACCATTGACCTTGTCCTGGCTATTAATAGCCCATTTTTAGACACACCGTCTATGCAGAATATAGACAAGAGGTTAAAGTCTACTTGAATTGTTGGCAAGAGTATAGTATGTCATCTTGTGGTCACAATTTTTCAGTCCCTGACCAAGCCACATGGTGACTTTTATTTAAATGATTAAAATAGGCCTATAGTTGGCTTTATTTTTTCAATTCAAATCTTTCTATGTCTATTTCCAAACCATGACTGAAATATCTTTCATTATTGAATGACACCATTCCTCTAATATCATTGTATACATGCATCTTCATTGTATCTTTTTAAGCAATATGGTTTATATATAAATGTTTTACAGGGCTAGGTGATAGGTCAGTAGGTAAAGGGTTGTGGCTCTAGTTGGCACCATGGAGAGAGCCAGGCATAAAAACTGAGATGGACTAAAGTTTCGTGCGATGGCTAACTTTATTCAGAGCATCAGACAGTTTATACTGCAAGAGTTAAGAAAGGTAACCCAAGTAAGTCCTCATGAGTTCAAGATGTATACAATCACAAGGACAAATTGTACACGACAAAAACATGTTTTTCCCAGGCAGGCAAATGAATAACTACCACTTAATTAAACCCACTCCTATCTGCAACACCTGGGAGAGGTACAAAAGCACATTCCAAGAACAATTCTGTGGTTTTTTGAAGAAACTGAGGCCACAAGACTCTAGTCCATTTAGGGACATTTTTCCACAAGCATGCAGAACCCACCTCACAAGACTTCATTCTTAGTCTGCTTACTAACAATAAAGTGTCTTGCAAGCATGAGAACCTCAATATAGGTCCCCAGAATCCTATAAAAAGCTCTCAGAGATATGCACAGGTCCCTGGAGACTACTAGCCAATCTATCTTCAGACTGGCCACCCAGTCTACCAGAGTAAGAGACATTGTGTCAAAAGTAACAAAGAGAGCCATTGAGAAAAACTGCTGGCTTCCATACACAAACACACACACACACACACACACACACACACACACACATACACTTGACCAATATCTGATAAAGTCAATCCTGTGTTCAGTTAAGTCAGAAATACAATGAAAAATAAGTAAAATAAATCTCAGTCTATCTTCACCAACTGCACGGGAGAGTTCTTGACCTGCCTTTGTGTACTCAGCAAGCAGGCTTTCTGGGAGAGTATTTCCCCCTTCTGTCTCCTTCTGTCTCCTCCTCCTCCTCCTCCTCCTCCTCCTCCTCCTCCTCCTCCTCCTCCTCCCCCTCCCCCTCCCCTCCTCCTCCCCCCTCCCCCTCCCCTCCTCCTCTTCCTCCTCCTCCTCTTCTTTCTCCTCCTCTTTCTTCTTTCTCCTCCTCCTCCTTCTTCTTCTTTCTCCTCCTCCTCCTCCTCCTCCTCCTTCCTCCTCCTCCTCCTCCTCCGTCTCCCTCTTCTCTTATCCACCCAAAGTAGATATTTGGTTAGTAACCTGTGCCATATAAAATGTCCTTTTCCAAGAGAAATATTTTAGCAAGATGAGAATGCAGGAAGCTCTAGACATTGAGGAACTCTTGCTGATGCTCTGATTCTGTGTTTTACTCTTTCTTTCATGGAATGTATCATCCCTGGTTTATGCAATGGCAACAACAACAATAACAAACAGAGATGAGCACATAGATATGCTTCATGTCAAGGCCTCCTGGGTAGGCACAGCACCCACCGATGTTCTTATGATGGTGATTGTTTAGGCCATACCTGGAGCACTAATAGCTGGACACTCCAGAGCTAGTCATCAGGGACAGATTTGAACCCAGGATTCTGGTACCCAGGAGCATCTGAAGGCAGTAGAGAGCACACAGATCACAGTGTTGGCTCTTAGGATCAAACGTCTGGGGTTGGGATAAGGGCAGAGCTGGCAACATGAAGGCAGCAAAAAGGAAGGGGAAAGAAGCTGAGGCAGAACCTGAAGCTGCACAACCGGAGACACGGAAGGCAGAAAATCAAATCTACATCAAAGATTGAGTGGGGTCAGACAGTGGGCAACTGAGAAAGACATTAAAGAGAACGTTTTTTTTAGGCAGAATCAGAAGCTAGGGAATAGAGAGGGGAATGGAAGTCAGCAGTAAGACTAACCTCTTACCTGAGAACTTTACAGTTTACAAAGCACAGACACCCATGAGTTCATGGGGAGGTAAACCCATTACCAAGCCTGTGTATCGATCTACAGCCCCACTGTTCAGAAAATTGAAAGTCTTGACCCCTCCACCAATACATAAATTTATTACCTCCCTATTTTGGAAATCATCTCACTGCGGTCCTGTGTATTAGGAAACAGGACCTAAACGGCAATTATGGAATAATTGCTCAGATCTCTTTCCTCCAATAAACAATTCTTATGGCTTCTTCTATAGGACTGGGTATCCGTAGGTCCCTTCCCCAAGTGTGCCTGCACAATCAGCAAGCCACTCATCATACCTGACACTCAAAATGCCTAATGTTGGCTGGACAGCTGCTGGTCCAAGGCCACCAGGCAGTGCCAGGAAATTTAATATAGTGTGCCGAGATGTATTCTCCCTATAGCCTCAAATGCTGACTCTTCACTGGTTGCTAAAGAGGAGAAATAGCCTCTTCTCTGCCAAGCAGACTTCGTCTTGGGAAATTGAGCTCTTGGTCATCCAGGCATTTTAATGGACTCCGTGAATCACTGATCAGCCAAGGAAGAATGAAAGAGCCCAAGGTCCTCAGCCTACTGATTGGCTCTTTCAACAAAGAAAAATGGAGTGCTGGTCATTGTCAATGAAGCAGCCACTCTGGCCTCTCCCATCTCAGCCCCTGGAGAATGAGGACATAAAAGCTGCTATAAACCGCATTTCCTGTGAGACAGCAGAAGAGACTAGAGGAAAGAGATGGATTCAACTACTCTACGACCTTCAAAAAGTCTCGGCCTTGGCTTGTGGAGGAAAAGAGAACAGAGGAGGCTGGAGCCCTCACTTTGAGCTGTAGGAAGGGACTGAGACATAGTATATATCAGAAGCAAAGTTTCTTGAAAGAAAAATTAGAGTTTCTTACTTCACCTATACCAGCCTATTTTATTTGTGGAAAATTGGAGGCTAAACAGGACAAAGACATGAGTATGAGGTCAGACTGTTTCTCAAAGTCGGGTGTCAAGCAAAGCCATGTGACAGCATGGATCCAGACCCAGTCCAAGGTTGTTTGAGTATGTTCCTCGGGAACTCAGTGTTGACCTTAGGTAGATGGCTGTACTGATTTACCACCTGCAGCCATGGCTTGCTATTTGTGAAATGAGAGAGACAAAATTTCAGAGTTTTCAGTTGAGAACCATCACACTAGTTGGGCATAACAAAGAGAACAATTTCCCTCTAATCCTGACATAAATTGTATAACTGGAGGGCTGTGCATCATGTGCTACAGTTGGCTTATATCAGCTCATAAAAGCTGATTGTTAACATTTCAGAAATCATGTTAGACCACTGGAATAAACCTGTAGTTGAAAGGCCAGTCTGTGGAAGACTTACACCCCAATGGACCCTCAAGGACTAACAAACCATTCTATCACATAATTTTTTTGCTAGCCATGTATTTTACTGACAGTATGTTAAAAAATTAAACTGAGTCCAGGCAGACATCAGAACATATAATATTATAGAAGGAAAAACCTTATAGGACATCTGTCCAAGTTACTCCTGTAAGCCTGGATAGTTTAGGTAAGTTCCTTATGGTAATATTCTCCAGTTAATGGCAGGCCCAAAGCTGTGCATTGGTTCTGTTTGCTTTTCTTCTTCTTTTTTTTCCCTGTTACTAGGGATTGAACTCGAGCCTCATCCTCGCTAGCTGAGTGCTCTACCATTCAGCCATATATCCCCCAGTTGATATTTTACTTCTTTTTTGCCCTTTTATTTCAAACTGTGATCTTGTTGCCAACAGCATTGACATCATTTGGGAACTTGTTTGAAATGTGGAATTTTAGGGTGCAGGCTGGAAATCACTGAAGAAAGAGAAGCTGGCTGGGCTGCAGGCAAGTGATTGCCTGATGACATCATCACTGCAATTCTAGGTTTTTAGATCTGAGGAAACATGCCCTCTGCTCTTGTAGCTTTGTTTTTCATTATGTCTATTAGTTTCTTAGTGTTATTACTCTATGATGAAACACCATGACCAAAAGCAAGTTGGAGAGAAAAGGGTTCATTCGGTTTGCACTTCCATACTGGAGTCCATCACTGAAGGAAGTCAGGGCAGGAATTCAAACTGGGCAGAACCTGGAAGCAGGAGCTGATGAAGAGCCCGTGGAGAGATGATGCTTACTGCTTGCTCCTCATGACTTTCTCAGCCTTCTTTCTTATAGAACCCAGGACCACCAGCCCAGAGATGGCCCCACATACAATATTGGCCTGGGCCCTCCCCATCGATAACTAATTAAGCAAATACCCTCCAGCCAGATCTTATGGCATCATTTTCTCAACTGAAGTTCCCTCCTTTCCGCTCTGCTACAGCCCACATAGTATCTGCAAACTGAATAGGATAGGAACGTCTACTTTCTGGTACACACACATAAAAGGGGAACCAGGGGCCTTATGTTGGCTTTGAATGGACCAAACAAGCAGCCCAGGACAGGGAAATCTTCCTACAGGCCCTTGAGAAGTTATGTTTTCCTCCAGAAACAAGGGCAGCAAACTTTGTTACTAAACCACGCAGAACTTCTCATAACTCCTTTATTCTACTTGGCAAGTGATATCCTGATGGCTTCCTGTCTTAGTGTTTTACTTCTGTGAACAGACACCATGACCAAGGCAACTCTTATAAAGAACAGCATTTACTCAACGCTGGCTTACAGAGGTTCAGCCCATTATCATCAAAGAAGGAGCATGGCAGTGTCCAGGAAGGCATGGTACAGGAGGAGCTGAGAGTTCTACATCTTCATCTGAAGACTGCTAGGAGAAGAGTAGCTTTCAGGCAGCTAGGACAACAGTCTTAAAGCCCTTGCCTATAATGACACACTTCCTCCAACAAGGCTATACCTACTGCAACATGGCCACACCTCCAAATAGTGCCACTCCTTGGGCCAAGCATATTCAAACCACCACACCTCCCATGACTTTTCCCACTGCCTGCTTGGTTTCAGGACATACATCCCTTTGACCCTTACAAACAGATGTGAGTACCAGTAATTTTTACATGGATAAGGGTGGACTCCCTTAAATATATATGTTAATAAAAACAACTTAACCATAGTCATAACTCTATGTATCAAGAATGACCTGCCCATACACTGACTTACATCTGTTTATTTATAACAATACCGTTCTGAGTAGCCAGAAGGCGAAACAACCCAAAGGTCCATCAATGAACAGAATGATCAACAAGTATGTCAGACCCATGGAGATTATCCAGCAACTAAGACAAAAAGCATGACAATGGCGATGCACCTCACAGGTGTTATACTAAGTGAGAAGCTAGACATAGTTACGTATGTAATATGACTTCATTTTAATGAACTGTCAACAAAAAACAAATAGAATGAGAATGTACACTAGTGATTGGTTGCCTGAGGCTGAAAGGAGGAATAGAGGGCAACACTCTGTAAGTGGTCATAAGGTTTCTTTTGGGGCATATTAGTAATGCCTTAATATTAGACTTGAAAGATGATCTCACAACTCTAAAAATATATATTACAGTTCACTAAAATGTATACTTTGACTTGTGTGAATTTATGGCATGTTAATAATTGTACCTCAGTAAGTTATTTCATTGAAATATCAGCTTACCAAAACAGCTCATGATATCATTCAGTGTTGATAGAAAGCACCCTTACCCTACGCCCTGCCTCTGTAGCTGTGCTCAGATAGCGCCCAGCATTTGGTTCACAATTTTAAAACTCTCCTTCTCTACTGACAGATGGTGGTGTCACTCTCTGTGGCACATTACAACATCTTTTAAAATATAATCCACTCCATTGGCTTTGCAAGCTTGCTGGAGTCAGCCATCTCTCCCCACAGGAGAGAAAATGGAAGGTTTGTCCAGCTTCATGGCAGGGGGGAAACTAAAGAAACAATATGTAAATGTATTGCCATCACTATGTTAGGTCACATTGGAGTACTGTCCTCACTAGGGAAAAATTAGTAATAGAAGAGCTTTCTGGTCACAAGAAGCTATTAACATGAAAGAGTATTTTATGAGTGTGAAATGGGAATATATAGGTGCTACTTCTGCTAGTGCTTGGAGTAAGTAATACTGTACCGCAATGACCTGCAAACTGACAATTAAAAAATAATAATTCCATAGCTATAGACCTATTGGAGAGATTATAAGATAAATATACATTAATAAAGACTGTTTCAAAGATTTATTTTTAGTGTTTTAAATTATGGATATGTGTTTTGTTACGTGCATTAAGTTGCAAGTGCTCATAGACTACAGGCATCAGATCACCTGGAGCTAGTGTAACAACCAACAGTGGCTGTGAGCCACTTGACACGTGTGCTGGGGTCTAAACTCAGGTTCCCTTAGGAAGAGCATACACTTTTAACACTGAGCCATCTCTTCAGTCCCTAAAATAATTTTTAAGGTAGTACCATACTATGAACCAAAGTTTAATATATTTGAATTCTCCTTAGTTCACATACCTGATTATAACATCTTTTAAAGTCTAGAGTATGAAAGTTGGAGATTAAAGAGATGGTTCCATTGGTAAAGGGGTGAGCATACATGAGGATCTGAGTTTGGATCCCCAGCACACAAGTAAACAATAGAGAACAACTCATGCCTATATTTCTGGTGCTGGGAAGGTGGAAGCAGAAGAACTCACATTAACCAGCCAATCTGGCAGAATTCGTGAGCTCCAGGTTCAGTGGGAGACCCTGCAGAGTGATTGAACAAGATTCC
Organism: Grammomys surdaster; assembly: GCF_004785775.1. Lineage (NCBI taxonomy): Eukaryota > Metazoa > Chordata > Mammalia > Rodentia > Muridae > Grammomys > Grammomys surdaster. Next base: position 3,305,425 of record NW_021620775.1, read on the forward strand.
CAACATCAACTTCCAACCTACACACACACACACACACACACACACACACACACACCACTAACATACACAATCCTGATTTGGTTTTTGTCCAGTTGACACCAGCTAGAGTAATTCGAGAAGAACTCTCAACTGAGAAAATGCCTCCATAAGATTTGCTTGTAGGCAAGCGTATGATACATTTTCTTGACTAGTGATTAATGTGGGAGGTCCCAGCTCATTGAGGATAATTCTGTCCCTGCTAGGTGGTCAGAGATGGTATAAAAAAGCTGGCTGAGCAAACCATGGGAAGCAAGCCAGTAAACCTGTGTTCCTCCACAGTCTCTGAATTAGTTCCTGCATTCACATACCTAGATTGAGTCTCTTCCCCTGGTTTCCTTCAGTGATGCAGTATGTCCTGAGAGTTGGAAGCGGAAATAAACCCTTTTCTCCCTCAAATTATTTGCTGTAGTGGTCTTTATCACAACAGTAAAAACCCTAAGTAAAACACAGACACACACAGACACACAGACACACACACACAATATGTTATATACATACACCACACAGGCAAAAATATACGCACACAAAAACATAAAAGTTAGGTGGTGACTAAAATTTCCACTAAATACCTTTAGCTGAAGAGAAAGGCTATTTGCTAAGAGCGGCTTGCTCAAAATATTAGAGAAGAGCAAAAGCAATTTGAGACTTCAGTTAAATCCCCTGACTTAACAATTGTAAGTTTTTTCTTGGACCTTTACTTCATAGACTACCCAGGAAAAGATTACATGAGACTAGCAAAAAATGGAAAGAGAGGGCCACCTCTTAGGAAATAATCACAAGTCCTCCAGAGACACAGAACCAAATACATACATGACTTACAAACACACACACACAATTTCTTGAGGAACATAATAGCTCCTGTGAATATGGAATTTGAGAAGGCCTCTGTCTCATCTGTAATCTGGAGAGTCAGAAAAGTCAGGGGCACAGCTACAAGCTAAGTCTGAAGAACAGAAAAGCAGGGGAGCCATTGGTGTAGATCCCAGACCAGAAGGACTGACACCTCAACTCCAGCAGGCAGGCAGGAGGACACAGTGAATTTCTCTGTGCTTATCAGTTCTCGTCAACCTAATAAAAACTATACACAGCTAGTGCTTTAGTCAGAATTTCTATTGCTGTGATTAAAAACACCATAACCAAAAGCAGTTTGGGAAGGAAAGGATTTACTCAGCTTACACTCAGTTCACGTGCACTGCGTCACTGAGGAATGTCATGCCAGGAACTGAAGTAGAAGCCATGGAGGATGCTGCTTCCTGGCTTGCCCGCCATATTTTTCTCATCTTTTCTTATACCACTTAGGACCACTTGTCCAGGGATGCCACTGTCCACTGTAAGCTGGACCCTCCCACATCAATCACTGATCAAGATAACATTCCCACAGATTTACCCCGTAGGCCAGTCTAATGGTGGCATTTTCTCAGTTAAGATTCCCTCCAAGATATGACTAGGTTTGTGTCAAGTTCATGAAAACCAACCAAAACACCTGTAAAAAGGGAACGTCACTGAGGAATTGCTTTCATCGTATTGGGCTGTGGGCATATCTAGAAAGCCTTTTCTTGATTGTTCATTGATGGAGGAGGGCACAGCCTACCGTAGATGGTGCCGTTGCTGAGCAGGTGGTCCTCGGTTATATAAGCGAGGCAGCTGAATGGGAGCCTGGATGTGTGTGCCTCCTGCCTTGGCTTCTCTCAATGACAGTGTACAGCCTGTAAAACAAATAAATCATTTTCTCCTCGGAGTTACTTTTGGCTATGCTTTTATTATAGCGACAGAAACCTAGTTAGAATATTCTACTCTCTGACCTTTTCTTCCTGGCAGATCCAAAACTATTTGGAACGTGTATTCACAACTCATTCCTTAGGGACACTCGGAACGGGCAGGGGACTGCTGGAATTCTGAGAGGAAGGCTACTAGATATCCTAAGATAGGTTTGCTCTCAGTATTTCTGGAGTATAGAGTAAAAGTATGAATAAAGTCCATGTGCTCCATCCTTAAGCTTTTAAAGTGTGTAAACTTAAAACTAAATCATTAAACAAAATAATATAATTTTATAATTCATTGAATAAATACCTGTACATCTAAAAGCAAATTTTAAAACATTCTCAAGACCCTTAGAGTTGCAGGTAAAGACACAGTATCACAAAGAGAATTGGCCTCATTATCCACTATGACAGCTCTCCCTACATTTCTCTGACCAGCCATGGGCCTCCACAGTGGCTCTGGTACTAAATACATTGACATCACAATATCACCTCTGTGCGAACCCCACCTCTTAACACTCCTGAGCTATTCCTTGACCTAAATTAAGAGGAAGAATCTGATGATGGGTCTAGGACAGGGAGTACCTATGATTCATTGAGGATAAAAATTTCTACATCACAATTGGAAAGTCTAAAAACCAATAAGGAATATTGGGATGGCCCAGTCTCTTGACTTCAGGAATTGCTGATGACATAGGATGCATGCAGCCATAGAATGGCCACACAGTGGTGGTTATGCACAGCAAAGATCTCTGAACTAAAGTACAGGTCAAATCAATCCCATGATCTCTTTTTATGTGGGCTTTGAACTAAGAATGATTGTTTTTCATTTTTAAAGAGCTACAGAGAAAAAATATGACAGATAAAGAGTAGGTAGGCTACAGAGACTTACAAAGCCCACCATACAAATTTATCACTTAGGGTTTTCTAAGGGAAAGGAAACTATAGAATATACACATCTATTAAAAGCTTTGCTGGGTAGCATTGTAGGAGGCTGAGTAGTCCCATATTGAGTGTTGAATTAATTATTTAAATAAGTTCTGGTGGCACATTCCTACTGCTGGCCCCAGTGGTTTACATTCCCAAATGAAAGACACATGCTCAGCCTTAAATTTTAATATGCCTTAATCAGCACAATGGCCGTTCACTTCCTAACCTCCACGAGATTAATCTACCCCCTGTCCATAATCCCAAGTTATTACTTACTAAATCCTACATTCTAACTTGGTTGCCCTGGACCCAGTCAGTCTGCCTAACTGGACCGAATTCTCCCCACTCCTTCACATGCTGGCTATGCCTCTCTGGCCTTCACTCTTCTCAGGCATGGTGTCTCTCCTCTCCTTCTTTTCCCAGCATGGTGGATCTCCTTCTCCTCCTCCCTCTCTTTGTTATTATCTGTTGAGATAGGGTTTCTCCCTATCTTGTACCTTTGTTCCTACGTTTGAGATCAAAGGCCCAAATTTCTTTAATTCCTCCCTTCTATGGAGATTAGTATCTGTGGATATATGTATATCCTCTATCTCTTTAGAAAACTTAGATTAATATCCTTTCCTGTGTACTTAACTTCAACTAAATTCCCTTCTATTTTTCTGTGTGAGCCTTTTTTTTTCAGGCTGATTTATGACTGAATGCCACCCTAAGCTATCCCAGAATTCCCAAGTTCCAAGAATGCTGTTGCTTGCAAAGACTTGATTTTTTTGTATATTTTGAACACCTCCGTTCCTATCTTTTCCTGATCTCTGCGGCCTGCCTTATCTCAGCAGGGTAAGCCTGCTCTCTCCTGCCTCTCTCCTCCTAACAGGAGCTGCCAGCATCTGTGGCTAAGCTCTCACAGCTGCCTAGATCCCGACTGTCCAGCTGAATCACTAGCCCACAGCCCAAGTCCCTGGGCAGGCCTAGGTGTGTCCCAGCCTTAAGTCACAAACCCCAGAATCATGCAGTGCCAAACTAGCCAAACTTCTATCTTAATTCTGAACCTGATTGTCTTGGGGGACCGTCTTTAATCTTAAAGAGAAGGCGTGTGGCATTTGGGATCCCAAATTAAGTTTTTAAACGTGAGTTCTTGCCCCAGGTAGGAATGCCATCTGTAGTATTAAATTATTTAAATAAATCCCAACTATAGGTTTTACACTACCCTCTCTAATGTTCTGGGTTCCCTAATGAAAGATTTACACACACTTTTATATTTTGATATGCTTTAAACAGTCCTACACCTGGGCCACTTCCTAACCTCTGCATTGCTAATTCACCTCCTGCTGATAATCCCAAATTATTACTTACTAATTCCTATATACTAAATTGGCTGCCCTGAACCAAGTCAGGCTGCCCAACTGGACAACACTCTCCCAGCTCCTTCTCATGCTGGCTATGCCTCCCTGTCCTCCACTCTTCTCAGGCATGGTGTCTCCTCTCCACCTCTCCCAGAATGGTGGGTCTCCTCCTCCCTTTCTCCCCCGAAATTCCAGCCTCTGGCTGCCAGCATATTTATTTACCAATCAGAACAAACTGGGGACAGGGTCCCTCAGTGTTTTACAGACAGACATTCATGTGAGCAGTTTTGGGGAACAAAATTAGATTTTGTAATACAAGCGGCTACCATGACCATTTGCATTCTGGGATGGAAGAAAATCCTGTGGCTACCCAGTTTGAGAAGCTAGAAACCTCAACAGTCCCAGCTCAGTGCTGAAGATATGAAGACTCCCTGGAGAGTTGATGTCATTGAGTTCATGGAGAAAGGCCAATGAAGCTGGGGTCTAACACACACAGGCAATGTTAGCAATGATAGGCCCAGTCACTGAAGACTGGAGCTTGAACTGGCTGGCTCTTTTCTTTAGGCCTTTCAGCTGTAGGATGGTGATACTCATATTCAGGATGGGTTTGTCCTGCACCTTCATTACAGTACCACTGTCAGTTCTCCCTTGAAGTATCCCTATGACACACTCAGTATTAAATTTTGCTAGCCTTCACTTGATCCAGTCAAGTTGACAATCGAGACTGCCACAAACATTGTCTTAATCTTTACAGACCCTACCCTAAAACCCAGAAAGCTTCCATCCCACTGGAACCTGAGGGCAGTGTACCCTAGGTTGCTGGTTGTGGGTGTTGTTTGTTTATTGTTTTTGTCAGTTCAATACAATCTAGAGTCACCTGAGAAAGGGGAACACCATTGGGGGATAGCCTCCATCAAATTGGCCTTGACCATGTCTGTAGGACATTTTCATGATTTCTAGCTAATGGAGAAAGGCCTAGACCACGGTAGATGGTGGGACCCTGAGCAGGTGGCTGTGGGTTATGTAAGAAAAGTAGCTGAACAAGCCAGGAGAGGCAAGTCTATAAGCAACATTCCTCCTTGCTGTGTGGTTCAGCTCCTACCTTGAGTTTCTGCCTTAGCTTCCCCGAAAGATGAATTGTAACCAGCAAACCAAATAAGCACTTTATTCCTCAAGTTGTTTTGGTAAGCATTTAATCAAGCAACAGAAGGCAAAATGTGGTACTAGAATAATGTAGAGCCTCTTAAATCTATCATCCAGCCAACTTAAAGCCTATCTGCCTCTCCCAAGACCCCTCCAGGTCCCTAGAAGCTACCCTTTAAGTCCATGTTTTATGGTCTCTAACTCAAGAAAGATTTGTGTGGGGTTAGGGCAGAATCTATAGGGCAATGAGTGAATTATGGAGCATCTACTTGGAGTCAGCCATTGTGCCAAGTTGTTTCCACATTATTGTATTTAATTCTCCAACATTCTCAGACCAGCTCCAGTCAAGAACAGAAATCTTAATTATACAGATGAATCTAGAAAGTCCAAGATACAGAACAACACAAACACGCCTGGGATTTGCTGAAATTAGAATTAACACCAACAGCGCCATGTTAGTTCAGTTTGATGATGCTAAGAGTTGAATGGAGGGTTGGATGGATGGATGGTGGATGGATGGTTAAGAGAATCAGTAATTTAAAATTAGTTTAGTTCTAGTTAAATTATATATATATATGACTCACTGCTTCCCGCAGTAGAGCTCTGAGCATTTATTTAAATCTCAGAATCAGGAGTTTTGAAACCTACAGAGTCAGCTACCAAGTTCCACCTCTGCTCCGGGATGTGTCTCTCTCAGGAGGCAGGCGCCATTTCAGGTGAAAGAAGATTGCATGGAAATGTTAGCTCTGACAGCGGCTCAGGGGCAGTTTTACATGAGGGCAGTGCCCTGGAGTGAAATCAAAACAGTCGTATTAGAAGAGACTGCAGGAGGAGATGAAGCACCCCGAAGCTTTTGCAGTGCCTTCCCTCACAGCCTGACCCAGGTGCTGTGATCTGCGCTTGCTCACAAAGCAAAGAGGCTTTTCCAGGAGAACCACGAATAAACTCTTCTCACAGAAAGAAAGCTGTCATTTCAGATCCCAGGACTGAGCCAAGAACAAAGAAACCTCAGAGAAGCTCACTCCTGACCTTTGAGGCTGATCTGATTTTCTTATTCCCAGCAACACAGATGGCTTTTTTTTTTTTTTTTAAGTAAGCGAAGGCAAAAGCCCTACTGTAATTGAATGAATCCAGAGAGTAAGAAGCTGATTTGTTCAGACTTCATCGACAAGAGATAGCTTTATGTATTGATAATCCAGAAAAGTCTCGCTTGCTATTTCACAGACAATAGGCTGTAAAATTCTGAAGCCAAAATGTTCAGAGAGTAATATAAGGGCCTATTTCCTCATATTCAGATGGGGTGGTATTTTGTCGAAACTGCCCAGATAACTTCTGAAAATAAGATAAATTAAAGATTAATTCTAAAGCTTTATTCTCTGTTTGCCTGCTTTCCCCACACCCTGTTGAAACTAGTGGTCTAATAGACTATACTGGTGGATTCTTGCTACTACTCCCTTTAGAAACAATCTTACCCTTATACGTGTAGCCCTCTCCAGAGTCTACTGATATCGCAATGTCTAGGATGTATCTATTAGTACTAACACACTATAACTGTAGCCTTTAAAGTTATCTATATTACTTTCTTCTTTTTTCCCCTATTTTCTGAATTAATTTGCATGTTAAAAGAAGAATTTTTTCCATTTAGGATTGAAGAATTTTACCTACAAAGCTGTCATATATTAGAGAGATACAATTAGGTTTTTAAAAATTTTTTCAATATGATCGCTTCAAAGGATCTTCCTTAATTTGATAATTGATATTATTTACATTCTCCATTTTATCCATTTGTTATTTATCTTATTTAACGGCATGCAAAAGTAGCTCATGAATATATCCTGCTTTTAAGACTTCAGACACATTTATATTTTATTCTTGTATTTCATTGGATATTTATATGCATTTCCTTTCTCAAATTTGTCTTATTTTCACTCAAAAAGTCTTTGTATGTGTGATAAATTTTTATAACTTTTCATTTAATTACTTTCTAATTTAATCTTTTTCTACATTCTATTTGCTCTGAATTTTTCTCTTAAGCATTAGTTTTAAATAAATGCATCATAAAATTTTGCATGTAGTTCCTTTGTTTGCATTCAAAAATGAATATTTTTATTTTGTAATTAACCTTTTGGCTTGATAAGTGTCAAATATTGTCTTTCATTCAAATAATGTTTTTATGTTTTAATTCCTCATTTTATTATTATCATTAGTAGTAGTAATGGTAGTATTTTAGCTTTTTCTGTATAACATTACACAGAATTCTTTTGAGTCTATTGGTAATCTCATTATACCACTATAGAAATTCAATTTGAAGAAATGAGGTTTTGCTGGATGCGTTTATACCAAAAATAATGTAGACTCTCTATTTCTTGTTGTTAAGTTCTATACACCTCCTGTACTGAGACAATGAAACAGGCTATTCATATTATTATTATAATCATTTTACTATCTTTTAAATATCTATAGGACTCATACTCATGTTTCGTCTGTATCTCTCATAGAAGTAATGTGGGTTTCCTGTGTTTTCATGGTTCACGTGGGAGTCTATCAATCGCAGTGATCTTCTTTGTTTGCTATTGAGCATATAGTTTTCTGATTCATTGATCACCTCCGTCTCCTTTCTCATTTCATTCCATCTATTTCGTTGAGTGTTACTTGTTAATTTTTCTCCTGGCTTAGTAGTTAGAACATGGATTTTTCAATCCCTGTTAAGTATAAACATGAAGAGCCACAACCTCCTCTAGACAGAAAACTCCAACACAAGGAGGGAAATTACAACCTAGAAAAAGCAAGAAAGTAATCTTGCAACAAACCCAAAAGAAGATAGCCACAAAAACATAATTCCACCACTAATAACAAAAATGACATAACAGGAAGCAACAATCAATTTTCCTTAATATCTCGACATCAATGAATTCAATTCCCCAATAAAAAAGACATAGACTAACAGACTGGATATATAAACAGGACCCAGAACTTTGCTGCATACAGGAACGCACCTCAGTGAGAAAGACAGACATTATCTTAGAGTAAAAGGCTGGAAAGGAATTTTTCAAGCAAATGGTACCAAGAAAAAAGCTGGAGTAGCTAGCCATTATAATATCAAATAAAATCGACTTCCAAACAAAAGTTATCAAAAAAGATAAGGAAGAACACTTCATACTTGTCAAAAGAAAAATCTACCAAGATGAACTCTCAATTCTGAATATCTATGCTCCAAATGCAAGGGCACCCACATTTATAAAAGAAACTTTATTAAAGCTTAAAGCACACATTGCACCTCACTTAAAATAGTAGCAGACTTCAACACCTCACTCTCAGAAATGGACAGATCATGGAAACAGAAACTAGACAGAGACACAGTGAAACTAACAGAAGTTATGAACCTAATGGATTTAATAGATATCTATAGAACATTTCATCCTAAAACAAAAGAATGAGGCACCTTCTTCTCAGCACCTCATGGTACCTTCTCCAAAATAAATCATATAATTGGTCACAAAACAGGCCTCAACAGATACAAAAAGATTGAAATAATCCCTTGCATCCTATCAGATCGCCATGAACTAAGGCTAGTCTTCAACAATAATAAAAACAATGGAAAACTCACATACAAAGGAAAACTGAACAACATTCTACTCAATGATAACTTGGTCAAGGAAGAAATAAAGAAATTAAAGATTTTTTTAGAATTTAATGAAAATGAAGGCACATCATACCAAAACATACGGGACACAATGAAGGTAGTGCTAAGAGGAAAACTCATAGCTCTGAGTGCCTACAAAAAGAAACTGGAGAGAGCCAGCAACTTGACAGCACACCTGAAAGCTCTAGAACAAACAGAAGCAAATACACCCAAGAGGAGTAGACAGCAGAAAATAATCAAAGTCAGGGCTGAAATCAGCCAAGTAAAAACAAAAAGAGCTATACAAAGAATCAACAAAACCAGGAGCTGGTTCTTTGAGAAAATCAACAAGATAGATAAACTCTTAGCCAGATGGCACAGAGGGCACAGAGGGCACAGAGACAGTATTCAAGTTAATAAAATCATAACTGAAATGGGAGACATACAACAGAACCTGAGGAAATTCAAAAAATCATCAGATCCTACTACGAATGCCTATACTCAACGAAACTGGAAAACCTGGATAAAATGGACAATTTTCTAGACAGATACCAGGTACCAAAGTTGAATCAGGAGCAGATAAACCATCTAAACAGTCCCATAAGCCCTAAAGAAATATCAGCAGTCCTTAAAAGTCTTCCCACCAAAAATAGCCCAGGACCTGATGGTTTTAGTGCAGAATTCTATCAGACCTTCAAGGAAGACCTAATACCAATTCTCTTCAAACTATTCTGCAAAATAGAAACAGAAGGAGCATTACCCAATTCGTTCTATGAAGCAACAATTACACTCATACCTAAACCTCATGAAGACCCAACAAAGAAAGAGAATTTCAGAACAATCTCCCTTATGAATATCAATACAAAAATACTCAATAAAATTCTCACAAATCGAATTCAAGAACACATCAAAGCAATCATCCATCATGATCAAGTAGGCTTTATTCCAAGAATGCAGTGATGGTTCAATATATGAAAATCCATCAATGTAATCCACTATATAAACAAACTCAAAGAAAAAAACCACATGATCATATCACTAGATGCTGAGAAAGCATTTGACAAAATTCAATACCCCTTCACGGTAAAAGTCTTGGAAAGACCAGGAATTCAAGGCTCATACCTAAACATAATAAAAGCAATATATAGTAATCCAGTAGCCAACATAAAACTAAATGGAGAAAATTTGAATCAATTCCACTAAAATCAGGGTCTAGACAAGGCTGTCCACTCTCTCCCTACCTATTCAATATAGTACTGGAAGTCCTAGCCAGAGCAATTAGACAACAAAAGGATGTCAAAGGGATGCAAATAGGAAAGGAAGAAGTCAAAATATCACTATTTGCAGATGATATGATAAGTGACCCCAAAACTTCCACCAGAGAACTCCTAAACCTGATAAACAACTTCAACAAAGTGGCTGGTTATAAAATTAATTCTAACAAATTGGTAGCCTTCCTCTACTCAAAGGATAAACAGGCTGAGAAAGAAATTACAGAAACAACACCCTTCACAATAGTCACAATAATATAAAATACCTTGGTGTGAATATAACCAAGCAAATGAAAGATCTGTATGATAAGAACTTCAAGTCTCTGAAGAAAGAAACTGAAGAAGATCTCAGATGATGGAAAGATCTCCCATGCTCATGGATTGGCAAGATTAATATAGTAAAAGTGGCCATCTTGCCAAAATCAATCTACAGATTCAATGCAATCCCCATCAAAATTCCAACTCAATTCTGCATAGAGTTAGAAAGAGCACTCTGCAAATTCATTTGGAATAACAAAAAACCCAAGATAAAGAAAACTATTCTCAAAAATAAAAGAACTTCTGAGGGAATCACCATCCCTAACCTCAAGCTGTACTACAGAGCAATAGTGATAAAAACTGCATGATATTGGTACAGAGACAGGCAGGAAGATCAATGGAATAGAGTTGAAGACCCAGAAATGAACCCACACACTTAATCTTTGGCAAAGGAGCTAAAACTGTCCAGTGGAAAAAGGACAGCATTTTCAACAAATGGTGATGGTTCGACTGAAGGTCAGCATGTAGAAGAATGCAAATCGACCCATTCTTATCTCCTCAAGTCCAAGTGGATGAAGGACCTCCACATAAAACCAGATACACTGAAACTAATAGAAGACAAATTGGGAAAGAGGCTCCAATACTTGGGCACAGGGGAAAAGTTCCTGAATAGAACACCAATGACTTATGCTCTAAGAGCAATAATTGACAAATAGGACCTCATAAAATTGCAAAAATTATGTAAGCAAAGGACACTGTCAATAGGACAAAACAGCAACCAACAGATTGGGAAAAGAGCTTTACCAATCCTACATCCGATAAAGGGCTAATATCAAATGTATACAAAGAACTCAAGAAATTACACTCCAGACAATCAAGTAACTCTATTAAAAATGGGGTACAGAGCTAAACAAAGAATTCTCAACTGAGGATACTCGAATGGCTGAGAAGCACCTAAAGAAATGTTCAACCTCCTTAGTTATCAGGGAAATGCAAATGAAAACAACTCTGAGATTCCACCTCACGCCAGTCAGAATGGCTAAGATCAAAAATTCAGGTGATAGCAGTTGCTAGTGAGGATGTGGAGAAAGAGGAACACCCTCCACTGTTGGTGGGATTGCAAGCTGATACAACCCCTCTGGAAATAGGTCTGGCGGTTCCTCAGCAATTGGACATAGTATTACCTGAGAATCCAGCTATACCACTCCTGGACACATACCCAGAAGATGCTCCAACATATAACAAGGACACATGCTCCACTATGTTCATAGCAGCCTTATTCACAACAGCCAGAATGTGGAAAGAACCCAGATGTCCTTCAACAGAGGAATGGAAACAGAAAATGTGGTACATTTACACAATGGAGTACTACTCAACTATTAAAAACAATGACTTCACGAAATTGACAGGCAAATGGGTGGAACTAGAAAATATCATCTTGAGTGAAGTAACCCAGTCACAAAAGAACACACATGGTATATACTCACTGATAAGTGGATATTAGCCCAAAAGCTCACAATACCCAAATTACAACTCACAGACCACATGAAGTTCATGCAGAAGGAAAACCAAAGTGTGGGTGTTTGGTCCTTCTTAGGAGTAACAATATACTCACAGGAGCAAATACAGAGACAAAATGTGGAGCAGAGACTGAAGGAGAAGCCATCTGGAGACTACTCCACCTGGGTACCCATCCCATGTGCAGTCACCAAAGGCAGATGCTGTTTGCTGCATGCTAATAGGAACCTGATACAGCTGTCTACTGAGAGGCTCTGCCAAAGCCTGACAAATACAGAGGTGGATGCACTCAGTTAACCATTGAACTTATGGGGTGGGGGGGGGTGAGTGGGGCTTTACCCAATGAAGGAGTTAGAGAAAATACTGAAGGAGCTAAAGGGGTTTGTGGCCCTATGGAGAGAGAAACAATACCAACCTACCAGAGCTGCCAGGGTCTAAACCACCAGCCTGGGAGCACATAGGGAGGGACCCACGGCTCCAGCTGTATATGTAGGGGAGGATGGCCTTGTTGGGCATCAGTGGGAGAGGAGGTCCTTGGTCTGGTGAAGGCTGGATGCTCCAGTGTGGGGGAATTTGAGGGCAGGGAGTTGGGAGTGGGTGGGTGGGGTCACACCTCATAGAAGCAGGGGAAGGGGAATGGAATAGAGGCTTCCTGGGGGGGGGGATGGGGAAAGGGGATAACATCTGAAATGTAAATAAATAAGATATCCAATTAAAAAAAAAGATTCCTTGAATAGAAAAAAAGTTCACAAAATCTAATGTTTTTTGAAAGAAGAATGCTCTGAATTGATTTTCCTGATGCCAAGAGTAAAGATGAACCTATGAAACTGTGGCTATTTTTAAAAGTAGCCCATTTGTACTATCAAGAAAGAAAAAAGGCACCCAGGACTCCTCAAACCATGACAATAAGAAAATAAGAACAGGACTCTGGGTTCATCTGTTTGAAAGGAGATGAGTTCTCCACATCACAGGCGGTTCCTGGGACTCCTTCGCACACCAGTGCTGTGTTCAGCTCAGGCATGTCTGTTGAGCCTGTCCTTGAGTAAGCCGGCTAAAGAACGTCAGACTCTGGGATTGTGGTTGAATTCCTTCGGAGAGATTCTAGTGAAAACGCTGTTGGAGAAAGTGGTCTGGATTCTGGAATCTGCTCCATTCTGTATTTCTCGACGCATGGTGCAGCAACCTCCCAAACCTGAGCAGCAAAAGCAATGAACAAAGTCGAAATATAAAGATGTTTTCTACATGCTAGGATGAAGCACGAGCTTTGCACCAAATCAAAGCACCCTCTGTACTTGGTCAAACACATAACTTCAGCTTGCTTGCTTGGTTTTTTTTTTCCATTTGA
>NW_021620775.1:3321150-3335924 GCF_004785775.1 Grammomys surdaster
CTTCATTCATCACAGCTTAAAGCACTGGGCATATTTCTCTCTTCCATGGAAGGCTTTTAACATCCATTTTTCTCTTATATCCTAGTCACTCTTGGCTTTGAGGATGAAATCTCACAAACTGAGGAAGCTTAAACAACAGAACTTCATATCCTTATTCTGAAGCCTGGAGGTCTGATACTGTAGTGCCAGTCTGGTCAGGGTCTGAAGACGGTTCTTTTCTTGGCTTTTAGGTGGTTCCCTTCTTGTTGTGTCAGCCTGAGGCATTGTCTAAAGCATCCATGCGGATAAACAGATTAGTCTCTACTCCTTTTCTCACAAGGCTCTCAATCCATCATGATGGCCCCACCTCTATAAATGAATCTAACCCTAGTCACTTCTCACGAGCCTCATCCCCAACTACATCATACAGAAAAGGGTTAGAGTTTTCAGTGTGTGAACTAAAAAGAAGAACATAAACATCTAAACCATAATAATCCCAACCCAGGGAGACTGCTGAAGAGTCTGCCCTTTGTTGACCATGCAGTTTAGAAATATCAAGTGCCTTGTAGAACGATGGGCTTCTTGGAGTATCCCTTTACTACCCAATTGTGACCTCTTTACTGTAGCGTCCTTGCCTGCTCACTTGTGATTTTTAACATCTGCACGAGGTATGTTATTCATCTCTCTGAGTAGTTTTTAATAGGAATGTAGCCTAAGAAAAACCACTCCTTCTTCATTGTGAAGTAGCAGTGTGCTCCTTTGTCTAAATTGCATGGGTGAGAAAGAACACACAAATACAAGACAGGCCTGTCTAGTAATGAGATTATATAATTAAGAGAAGCTCTTTTGTGCTCTCTGGGAATTCATAATACAGACGGTATTGATTTCTCTCCCATTATCCTCTTTATTTACTTCTAATCCTGAACTTAATTTCATTTGGGATCTACTCTGGACTGTCAAAATTCTACTGGTCCAAACTGTACATTTGAATCTATTTTATTGAACATGATATAAATCAGAAATGGGTTGAAAGAGAAGTTTAAATCAACATGACAAAGAGTGTCCTTTGATACAGTCACCTTACATAGATTCTTGAAGCAAGAAAAATGTGAAGACAAACCATCTGGGAACAGCAAGGCCACAGTGCAGAGAAGTGTTGCAGTAAATCTCCAACCCAAATAAGCCCGTGCAAGGAAAACACAACTCAATTAATATGAATAAAAGCTGCACGCCTTGATTGGGCAGATCTACCACTACACTACTCTATTCCCCAGCTATGAGATCCCTTATAACTTGCTCCGGGCCATGTACTTCTGCTCCATTTTCCTTCCACCTCCTCCTCTTCAGTCTTCCTCTCTCTCCTTCCTATCCTAGTTCTCTCCCTCCCTCATTCTCTCTCCTCTCCCTAAAACTTTTTGGCTTCACCTTCCCATCCACTGCCCAATTACAGACCCTAGCCTTTATTTTATAAGTTAAAATGGGAAGAAGGTTCACATGAAGTCACCTGAGTACATGATTCACTCCTTGTCTGTCCCAAACAGCTCCTCTTGGGAAAGAGGAATTAGCATTAAAATACAAACAGCATCAGGGCAATCCACAAGAGAGAAGCTCCGGTGTTATTAGAGTTCAGTTATCTACAACTTTCAGGATTCCACACTGACAGGTCAGTAAATGGGAGAAAGATATACAGACAGACAAATTATAGGCACATAAACACAGATTATTGGGGGATAGATGAATGACAGGTAGATGATAGATAGATAGATAGATAGATAGATAGATAGATAGATAGATAGATAGGGAAGGATAGACAGACAGACAAATATCAATCGAAGCATTGCAGGAAGAATACTTCAAATTTCTATCCATTACCTTGGGAACAAAAAATTATAAAAGTTTTAAGACAATGTCTCTGTCAGCTAATTAATACACCCATTGTTGCTAAATCATTTCAATATATAATCAGAAAGTTTCAACTCATACATCCAGGTCTAATATGGATTCTGTGAACAGTGGGCCATGATATTCTATTCGTGTTCACATTGCTTACATACATTTTATGCTATTTTTTGCCAGACTCCATCAAATGACTGTCACCTACACAGTGTGGAGATAATTTCTTATTGAAGATAAGTAGAAGAACAAAACTGCCTAGCAACTGACTAGTGCTTTGCACAGATCACTCCACAGTCAGCAAGTACCATCTTGCTCTAATTTAATAACTGGGAAGGTTAGACAAAGATTGCCTCTATGATCTGAATAAATTACAGTATCTTTAAGAAGAAATGTATCTGAACTACTAGATTGTATTTTCTAATCCTAATCTAAATGAAATCATCAAACCAAAGCAACTAACCAGGTAAATAAATGATGTAATTTGTCTTCACAGGGAAAAGTAAGGAAAAAATGTTATTTGCATTGTGCAGCCTGTTTCTATCTTCTAGGAGATAAAGGCTTAAGCTTTCTTTGATCTCTGTGATTGGGTGTGTATGTAGGGAGTATATTACTAGCTAGATCAATATCCATTGTGATTGGGAAAGCCAGTCTTGCTTCAGACTGGAAAATTAAACAGGTTAGTCAGGTAAATATGACTAACTTAGTAAGTAACCGACCTATGCTTACTTGCTATTGCTGGATTTCGGGTAGATGCTCACGCTGTTAGTCTTTAACTGTTGCACACAGTTGCCATCCATATAAGATGCCAAGAATGCATTTGGTGCTTAATGTGACTGAAATATCAGAGTCTCACAAATAGTATTATTTAAGATCAAGTGAGGCTAGAAGCTGGTATGATAGTTCTGCAAGTAAAGGCACTGCTGAGCCTGATGACCTGATTGAGTTCACTCCCTAGGACCCACATGGAGAAAGGAGGAATATTACCCCTTCAGGTTCCACATAGTGATCGGTTACATAGTTTTTTAAAGATTTTATTTTATGTATGAGTGCTCTATCTGCAGTACACCTGTGTGCCTGAAGAGAGCATCAGATCCCATTATAGATGGCCCTGAGCGTTCATGTGGCTGCTGGGAATTGAACTCAGGACCTCTGAAAGAGCAGCCAATGCGCTTAATCCCTTGAGCCATCCTTCAGCCCCTTAATTTGTATATTACATTGAGTGGCACTTTCAGATTTATACTCCATCTGATTACCCTAATATTTCACACCAAATAGCTATTTTTCAATGTGAGAATTTAAAGATAATTCTTTTTCTTGGAAATGATGGGTATTTCACTTATTTGAATATTTTAATATTTACCATTCGCTTTACAATTCACCTTAATGAGGAATGATTGTGATGGATGGCAAAAGCGCTCGTCCTCTGTGCATACTTGCTTTTAATACACACAAGCCTTTTATTTTTGTGGTGTTAAGGTCAGCTTCAGGGTCTCACCTATGCTAAACAACGGCTCCGCCACTGAACTATACTCCAGTCCCCAGATTTATAGCTTTGATTAAGATGTTTTTATGTTTATTTAAACAATTTTTTAATGTAGAGAACTTAGAATTATATCATTATCACATGTGGGACATGTGGAAAAGAGATTCTGAGGTCATAGAATAGAAGGTCCAGCCTAAGGCTCATCAAGCTATGTTTTAATATGCTCCTTGGTGTTTAGTGTGTCAGTGTTTGACAATAACTGCAGAAGCTTCTCCATATGTTAGATGTTTATAACTTCAAATGTTCACAGCTTTTCCCTCACTGTCAATACTCAGAATGAAAACATTAGAGGTTTTTTTTTAAAAAAAGCATAAATATAAAATTAAAATCTGAGAAAATGCCAAAAGAAATGGAACTTTTCAATTCAATAAAGCATTTATTGCTACTTGTGCTGTTTCTATTTAAATTAATTTTAATTGATAAAAAAACATTAAAAATATGAATATAAATGAGTGCAATGCTATATTTCATCAGACACAGAGATATTGTTTTACACATATATGTATTGTTTAACATTTAAATCATGAAAGATAAATCTACCTACCTCCTCATCCTTAGGATTTGTTCAAGATTTACTTTTGTTATTTTTCGATTATGTATAGGGGTGCGTGCATCTACGTTTGGGTATGTACTGTGAGGACAGTGTCTATGGAAACCAAAAGATGGCATCGACTTGAGGTAAAGTTATAGATAGTTATGAGCCGCTGGATATGTGTCCTGGAAAACAAACCTGGGTCCTCTGGAAGAGCAGCAAGAGCTCCTACTGGCTGAGCCATCTCTCTAGCCATATCCCTAACCCTTCTTTTTGGTGAAAGATTTGGCCTCTCTAACTTAGCCTTTGGAATTACAGCTACCCACAGAAGCCTGTTTTATGCTAGCATGCTGGCACACGTACATACAGAGGAGCCAGAGGAAATCTTTGGGTATCACTCCTCAGGTATAGTTCACCTTGGTTTTTTTTGAGACAAGGTGTCTCATTAGCCTTAAATTCAGAAAACAGACTAGGTTGCTGGCCAGAGAGCCCCAGTGACCTGCCTGTCTTTACCTCCCCTTCTCTGGGGTCATAAATACACTATCACCTTCCTTTTCTTCTTTTAACATAGGTTCTAGGGCTCAAACTTAGATGTTCATGCTAGCAAGGTGAGCACTTTATTGGATGAGTAATATCCCCAGCCCCACATGACTACGGTTATTTGTTTATATATCTTTTCCTACCTTCTCTTTTCTCTTTTTCCTATCTCCCTTCAATCATTCCTCCTAACCTTTTCTTTCTGCCTCCTTTTCCTTTCTGTTTCCCTGAAAATGCGCATTCAGGACCAATACAAACCTCTTCAAGACCACCTGGGATTGTACTTGGAAGCATTGACTCCTGGCACATGTAGTTCGTGCTTATGCAAGTCATTGGTAAGGAAAGTGAGAGGCATGCTAGAATGTATCTGTGAGACACTAGTCAGAGCCTGCATTGGATCACTGTCATAATTAGAATGGGATAAAAGGCAATCTGAGGGACTTCAAATGGTATAAGAGATGCCTGATAAAGGCAGCTTTGAAAAAATGAATAGGAATTTCCACACTATATAGCAATTCGGGGTATTACAGGATATTTGATCACACCATGAACCCCGAGATTGTGCTATTTACTGAAAAAGGCCACTTCTAGTTGTGGTGTGGTTCAACCTTAGCACACACCTTTAATCCCTCTGGCTGGAATACAGACACATGTCCTTACACACCTTTAATCCCAAACAATGAAGATAAGGTTAGTTTGTAGAAAGAAGCACCCATCTTTGAACAAGATGTCTAACTGACTGGCATACAAAGTGAAAAATCAGAGAAAGATTTGACAGCACAGGATATGCCTGTCTCTCACAAGAACAGAGAGAAAAGGGAAGCTACTTAAGAGGCAGTGCAGAGAGAAGAAAAAGAAAGGCAGCAGTTTTACCAGGAGAATTTTACAGAGACAGGTTGAAGAGAGAACAAGTTAGACACAGGTAAAAAACAGAATGAGCCAGCGAATGAGAAGGAGCCAGGAGATTAGTACAGATTGCTAGAGCTAGTTTGAGGTCAAGCAGAGCAATTCAAAGTCAAAAGAAGCCGGACTGAATCAGCTGACTTGGAGAGAAGTTTTGAGCCATAACAGCTGAGTTGCACCAGCCAGTGAGAGTTCAGAAACAACTAGATATTGTAAGCTTATTCAGCAGTAAGTCTCAGAGGCTGAAAATATTCTAGGCCTAGATAAGATTGTACAGAGGCTATAAGCTTCAAGAACTAGGCCTAGCAGACAGAGGCAGTAAGTATCCAAGATGAGAATTGCCAATAGGAGCATAAAAGATAAACTTTTACATCAGGGTCCCAAGCAGAGACTAACATGTGGAAAGATACAAAGCCATGAAACAATTGATTGCATTCTGAGACTCATAAATCGTCCTATTTAGCAGAATATAACATGTAAGGATATAATGACTGGAAACAAGCCTAAAGAGCTGACAACCAAACTCCCATAAATTCCTGACTTTCTTTATAGCTCTCTGGAGACCTGAAAACTGCTCTGCCATTTACTTAATTTTATGTATGCTACAGAGTATCTTATTATTTGTCCAAGTTTATGAGACATTTTATGTCCTATAAAGGCAAGAGTATGATGTCATCTTCTCCTTCATATCGAAACACAGCATGGACATTTTGAACAAAGAAGGAAGGACATTATAAGTGATTGTCAAGGGTTCTACATTTCATTCCATCGAGCGTTCAGGTGTTGGAGAACAAGTCTCCCGTCTAATTCATTCTCCTCATTGCCCGGCACAGAACTGCCAATAGAGGAGAAGCCGAAACATACTTTATTGAAAGAATGTGAATTAGCTGGTGACTGTTCTGTGGATTTAATAGAAAGTTATAGAAAGTGCAGGTATTCTGTTGGGGTGCTGTTACATTGTGAGGGAGCCATCGGGGGAGTCTGACTTGAATATTTTGAAGGAAAAGCAAAGATGTTTTTGACATCTATCTGCTTTTAAAATGACCAGTTAAATCATTTGTAAGAGTCCAACTAATTCAGACCACTAAGCCCGGCCTCCAAGTTTCATTTCTAGATGCTGACACATGAACTTTCAAAGACATCATAGGCGTTTGCTAGTAACAGTTCACACCTATCAAAAATGGTAAGGTGTTGGTGTGACTTTAAAAATGAACTACATTTAGGAGCAGTGATTGCTTGTTGGCATCTGTTCTTAGATACATTATTCTCAGCATAATTATGGAGAAGCATGTATCCATATATGAATGGATCCAGTATATGAATGGCTCACAGACTAAAGCTGACAGACATCACTAGTTGTACCCCTGTAGCTCTGACATCTCTGCCAAAACAAAACAGCAATGAGATGTAAGGCCTAAATAATATCAGGGACTCCAGTCCTGTTTTTGTTCTTTTCAAAATGTCATTTAACATTCCAAATAAATTGAGCTACCTCCAAAAGGTAAAATGGCTAACAACAAAAATCCTTAATTTACTCATACTCCAAAGAGGTGCTTAAGACTGACAGTTTTACATGGTTGAATCTCTCTTGTCCTCTAGAGAAATCTTGTTTTACAGATTAAAAATAAAAACATTAGGATGTATTGTTTGCAAAATGATTTGATAATTTTAATAAGAGTGAAATAGAAAACATCTGGTAGAAAATATGGATGAGTTCCTACTAATTAAATTAAATAATATAATTATATGCTAGGCTACAGAGTCAAGATCTCAGGGTCAAAAGGTTAGACAGTTAGAAGAATCTTGCAGTTTAACTGTGAGCTAATGGTCTGCCGCCCTAACTCTGACCCACAAGCATATTTTGAGGGGGCTTTATAAATTTTATCAACATGATTTTTATAAAGGGTAAAAATTGAAGTCATTTATATCTCACTTATTTCCTACAAATGTCTATATTTGCAAGTCCAACATATGAACCTTGTCTTCCTCTGTCAGCTCAACCTAGAGTTGTCAACAGCTACTGCCTTCAGAGAAGCAATCCTACCTGTCTGTGTTGAGTTTTAGCCACCACTCTGAGCACAAGGTTTCTAGAGGCATGTGACTTTCTGATAGCTGTACTTACAGAGTTCTAAGTGTAACTTAATTTCCTATTATGAATCTGTGAAATAAAGTCATATGTTCTGTACTTCTTACCAGGTGAATATGGACAATACTTCTGTAATATGGTATCTGACAACACAAATATAATTTGTTTCACATGTTACAGTGTAAAAACTAATTCGGGATTGATTTCTACTTAATGAAATATGCTTATAACAATTTAACATTATCTAGTTAGCACAGATTGGAAATACCGAATGTCTTTTAAACCCTTTCCATTTAAAGTCAGTTAGAACCCACAAGCAAATCAAGGTAAGCCTACTCAACAATATAGAATCTAGAGCTACCCATGTTCTTCCTACTCCCTCTCAAATTCATGACCTCTTCTTCAATAATTATTATGGTGTGTGTGTGTGTGTGTGCGTGCACTTTCACTAAGCCTCTTTACTGTTGTTTGTACATATATATGTATGTTTACAGCTCACCACATGGGATTAGATAATGTATCAGGGGCTAGTCCCTGGAGAAGAATGATTCTTCATTAATTCACCATAGGCCTTCCTCTCAGCATAGGGTCCTGTGAGATTTTTCCCTATTTTCATCAGGATGTCACATGGTGTTGTCATTATCCAGTTCTTGTTCAATTGATCGCGTCTTCTAGATTTCAGTGTAAAGCTTCCCTGGCATAACTAGAAGACACTATCTTGCAGCAGACTGCCTGGTCCGCTAGCTGTTACTGTCTTTCTGCTTCTCTTCTTCTGTTTACCCTGAGCCTTCCATGTTGAAGCCTCAATGTAGAGGTATCATTTTGGGTTGGGGCCCCAGTGGTCAGTTCTCTGCACTTTGACCAGTTGTGGATTTCTGTAACTGTCTCCACCTGAGACAGAAAGACGCTTCCATAATGAGGTTGAGATTTGTCCTTATCTGTGAGCATAAAAACAAGCTATTAGATGGTGTTAGAAATTACACTGGCATAGGAAAGTAGCAGTGGTAGGTTCTCCTCCAAGGGCCAAGAAAGCTCTCACCGGGTGCTGGTGGGTGGCTAAGTTTAGAGTCCTGGGCATGGATTCCCTTCTACTGAGTGGACCTTAAGTCCCAGTAAATAAGTCTTTATTAAATGCTTTCTTTTATAAAAGTTGATGTGATTGTGGTGTCTTTCCACAGCAACTGGACACTGAGTAAGGACAGAAGTTAGTAGCAGGGAGCAGAGTATTGTGACAGGCCTGACCATGCTACTTGTTGGCAGAGTGTGGACTTTGGAATTTTGCATTGGAAAAGCAGTTGAACACTTTTAAGTGAGGCTTAATGGAGCATGGAAGACAGTGCGTGACCTTCCTTCCCTCTTTCCCTCCCTCCCTCCCTCCTTCCCTTTCTCCCTCCTCCTCAGCAGCTATTGCCTCCTCCACTCCCCGTTTTTCCCACATCTTTCTACATAGCAAATATGTCCTACTGTGGCCCTCTGTAGAGTACCCTGCACACCCTGCTTCTTTTTAACTTTCCTGGCTTCTATAGTTACTCTATGTCATATACTCACATCCAAAGATCTTAATCCAGGTTCCACAAATATCAAAAAAGATGTGGTATCTGTCTTTCTGGACCTGGGCTACCTTGCTAACTGAAATAATCTTTAGTTCCATTCATTTATCTGAAATATCATTATTACCTCTTCGGCTGCAGCTGAATAGTAGTCCGCTGTGACTGCACTACATTTTCATTAGCCGTTTGCCAGTGGAAGGGCACTTAGACTTTTCTCCCATTTCCTAGCTATATGAGTAAACAGGAACACGTATGGCTGAGCAAGTATCTGCGGAGTAGGAGTTGAGTGTAAGCCAAGGAGTGGTTTCACGGGGTCATACATATGGTAGGTCTATTTTTACGTTTTTTTGAGAAAACCCCCTACCAGTCTCTACAGTGGCAGTATGAAAGCATTTATAATAGCAATAGCAGAAACAGCTAAAATATCATAATGACAATATACCATCAAATTTAAACAACCTGTGATGTAATACTGTCTCCTCTAGCAGGGACAGCCTGACTTCTCTCTGCATCCAGTCTCAAGTTAAACCTCTGGCCCATCCAACTGAAACCGAGAAGGGAAACCCTTCCCTTTTGCTTTTCTAGGCTCTCTTTCATTCGCCACTGAGGAATAGTAAGTAGTGGTACTTAAAGCAGAGCAAGAGTCAGCTGTGGTCCACTGGCATCCCAGTTTTCCAGATACCTAGCTGACGATTTCAAATGACAAGAGATGAAGCAGTATGATTTCCATAACTTGGAAACTATGTTTTCCAGAAATTCTCTGACATAGTTTAAATTGAGCTCCTAAACTCTATACCATGCACTCCAGAAACTAAGTTTATTCTTCTTTTTAATTAACAGGATGCAACATGTCTTTAAAAAAGTATTGCAGAACTGTCAGCTCTGTGGTGTGTGTGTGTGTGTGTGTTTGTGTGTGTGTGTGTGTGTGTGTGCGTGCATGCATGCGTCTGTCTGTCTGTCTGTCTGTCTCTGTGTGTGATAAATAAAGAAAGAAAATAATTCCCAGTATTTACATGCTATTTATTAATAAAACTAACAGTTCAATTATCCCTACTATATTGTGTTTCATCTATCTCTCTCTGTGTGTGTGTGTGTGTGACAGAGAGAGAGAGGAAGAGAGAGAGAGAGAGAGACAGACAGACAGACAGACAGACAGAGACAGAGAATAATCTCCATCATTTATAAACTAACAGTTCAATTACCCCTACTATGTTGCATTGAATTCTTACCTCAAAAGGGATCACAGTGGAACATTAAAATATTATGACCATCAAACCATCATTTTTAAAAATCTAAATATAAGTCTAATTAATTAATCTGAGAGTGTGACAATTTTGCAAGAGCTTTTGTGAAAACGGAACACAGAGAGAATTAATAACAACTATTTTAAAACCAGACGTTAAGGACAAGAGATGCATTTGTTTCCTGTCCCCAGTTTTGTTGTCTATAAAGCTGTTATTTAAGGGCATAAAACCATGAGAGGATTCCACTATTCTAAAATGTAAAGCATTCTCATCTCTGACAAACCACCTTTTTAGTGAAAGCAAAATACTATTTTAATAGATAAGCCATTTATTATTAAAAGTAAAATAAGTGATTTTATCCTTTATGAATCTATGCCATTCAAGATGCCATATCACATATATTTTAAAAGCATAAAAGTTGTAAAATATATAAAGTATAAATCATCCTACTTAGAGAAAGTGTGTAAAATCAAGGCAAGCTCTATAATACTGCTTAGAGTCAACCTCTTGAAGATGGAAACATCTAGACATTGGTAGCATGTGCTGGGCTGGAGCGTCATGTCTGACAGCCGGCTTAGTTGGAACTAATGCTCTTCAGTGAAGTAAAAGCATTCTTACATGGCATATATCAGCTTTTATTAAGTCATACTTTAAATAGGGAGAAGATCCCAGCAAATTGTTCTTACCTGTCTCTGAAAACTTACACCACAGGAGAGACTTCCCATTTAGACAACCATAAGCCAGGAGGCAGATGATGGCCTGTGTCCTGTGGAGGTCAAAATACATGGTTGACCCTGAGTACAGCAAGGGAGACTTAATCCTAAATGACAAAAAACAAGCCTGCTCTTTGATGCCAGGCCATGTGTGGTTTATGAGCAGAGAACAGGCAGCTGTTGCCAGCATGGCTTCTGATCTTGACTCAGTGTTGTGGGAAGTTACGAAACCTGAGGCTATGGTTGAATTGTCCACCTCGAGTGTGTGTCTTTTCAGCCTTGTGTTCAGAGAAACAGGCAGCAACTGGGAGCATCTCAATGTGTACAACGGCCAACTGTTGAGGAGGAGGATGTTTATGGAGAACAGTTAAATACAGGGTGAAAATTAAATGTGTTTTTTCAGAACAGCATAAAAACCAGCAAAGATCACTTCTACAGTCTGAAGTGTTCAAATGGAAGGTTTTGATATTATATTGAATATCTGAAGAGCTTTGATCTATCATCATAAAGATAAAAATGTACTCAATGTTTAAGGAAACATCAGAATATAGTAAGAAGATAGAACAGTGGTGGTTCCAACTTTGTCTGAAGAATCTGGATCTCTTCCAGAATTCCATGATTTATATTCCATTGATTTATTCCTTTTATTGGAAGACTCAGTAATATAAAGTGAAGTATCTTTTATAAATACACCCAAATACCAAGGCAGAATATAAATACTTTAAGAATTAAAGCAACTGAAGAGTAGATAATCCAATTCTCTTTTTTCATGTGAATGGGTGTTCTGTGTACATGTGTGTCTGTTCAACGCGTGTGTGCTGGATCCCCTGGGACTGGAGTTGCAGACAGTTGTGAGCTGCCACTTGGATGCTAAGAATTGAACCCAGGTCCTTCAGAAGAGAAACTATTGGTTTTAACCGGAGTCATCTCTCCAGTCCCAATTAACCCAATTCTTGCTATATCCTAAGTTAAAATGCGCAGTCTTCCAGCTTCAGATATGATACTCCAAGCTGACATGGGACAGAATGCTGAAACAACCTCCTCCGTGAAATCTTGTGTCTCTCTTTAGGCTCTTTGCTGTTCTAAAATCCTATGATAGTTGGACAATTACCAAGCTCTTGCTTCCATTTCTGAGGCTCGACAACGGTGCATTAGGACTTTCTATTCCCATTCTGCAATACGTCAAGACAATTAACCAAGTGGGTGTGAAACATGAGCAACAGCTGGCGGTTCATTCGTCAGAGTCAGGTATGCAGGTATCATAATTTTAGTAAATAGCGTGAAATAGTATTGTCCACGGAACCCATGAAGCAAAATAACTTTTGAGTATGTATTGTACTTTCCTTACACAAAAGATGTTTTTGAGCCCTACTTCTGAATTAACACACATAAACGATTATTGGTGCAAAATTAAAAAAAAAGAAAACAAGGACTTCATTATATTTTAAGTCTAGAATTGAGACAATTCACACAACATTATATGGAGGTTTAAAATAAAACAGGTGACCTTGTCTTCTGCCTTCAGGCTGCCATGGAACCTCATCAGTCAGCAGAAAGCAGATGCTTGAAGAAGAACAGGAGAAAAGATCCTAGGTGTCTGATCAGCTTTGCTTCCTCTACATGATTTATTAGAAGGATTTAAGATTTTGGGATATGGAGCATTGTTTTGAAAAGCTGTTATGTAATGGAAGATCTTTGTAGTATCTATGCTAATTATATTGGAACCTTTTCCTCCTGTGTTTTAATCAATAATGATTTTTTTATTGCAATTTAAACAATGATAATGTTTCCTATCCTCATTTTTATGTTGAAAGTTGATGTTTTGTAATCACACAGCTAAATTCTCACAATGACAGTAATTGTTGTGCATCTGTATGCTCCTGTACAAAGCACTTTTGATGAACATGGCTTCCTTTCTGTATTGCAGGGCTGAGCATTTGTCTCAGCTACAATCACATTCTGCTCTTAATGTAAACCCCAGCATTCCATCAGCCTTACAAATCCACATGCACCAGCACTCCAGAAAGCATCGGCATTTTTATCTCTATTCCTCCGGGGAATTCATTTTCACATTGGCAATTTGGTCTATATTTTTAGAATTAAATGTATACTTCTCTCACGCTGGTGTGAGAAGGAGCTTGCTCGCTCATCATTAAGCAGGCTGTCTGTCTCTTCAGACTTAAAAAAGAAAAAGGCTGCTGTCCAACTCAACTTCTTTATAAAAGTCTTCCAAAATATAGACCAAAGAAAAAGTATTTTGTTTCTGTCCACGATAGTGTATATCAGCCTCTGTGTGTGTGGGGGGGCGGATGTGTTTTAGGGGATGGAACAAGTAAAGAAAGAATTACATAGATTCTGCTGTCCAGTGGCCAATCTAGTTCTCTTGCTCTTGGTTCTGCTGTGAGTTTAGTGTCTATGGTCAACAGTAAGATGTTAGGGTTCCCAATGGAGAAGTTAGAGAGAAGACTGAAGGAGCTGAAGGGGTTTTCGGCTCCATAGGAAGAGCAACAATACCAACCAACCACAGCTCCCGGGGTCTAACCAGCCTGGGAGCACATAGGGAGGGACTCATGGCTCCAGCTGTATATGTAGGGGATGGTGGCCTTGTCCAGCATAGGTGGGAGAGGAAGCTCTTGGTCCCGTGAAGGCTGGATGCTCCAGTGTGGGGGAGTTAGATGGGCAGAGAGTTGGGATAGGTAGGTGGGTGGGGGCTCATAGAAGCAGGAGGGAGGATCGGATAGGGGGTTCCTGAGTGAGGAGCAAATGAGGAAAGGGGTCAACATCTGAAATGTAAATAAAACATCCAATAAAATGAATTTTTTAAAAAGATGCTAATTTTCAGTATAGGGTGAACAGTCAATGGCCAGGACAAGTAGCGGGGGGGGGGGGGGGAGGGGTTGGGGGGAGGGGGAGACAGTGAAGGTCACTTGCTTCTTCTCTTCTTTTTAGTTCTGCTTTGAACATTTGAGCCTATAGCTCTTTGTCACCAAACTGTGTCACCCAGATCATAGGTCTCTACTAGAAATGAGTATATATGATCATATAAGTGTATAGCATCTGAAAATAAGTATGTTAACTACTTTAGATATATTCCTTCACGTTAAGCAGTTAAGGCTTAACATGAAGGAATATAAGCTGCTCTCTCCAACAGATCACTGAAGCTCATAGAGTTAGTTAGTTTGACCAAAATAGTGAAGACAATTAAATACATCGCTCTTTGAGGTTTAACACTTTAATACAATATTATGGACTCACTTCTAACCGTTTATATTCTTTTCTACCAAAAAAAAAAAAAGGTTGAGTGTGATTGAGATTTCAGCCCACCTATTATTGGAATGGCAGTAATGAAAGAGACAATAAAATAACAAATGACCTATAGAGAGGGGAACTTGTTATTTCTGTAAAGAATGTTTTATTGTGACAGTCACATGTATTCATGTCTATATTTTAAATAGTGTCTTTATTTATTCCTTGAAAATGTCATATACTTATGTAATGTATTTTGTCATACTTACCTGTCTCCTTCCAGCTCCCTCCCAGACCTCCAACACATAATCTTCCTGACTTCACATCCTTTTGTTGTTGCTGTTTTTGAGACAAGGCCTCATTATTACCTCTGGCTGGACTCTATGTACATCAAGCTGGCCTCAAATCCACAGAGATCTGCTTGCCTCCACCTCCTGAGAGCTGAGAACCACGCCCTTCTTTTTAAAAGGAGTATCCCACCGGTTCACTTAGTGCTGCCTCTCTCTCTCTCTCTCTCTCTCTCTCTCTCTCTCTCTCTCTCTCTC
>NW_021620775.1:3335934-3377366 GCF_004785775.1 Grammomys surdaster
CTCTCTCTCTCTCTCTCTCTCTCTCTCTCTCTCTCTCTCTCTCTCTCTCTCTCTCTCTCTCTGTGTGTGTGTGTGTGTGTGTGTGTGTGTGTGTGTGTGATTGTGACACCATTCACTGGAGCATTAGCAACCGACTGACAGCTATGCTTATTACGATAGTGACTCTCCTCTCCTTTAACAGTTGCCAACTGACAGTAGCTTCTCACACATGGAGGACTTAGGGAGTGCCTCCCATGCTGGAATTTTGGTTGGGTGGATCATGTGCAAATCTTGTACAAGTAACCATAGCTTCAGTAGGGTTCACATGAGCAAGAGCCATGGTGTACCCAAAAGACAACATTGTGTGGCTCTCCTTCCCATCCCCCAGTTTTAAATTACTTTCCCCTTCTGCCATTGTCCCTGAGACTTGGGTGGGGAAAGGTTGATACAGATAACCAGACTATGGGTGGACACTCTGAGTCACTTATGCTCAGCACATGGTCTACCCCTAAATCTCTACATTAACCACTATCCAGTACAAAAGTAAAATAAATAAAGCCTCTCTAACCAGAGTTGAAAACATCACAGATCTACTGCCTTAAACATAATAGAAGGCAACTGGACAACATGACTGTTTAGCAAACAACAATTTTTCTCTTTAGAGCCTATAACTTCCTCATACATAGGAACATACATCATATATTCGTATATACACACATACATACATACATACACATATACATACATACACATGTATGCGCATGCACATATACACACATACATTAAACTAGGTACTGTGTTAATAATAACAGACATGAAATCCCTCCTGTTGAATTAGCCTCAAATCCAATAATAAAGCAGTAGGTTACCCCCATAAGCATTTTATCGCTACTATACCAAAGGTCATATCTTGCCTAGAAGATCAGTATCATATCACATAGGGTCCAGCACTGGGTAAGACCACTGATGTCTTTCCCCCCGTAGTAGCCTATACAGCACCTTCCAGTACTATGAGAGCTAGCTACAAGGTAGACGGTTTCCTCACCAGGTTGACAGTGACTTGCCTACATCCAGCAACCAAAGTTTATGGTGTCTTCAACAATAGGGAATTACTATCTAGTTTTGGTTGGCAGCCAAAGACGATGGCAATACCCTGTGTTGTTTGGAGTGCCCCTAGGGCCTCTCTGACTCATAACTCATGAGGAGGCATCTAATGCACAACACAGAGATTTTCATTTACTAATCTAAGTCTAGAAGCAGGCACTGTTCACCCATACAGGATACCTCTGTTCTTCCTTCTTTGTATTACATTTTTATTAGCATATAAAATAGTGGGTTTCCATAGACTTTGTCATATATTCTTAATTTTGGTTGACTTACCTCCCTTTCTCCTATCCTCTTGTTCCTATCTCAGTTTAGACTTCTAGTGCTTTATACATTTTTTAAACGTCCTTAAACACCTAGAAATGGAACTATCATGCAGTCAAACTAAACTACTACTGGGTACCCCCAAGGTGATTCAGTCAGCATGTGAAAAAGACACTAAGATGGACACCTTGATTGTCACAGCACTAGTCATATACCCAACACACAAAATCAGGCATGGAGCCCATAAACGGATGACTGCATCAAGACACTTCTGTGCTTATGCATTAGGGATTATTCTCTAGCTATAAATCAAGACTAGAATCTTAGAAGACATTACGCTACACGAAATAAACTAGGCACAAAAGCAAATGCCTCCCGTTCTTACTCATATGTGGAAACTGAAATAGTTGGTGTCGTGCAGGGCTGGGGTTAAAGCTCGGTTGTCATAGCTCTTGCTGTACTAGCAGAAGGACTTCAGTTCCAGCAACAGAACCCACATAAAAAGTCAGGCTTGGCTGAACACTTTTGAAAGCCTAGCACTGAGGGAGGTGGGAGAAGAGACAGACTGGTCCCTGGAGCGGCTCTAGCCTAATCTACAATTTTAGGTCAATGAGGGATCCTGTCTCAAAATCTAGGTATCTTCGGAAGAATGATACCTGAGGTTGACCATTTTCTCTACATGTATACACACATACACACATGTATATACACATACAGAGAGAGAGAGAGACATAGACACAGAGAGACACACATACATGCACATAGATACACATACACACACACAGACACACATACACACACACAGACACACATACACACACTGAGAGACACACACATACACATACCCCATACTCATGAAGTAAAGCATAGAATAGTGGCTATCAACAATATAAGAAGAAGAATAAGGCAATGTAAGCTGGTTGCATAACTTGTATCAGAATATAACGACATAGAAGGAAAAGTCCTCATATTCTACAGCACTGGATAGAGTGAGCACAATTCACAGCAATTTAGGACTTCTTTTAAAATGAGCTACAAGAGAGGAGCTCAAAATTTCTAACAAAGAAATGATAAAGGAGAAGAAAATGCTAACTGCTTGATTTGATCATCACACCTTACATATGTGTAGAGAGCTATCATACCCTACCTCTTAAGTGTGCATAATTATTACATGAATTAAATATTTTAATGAAAATACAACTTAAAATATTAATGCGATTTAAAATGAAAAATTTTATGAGCCGCTTGAGTAAAGAAAGTTATATGTTTTTCTAAAACTATTCTATTTTTATTTTTTTAAGTTTATTTCATGACTATGAATGTTTTGACCCATGTATTTCTATGAACTATGTGTATACTTAATGCTTACAAAAGCCAGAAGAAGACATCAGATCCTCTGGAACTGGAGTCACAGATGCCTGTGAAATGCATGTAGGTACTGGCAATTGAATCCAGGTTCTCTGGAAGAGTAGTCAGTGCTCTTAATCAATAAGCCATCTCTCTGTCCCTAACACCTATTAATATTATTAAGCCATTTAGAACACCCGTTCTCAACTTGTGGGTCATTACTCCTTTTTGAGGTCAAATGACCCTTTCACAGGAGTTACCTAAGACCATCAGAAAATACAGATAGTTACATTACGATTCATAACAGTAGCAAAATTACAGTTATGAAGCAACAACAAAAATAATTTTATGGTTGTGAGTCACCACAACATGAGGAACTGTATTCAAGGGTCGCAGCATTAGGAAGGTTGAGAAGCACTGCTTTAGAAAATGCTTGTGTGACCTGGGTGTGGTTCTACGCATGCTTAATCCTAGCGCTGAGGAGGCAGAGGCTCTGTGAGTTTAAAGCCAAGGCTACATAATGAGATCTTGTTTCCAAAGGGAAGAAACAGAAGAAAGAGAGGGAGGGAGGGAGGGAGGGAGGAAGGGAGGGAGGGAGGGAGGGAGGGAGGGAAGGTGTATATGAAGTAAGACATAGATCCTTTCCCCCAAGGAACTTAGGATCTAGGGCTGCAGATTATATAAATGAAAGCACATTACAAAAGAAGTACAGATGGAGTTTCTGTGGTAAGGAACTGACTTCCAGCTGGGAGGAACAGAGAATAGCTCCGAGCACAGGCCTCATTCTA
Organism: Grammomys surdaster; assembly: GCF_004785775.1. NCBI lineage: Eukaryota > Metazoa > Chordata > Mammalia > Rodentia > Muridae > Grammomys > Grammomys surdaster. The sequence continues at coordinate 3,339,417 of NW_021620775.1, forward strand.
CCTGATATAGAAATGCGAAAATGAAGCTATATACCAGCAAGCAAGCACGGACACCCACATCCAGCCATACACTCTAGGAGAGTTCCCAAACCACTGCCGATCAAGGACCAGAGAGAACCATGTGTCTTTAACAGACTATATTATTTCTCTGACCTTGTCTCCTATAAACTAATGGGGATGGATTGTAGGACTTGCCGGTGGACTTGTCAGCCATTGGTGACCCCCTTGCTTTCAGCTCTGGTACACTCTGTGGGAAAAAAGTTAGTGCATAATTTCCAAAGAAAGCTGTTTTATAAAAATAAACATTGACCCCATGTACAATTAAGTGTTCACTAATAAAACTATGCCAATTATATTCTCAGGCAACTACAAACGGAGTAACATTAAGAGAAACTGTCAGCTAAGAATTATTGCGTGCACACTGTAATTCTCATCATGGTTAGATGTGGAAAGACTCAAAATGAAACAAAGAGCTGTTAAGGCACAATGGTTAAAGGTGTAATTTCTTGTGAAGTCAATTTAACAATAAATTCTTTTTCTAATGGAAATACCATTGTATTTTCATCCATTTATAGTAAGCATCCAAACCATGCACCGTATAAAGAACCCCCATGTGATCTCAACTCCCCTGCGGGGAATGGGGGCAACCAGTTCAAGCAGATTGTTAGAATACGTTCAGATTTTTAATACATATATCACTGGTGCATAGTTAAACATACTTTTCCATGGAGCCATGTTCTTTATCCTGTTCTATAATCATAGTTTTGTATTTAATATGACTAGTTTGTTACAGTCAAATAAACAACATATTCTTACAGAATCTTCAAACAAGGAGTAACAAATTCAGAGACAATATTAAAGTTGAAATGTAGATGCAAGAGAGAATTTTCTTAATTGCCATCAAGATTCCAAGCAGGTGGTGCCCTGTACAGCAGCCTGGCCACAAAGACTTGTCCTCCAGCTTAGGAGGGAGGTCAGTGAAAGAACTCTGACTGGGTGGGGGAGGGGATCATTCCTTCAGCCCCATCTGTCATTTTGCTCCTAACCTGTCAAGACAAGGCCCAATGGATTTCTCTATAATGAGAGAGGAGGGAAGCTGCTGCTTTTTAAATTAATCAGATGTGGCACCCATGGAGTCCATAAGTGAGGCACAGGAAGGTGACAGGTGGAAACTGCCAGAGCCACAGCGGCCCTCACAGGCTTGCCTCTGATGCTCTGGGTTAACATCCTGCTTTCCCAGGTCCACTGCAATCCTTATTCTCCAGGTCTCCAGCCTGTGTGCCTTCCCTCCCGAGGGAAGCATCTCAGGGAGAGGAGGTTATTGATTCATTATGCTTGTGTCGTTCTAGCCAACAGGACCGCGGTTTTCCTGAAGTCACGTGGTGATCACAATGCTGATCCATCTTAGAGCTAGGGAGACTGGGAAAAATACAACTTGCTCTGCTCTCCAACTGCTCGATTAATGAAGAACCATGAGATGGAAGTGGGGCAACAGGTGATATTCCCTCAGAGCCTGAGGGATAGATGGAGGACTTGAGCCTTGAGTCACAGCATCTTGCGAATGGTCTGCAGAATACTCAAAATACTTGCTGGCACTTGCTGGCATGGGTCCCTCAAATAGTTTGGAAGCCCGTGTACACTGTACCCTGTAGGTGTGTCCTGGTGAGGCTCCAGTGTGCTTGATGCTTGCCATGCGGTGTGATAACGGAAAACTAAGCAAAGCCTCTTAGAAGATAGAGCCTGAACTTCTTCAGCAGGTTCTGTTGTGATCTGACAAGACTCTCTCCTATTTCTTTCATGAGTCTATCCTATTTTTTCCTTAACTCTAGTGGATTTTTGCTCTTCAATCAATGGTTCTCAACCAGTAGGTGGTGACCTCTCTACAATTCATAACAGTACCGAAATCACAGTTGTAAGTTGCAACAAAATGATTTTATGGCTGGGGCTAAGGGTCACGGCAACATGAAGAACTGTGTTAAAGGATTGAACATTAGGAAGGTTGAGAACCACTGCTTTAAATGCTCATATATCTGTGACTTTTTTCAGACAAGTTTTGCTTCCCTGTGGAGATGGCTGTGTATGCAGACTTTATATCCTTCTGGGGATGGTCTTTGTCCAGACTGATCAAGCCTTATCTAACCCTGATGACTCTGCCTCAAAGGGGAGGATTTTAATATTTATTTTATACTCCCAAATACCCTGTAGAATCAGGCTGAAGCTGGTATCTCCCCAGAATGTCTTGGCTTCTTTCATCCTTGCCCTCACCCTGTTTCTCTCGACTACATTCAGTGTTCTTCTGGGAGCACTTGAATAGCTCACACACATGCTGGTCTCAGCTTCTAATTCTAGGAAATGTTCCCCGGGACAACTTCACACAGAATGCCAGAGGCATAGGCAGCAGTCTCTGCCAGTGAACCTCTGTGAAACGCACATGATCACAGCCTAGGAGTGAGCAAGATGGTCCTTAACAAGGTGGAGGCACAGAGTCAAAGGACGAATGTGAAGCAGTTGTACGGATATAAGACATAGAAGAAGGAACAGGAAGGAGGTTTGGTAAAAAAAAAAAGGGAAGAAAGCCATTCTCTGTGCAGTCCTGGCTGCCCTGAAAGTATCTGTAGACCAAGCTGGACTTTAACTTGCTCTGTAGACCAGGCTGGCCTGGAACTCAGAGATCCACCTGCTTCCGCCTCCGCCTCCGCCTCCGCCTCCGCCTCCATGCAAGAATGAAAGCCATTAGTTTCTTACTCAGACTCTATAAGAGCTTGGAGATACTGGAGAATTGCATTATAAATATTACAATCTGATGGACTTTTGCTTACTGTGGAGACACTGAAGGTTCTGCAGCAGAGTAACACAGTGGGATCAGTGCCACTGGAAGGCCTGTATGGCAGGAGCCTGTAGAATATCCTATGGAATGTGTAGCAGGGACACAGCTGGGTTAAGGAACTGACATTTTAATTAATTAAATTAAAGAGTTGACAAAGCGCAGGGGCAAACAGCTGTATTAAAGAGAAGTACTTTTCCGGAATTATCAATCATTGCTATGGCCACCTATCCTTGTCCCACCTTCCTCTATAATGTAACCAGAAATTAAACTCTTATTTTAAGGAGAACCAACCTCAGTTCCTTACTATTTGACAACAAAAGTGCTCAATAATGCATTTGTAGAAAGCTAAAAGGTAAAACCCAGTCATCTAAAGCATTTATCTGCAGGTTTCCTCCGGGGTAGCATTTGGCCTTTTGTTTTGATGAAGCCACATGTGTTGTCTCTGAAACCTGTGATTTCCTCCCCTCAAATATCTTGGTGTCACTGTGGCTGTGCTGTCCTGCTGAGGCTGATTATGCCACGCTGTGCCAGAGGCACTACATGAGCCAAGCCACTAACTACTGAGACCTGACACAAAGGTCCGCAGGCATCACTAAACTACAGGCAGAGCAAATAGGTCTCACACTGCTAATTCTGGTCAATTACTGAGCAGAATTCTAAGGCTACATGAGCGTTGGGAGAAAACACTATAAGCAATTAATTATATTTGCTATAGGTACAAGAATGAAGAATGATGGTATGTCAGGGATATAACCTCTATTCCAGACGCCCTTTTCTCTTTTTGGCTACACATACTGCTTTACAGACAAGAATATGGAAGTCTGGGGACAGTCTTTCCCAGATTTAACCAAATACTACAGGGACAGTGCTTCTTCCAGGAAGATGTCCAGTGGAAGGAAACTAGCCAAAGTGTAGGGTTTGAGGTGTATTTTCTCCCTCCCTTCTCCCCTCCCCAATACTTCCCTTTTCCTCTCCCTTGTTCCCCTTCTCTGAGTGTGTATATGTGTATGTGTGTGTGTGTGTGTTCAAGCACTCCAACACTATAACACCTTTTGTACATGATTTATGTAGACTTGCCAGATACTTGTCTTTCTTTTACTGAGTTTAAAAAGTACACAGGCAGCCTTATCTCAGGACAGCTACAGACTGCCTTTCCTAATAGTCGCTGCTTCCCCTTTGTTAAAGGGTCAGCTATAAAATAATGCTTCCTCTGCAGATAGCTTGTTCTCCAGATAGATTAGATAACTCAGGAGATGTGCTGTGGATGTGGGTCCTTTAACCCTAGGTCAGTCTTTCATCTCTCACCCAGATTAGCCCTGACAGCTCCTCAGGAGCCTCCTTGAGAGGGAATGCCCAGCTGCTTACCTCAAGACAATCACCATCAAGAAATAAAACTTTCTGGCAGCTTTGAGATAACCTTTGGCGCTCATCTGTGGCAGTTGCCTGTCACTTCTCAAAGAAAATGGGCTCTGCACCAGTCTGGGTGGAGTTTGCTCTGAATGGCAAAAGATACTGAGAACTAAATGGATATTGGTGTCTATTTCCAAAGCTCCATCCATAACCGCAGGGATAAACAACTCTTACCATGTGTGATCCTGTGGGGAAAAAGGCCGCGGCAGAGGTGTCGCAGAGGCTTTTTGCGCTGTGGGGTCCCACATACAGAAGGTCTAGGGTTCCTAAGGCTGGGTCTGGCAGTGGCAGACCCCAATGACACGAGAAAGTCCTTGGTTCCAAAAACAAGGGTTTATTGTTATGGCAGATGGTAGATGGATCTGGAAGTATCCCTCCTGAAACTCAGTGCAGACTTGAGTTAAATAGGAAGGGAGAAAGGGGGAGGGCCTGGGGAGGAATGCTTAATTTGCTCCACCCTCTGGTCTTCATTAGTATGTAAATCCCTAGGGCCTGAGGCCTATAGCCACACCCTCTACCTGTGCACTTTGGGAGGGGCTGTAATGGCCTACATGACTGAACAATGTAGGTCTATGGAGACTAGACTGTGTGTAAGAATTCTGGATTCTGGGGACGTAGCCGAACACCTGCCCATTTCTCCATTGGAGTCTTGGGGTTCCAGGCCCATGCCCAGCCATGAACCAAGATACCCTTACGCAGTCCCACATGATCCTGGGTCCACAAGAGGTGTTAAGCAAATGGAGCCTGTTGAGCTGAGGAGAAGCATCTCTGACCACATTCCACAAAACTCCTTCTTCTCCTCCAGCTGCAGTTCCCCAGAGTGATGTGGAAAGCAGGGGCAACATGTCTTGCAAGTAAAATCTGTTGTGTCCTACTTAAGTAGAACTTGATCATATAGATAAAATAGAATTCACCTAAAAAAAAGTCCTTTCATATCATGATGGGTATGATAAGACTGGAGAATATTTTATGAATGAGATTATTTTGATAGTATAGATCAAGAACCACAGTGTACCATTTTGTCCATCTTTACTTGTAAATGTTCATTGCAATGAGTCATTGTTCTGATTTGAAGCTTCTGGATTCTGCTACACCATCAATAACGGGTCCTCACTGGGACTCTTCTTGGCTATCCTGTTGTTGCCCTGTGACATAGTGATCCTGCATCTTTAGATCTGCAGGACCAGCACCTTCAGGAGCTCCAGTAGTCCAGAGACTGGATAGATATTGGGGTGGGTCAACTCAAAGCCCTGGATCTTGGCCTGGAAGGTAAATGAGCTAGTCAGACCACTGGCTCTCCTGCACCTACACCACCACCAGAACAAGCTCTCCAGCACGTCTAGGGCAAGCTCACTCAGTGCTAGAGCCAGCAAGGAGCAGAGCTAGCTCTCTTACTTTCATGCCCTCAAGCCAGCCTACTCCTGCTTTCACCATCAAGGCCAGCTACTGTGCTGCCCAGGAAAGGTGCTGGGCTCACTCTCCCTGGTGTTGCTTTGGAGAGGGATGGGGACAGCTCTGCACAGCCCTTGGGCATCAACACTATCCCAGGTGGCAGCAGACTAAAGACATCCTCAGAACCCTGCTGATACACGGTCAGTGGCATTGACGGAGGCATCACCATGGCCTCAGGTGGCAGTAAACGACTTACACCAGGCTATTCTCAACACTCTTGTCTCCAGTCCCACCTCTCTTCATAGTGCTCAAACGTTCTACTTCTTTCCCAGCCCCCGTCTCTCTATCACATGCTTGTACACTGTAGTGGCTCCCACTGCAGGCAGGCAGGCCTCCCTAACATCTTTCTTTTTTTAAAAAACACATAACAGTAGAGCTCTAACTCAGCATGTCTGTTGTCCTTAAGGAAAAGAGATAGACTCAGAGATGGACAGGTACAGACAGAGAGGGGCCTCAGGATAGAGAAATTCTTCTGATACCGTGACCTTGGGTCCAATATCTAGAACTATGAAAACAAAAGTTTGTCTTTCAAGTCACCCCATCTGTGGCACTTTATTACAGCTGCCCCAGCAAATTCACACACAGGATATTTCTCTTTAGATGTTTTTTAAATTTTTTAAAAAAAATGATGCTTAGTGGCCGCAGAATCAATCATTTTCCAATTATTTTTTTTAACTAATTGTTTTCTTGAAATATTTAGGTCAAAGTAAAAAATGATGCTTTTAATATCTTTGCATTATGTAACTCACTTTAAGATGAAAAAGTCCCACCTAAAATATCATAGTGAAAATTGATGGGAATACATTATGTCCTCTTGGTGGTGTTTTTTGCAATTTGGAAGGGTTTAAAATTATGCCAAATTAAAAAAGGGAGGAAGAGAGGGAGAAGGAAGAAAGAAATAGAGACACACACACAGAAGGGGGGAGAGGGAGGGAGATAGGTGGGGGAGAGGACCCAGGAATAATTAGTGCTATACCAATGAAGGTCCATCCCAAGGCTCTGTTTGAGTTAAAGTTAACTCACAAACTAAGTCATCTACAGGAAAATGGGTAGAAACGGGGTCATCATTTCAAGTAAAATAAACCAGGCTTGTAAGACAAATATCATGTATTTTCTCCCATCCCTAAAATCTAAACTATAAAACAATAATCAGATTTAAAAGCAGAAGGAAGGAGTATTTGGGAAGAGGAAGGAGGCCAGAGAGAAAGGTAATGAGGTTGAGTAAGATTAAAGTGTATGACATACATGCATGGGATGTCATAATAGATTCCATCATTTCATACAATAAATTTGTTATTTAATAAAAATAACTTTAAAATAACAAAGTTAAATTTCAGAAAAGTATAGTGCTAGAATATTTACATGTTTATTACTCTGCAGCCAATATTGTTTAGGTACAAGACCAGGAAAGCCTTCTCAGAGACAGATGAATAGTCTAGTCAAGCAGAGAATCTTAACATGAATGCTGTCTTTGCTTTCTGTTTGATGGACTTGAGTTCACAGTTAGCAGTGAGAAAGGTTCATACATGAAATGCTCTTTGAAAAGTACTGTTCCTGGACAGAAGAGAGCAAGTGTAGAAGTGATGAAGACATTGAATCCAGGTACAGTATTTCCAGGCTCATGGCCTTTTACTCAAAGAACCAAAAGCACAGACTTTCATAGATTTGCTACATAGCAAAGTAGCCCAAAATAAGCAGAATAGATGAGAAATTAATGCATCTCACAGGAGCAGCAACCACATGAGAACAGGTCACAGCTGGTGGTCTCTCTTCTTGGGACTAAAGGAAGCAGGGTGGGGGTGGGGTTAGTTCCTAGAGGGTGTAGCTAGAGTGCTTTTCTATTTTGCTAGATAAATTGGATCACAATTTCCTTATCCTATCGTACACGTTCCTTCCCACAATGCATCTGGTTTTACTATATGCATGCCCAATTATAGAGGCATAAGACTGTAAATGGAGGCGTATTCTTAAATTTCACTTGAAAGACAAAAGTTTTCCTTGTTGTTCACGCAGCTAATACCAGTTCTCCAAACTAGTTTCAGCTGGATCGGTCTTTCTATTCTTCATATTGAATACACTGAAAATATGTTTTAATATTAACTGTCTAAATTGATTACTACTAGGAGTGGAAAATTTAATACACACACATATGTAAATATATATATATATATATATATATATATATATATATATATATATATATATGGTCTTTTTGTCTTAAACTATGGAGAGATTAACAAAATAAATTACAGGAAACAAGAATTTCGGAGCTCACTTAGAAATACACTGTCCTTCTGACCCCGTCTCTCCAGGGAATTCTGCCTCCTGCTTCACATTTGCAAGGAAGAGGATTTTCACAGAGTCTCTAAGCTAAGATGTTAAAAGTTGCTTTTTATTTTGTTTTATTTTATTCAATATGGATTTTTTCAAACTCCAAGAAAATATTCAGGGTAAAAAATGTTTTCCTAGTATAAACGGTTGACCTCTTAGCCTTCAAGTTCAAGGACACACTGCCACACCGTGCAGAGCCAGGGCTCTCTGTGGCCATCGTGGGCAAGGCTAAGACAGGACACTACCACACCAGAGACTGCGTGTGTCATTGAGTCAGAGATGCTTAACATCTCTCAATGGTGGACCAATAGCTTGCTCTTGCAGCCAAGTTCTTCACTGGGCAGCACTGCATAACCCTCTAGGCATGGCGTAGCTTTTCTGAATCTGTCATTTTTGTCTAATTGGTAATAAAAGCTACTTCACCAGATAAAACACTTTATCAATAAAAGCTGCTACATCTTGTGAATGTTAATTGAGGCAATATCTGTGAAAACTTTGTCATCTAGAAAATCTAATACAGATTTTATTCTCAGGATGGTTTACATAGACAGAAAGAAGAAGGGGAGAAGGAGAGGAAGGTGGGAGGAAGGAGGGGGAAAGAGCGGGGGCAGGAAGAGGGAGGGGAAAGTATGAAGTAGAGAAGAGGGAGGGAAGAGAAAAAATGGGAAAAGATAGGGAGGTGTGGGGCCACGTTCCATTTGCCGCTGGGGTGTGTGAACGCCCGCTAGAACAGACAAAATGGGGAGGCACTAGACTACATTGCATCCCCTCCTCCGTGATGGTTCCAGGCTCTCGGAACACCCACTCAGGGTTGGCAGAACATAACTTAAGATGAGGGTCCCAGCCTATCTGAGAAATGACACAGACTGAGGCTGAAGCTGGGGTTCCCATACTCCCTGACAACCAGATGTCAATGGGAACCACAGGGAGTTAAGAACAAGGGGGCCCACAGGCAAGCCTGGGGCCAGGTTGAGGGGGAGTCCTGCTTAGCTCGGGGGTGGGGTTGGGGGTGAGCATCTTGGACACAGAGGAGCCTTCTACGGGAGACTTAGGGAGACTTAAGCATCTCAGGTCCTTATGACGTAAGGCTTCCCCCCACAGGAGTTCTTGATAAGACAGTTCTTACTTATCCAAACTGTTTATTCATAGTAGAAAATGGAGGCAAACAACTTACTCAGGGTGGGCCAGAGATTAAATACCTTTTGCAGAAAGAAATGTCTGGGAAGGGAAGCTTTTGGTATACCCTCAGGGCCCATCTAATGCCTCATTAGCATGGAGACCTTTGTACTGTGTGTTATATAACTAGTTGTCACAATCCTGTGTGGGGTGTCGTGGTCACATGCTCTAGGACAGGAATGGAGTCAGGAGTAGACGGTCTGCTTTCCCGTTCTCAGACATCAGAATACTGGGGTTTCTGAATCCGCGCAACCTTCCCAGGTTTTGTCTAGTGACACGATTCCACTTGGTCCACAGGGAGGGCAGAAGAACTAGAGGTAGGGACAGTCTAGTGGGCAGGGAGAGGGAGGGAGCATGAGGTGGGGGGCGGGGGAGTTAGCTGTATCACTTTGCCAGAAAGTGGCAGCATTCTTTGTTAGCCCTCTCTTTATTATCTCCAGTGGGTGCTGTTTGGAGACTTCCCTCAAAGCCAAGGACTCTCACGGAAAGTATGTATGTATCAAGACTCACTCTCCACTTGTGTGCGTGTGCGCATGTGCGTGATTTTGTGTATCTTAAACTATGGGAGATTATGAAACAGAAGAGTTTCAAAAAGCAAAGTCTTAGAAGCTCAAAGACATCGTCTGCCCTCTGGCCCCATCCCTGCTCAACTTCCTGCTCCACATTTGCAAGGGATTTTTAGGTTTTGCTTTGTTTGTTTGTTTGTTTGTTTCTTACAGTCTTTATTGTTGCCTGGCAGGGTGGCCATGTAACCAGTTAGTGTGTTTATTTGTATTTCTCTGGATTCTTTTGGTTAATCTGCATCACAACGCTCAACCCCTGATTTCACGGGATACCTTTTAGCTGCTGACATTATTTGGGTTCTCACCCCTGTTTCAGTATGTTTGTTTGTTTGTTTGTTTGTTTATTCTTTGGGGGAAAACCAAGCATGAAGACTGGAAAATCATCACAAAGCACATTTCAACATGAGCAAAGGTAAGGCTCGGGCAGTATCAAACCTAGCAGCAGCTTGAAACCTTCAAAACTGCTCTCCAGGGCTGGAGAGATGGCTCAGCAGTTTGCAACACTCCTCTGGCTGTTGTGCAGAGGACTCAAGTTCAGTTCCCAGCACTCACAGGTAGTTCACAACTGTTTGTGACAACAGTTCCAGGGGATCTGATGCCTTTCCCTGGCCTCTGTGTGTGCCAGGCACACGTGTAGTGCACAGATAAACGTGCAGACAAAATACCAACACATAAAATAACTAATAATTATAAAAGAAAATAATTTACACAAGGATTTTTATTTAGTGAGCAGGAGAAGAGTCAACGAAAATTATTTTCAAGGAACTCTCGACGGCATTTCTTTTCTTTCTGATTTGTAATACACTGGAGCTTTTCTGTCCTCTGTTGTGAGGAGAAGGGGAACAAAGAATTGAAGGGAATCTGTAAGGCGAGTCCTTCTAAGGAGAAAAGCATTTCCCAGCTCGGAAGGTGATATTCCTTCCCATCTGGCTGCGGGTGAGATTGAGGCCATCACATCATGTTTAATATTTTAACAAGGAGGTGGCCATAAATAACACCATTGCAATATGCGACTCTATAAACCAGAGAGGTTATGTGCCTGTGAGCTTTTACACGATGAGGCTTCAGGGGAACAAAGGAAAAGGGGATAGAAATGCAATCAGAACTCAATTTTCTCATCTCAGAAGCGTAGGGAAGAAACAGTGAGCTAGTGGACGGTAAGAGCCAGTATGTTGCATTTCTAGCAGTGTTTTGTGAAGGCCTGTGTTAGGTTCAGAGATGCGCATATGGATGTGCAATAAAGCACCGACTGCGGATGACGAGAACAGCAATCAGATCTCTGGACAAACAGAGGAGACTGCTCCACAGGGACTCAGGCTAAGTGCTGAGCTAGCTTCGTGAGAATATTTTTGTTATTCTCATTTTCATATAGTATGCAACATCTGTTCCTCCATTCAGGCAAAGCTCCTGAGTTACCATCCCCCTCCTCCCAGGGCTAGGGGACCACCTGAAGAGGAGGAGGCAGAGAGCCTAGGGGTCTGACTTCAGGAAGGACCAGAGCAGACGCTGCCGTCTAGATATGGCAGGACTGCTGCCCTCGAGAACACACAGGTGCTGTGGTTGCCTACACAAGACTCATACAAGATGGAGCCAGTCAATATTCCAGCACGGAGAGGGAGGGGCACAGGAGAGCTGTCTTAGTGTTTTATTGCTGTGAAGAGACACCATGATCAAGACAACTCTTACAAAGGCAAACCTTTCATTGAGGCTGGCTTACAGCATCAGAGGTTCAGCCCATTATCATCATCACGGGAAGTACGGCAGCATGCAGGCAGACATGGTGCTAGAGGAGCCTAGAGGTCTACATCTTGATCCACAGGCAGCAAAAGTGGACCGTCTTCTGCAGGCAGCCAGAAAGGGGCTCTGATTCCACGCTGGGCAGAGCCTGAGCATAGGAGACCTCAAAGCCCACCTACACAGTGGCACACTTCCTCCAACAATACCACGCCATTTCCAGCAAGGCCACACCTCCTAAGAGGGTAACTCCCTGTGGCCGCTTGGCCACACATTGAAACACATGAATGAATCTATGGAACCTATGGAACCTATGGAAGCCAAGCCTATTCAAACTACCACAAGAACCACACTCTTAGCTATGGAGCTGTGGACAATTAATGGCTTCTCAAGAACAGTAAGTCAGTTTATGGGTCCTTGTAGATCAACCAGACTTTGGTGAATGGTGCCACACCCAGAATTTATTATAATTCTTTTTACTATAATTTGTTATAATTTATTGAATTATAAAAAGGAAGACTGGGAGTTGACAGAGTGTTACAGAGGTGAGGGTAGATCGGGAGGCAGCAGGGAGAGATGATTGTGGGTGCATTTGATCAAAATATATTATATAAAATTCTCAAGGAATCAATAAATATTTTTTAAAAATTCAGTCATTAATGATCCTTTTGAACTTTAAAATCCCTTCTAAAAAGACAGTCCAGCCCATCATTAGGTAAGTTGAGCAATTGTCAACTATGTTAATAGAGAATATTTGATGAGGAACTTTACTTCTCTGCTTCAAAGCCTTTCAAATATACTCAACGTTGACCCAAAGTGCTCTCTAATAAAAATCTCATATAAAGATCTTGTGAAGAATTGTTTTCATTATGTATATTTACATATGTATAGATACATACACAAACATATATGAAACATATATACATATATACACATATATATATAATATATATATATATATATATATATATATTATATATAATGAGTTTTATAAGGTACATACTTTGTAACAGAAGACATGTGTCTAATGCATTTCCCTGCCCTTTCTCCACAGCCCTGAAACACTTTCTGTCAAGTCTGCTGCATTTAAAGAGAAGAGGTTCTTAAGAGCCTCTGGTCTTCAGGGGCAGCACATTACAGCAGAAGCTCCAAAACTCCTGTCAGGTGTGTCTCATTAGCATCCTGCCTCCCATCTCCCCTTGTCTGAAGACCCTCTGTGAATTCCATGGTCAAAGCCCCAACAGCCCCTGGAGCAAAGGTGGCGATATACTTGACACTTAGTGACTAATACATCATCCCTTCAATAACAAAAGTTTTTCCCACACACACCTGCCAGCGTAATATATAACACAGAGAGCTGGCTACCTTGGTCTGTATTTCAGTGTCAGCTTGGAAAACTTTCCTGGAAGAATATATCTTTAAAGGAACCACAGTGCTAATTGACACAGGCCTGAATATCATGTATGTGGTTAGTCCTAAATTGAGGTATCATATGGGGATGCTGATGTAAGACCTGTGGGCTTGTAGACCTAATACGATTCAAGTCAGATATTTTGCCTGTGTTCAGCACTGAGCCCAGGATTCACATGTGATAGGCAAGTGCTTTTCCACTGAGCTTCACTCTCACCCAAAGGCAAATTTCATCCTTTAGAGTGAGAACATTTTGCACAGCTTCAGCTACAAAGTGATCCTGAGTTCAGCTGGTTGTTTGTTGATACCCATTTTTGTTTGTGATTGAGAGAGCTCAGAGTATAAAAGAGACCTGGACCACCTGGTGATGACATTAGGGTAGACTAATATGATAGTTAGCCCACTAGAGTGAACTAACTACCGTAGTGGACTATCGATGACCAAGACATGTGATTGGAGGAAAAATTGAGCTTTACTTCACGTCTATATACACTTCTGTAAGTCTTGGCAAAACTATTCACCACTATGACCTTTATTTACCTCAACTATGAAATGAAGAGAATGGAACCTATGTGCCTCACCAGGTTATCAGATGCTCAAATGTTGTCATTGTAGAAATTGAGAGACTAGATCTCTTGGGTTCAGACTCTATCTCAGAGAACCTGACCTAAGGTTGAACTCAAGTTAACTAACAAGCTGACAACTAGCATCAGTTTCCAGGTTACTCCCTAACAAATCTGTACCTCCAGGTTACAAGTCTGCCCCTGACACTTCACTTCCTAACAACCACCAATCAGGAGGAAAACAGAAGTTAAGTTCATGGTTTGGCTTCCAGCACCGGCCAATTATGTTAAAGGACAATAAAATTCCAAAATGACCACCCTCCCAATCAGATGAGTGCCAGGCTAGATATCTCCTTCTTGCCTCAATAAATACCTACTTGAAATTAGACTCGAGGTTCCACCTTCCTGTCCTGCTGTGTTAGGTTTGGCATGGAGCCCAGGCTCCAGCTTGAATAAAAGACCCTAGTATGATTGCACTGGAGTTGGCTTCTTGGTGGTCTTTTGGAGTTCACAAATGGACACAATAGAAATGGTAAGTAAATTGAAGAGTACACACATATATATTTACAATGACTTGTGTTACTCTATCAGCATCGGTTTTAGGTGCTGATGAAATACTAGAACATCTCAAACCTCATTTAGTGCCATACTTCTGGTATTTTTTTAACTTATTTTGAAACAAGTTCTCACCATGTTGGCAGATTCACCTGAAAATCCTGGGCTAAGCAATCCTCCTGCCTCAGTCTTTCAAAGGTAAGAATTACAGGCACAGCCAAGTGCCACTACACATGGATCTCTGGGTCTTCAGAAACTTTAATGTGTATGAGACCCAGATGGTTTCATTAATGTGATTCTGATTCAGCAGGCTTAGAATGGCAGCCAAGAGTCTGTATTGCTACTTCTCTCCCTGGTAATAGCAATATTGGCTGGGCTGGGAAGCACACTTTTTATCACAGGACTCAATACAACTTAAGCCCTTAAAAATGATGAATATAGAAAATGGTCGCTTATATGACTCTGAGAGTAGGAAGCCGAAGTAGTCATGTTATTTATTTTACACATAAAACAAGTTTTTACCTTGCGTTGATTACATTTGAGGGCACAGGAGTCTATGGCACGGGCTCTTTTACCATCAACAACAAGCACGGTCAAGGATTATTGATGACCATTTTCTTCAGAGATTTTTTTTTCTTATGCCAAAACACTCAGCTCTCCTTTGGAGAAAATCCAATTTGGCAACTTGTTCCTGGCACTCCTGAGAAATCATTCCCAGGAAGGAAGAGTTCTGACTAGACAACCCGAGAGAGGCCTCCAACTTCCACAACGGCCAGGACTCACAGCCTCTCGGCAGCCATGCATGCTCACTGTGAAATTCATCTTTGTCAAGAATAGCAAATCACATGCTGTACAATATCACAGTCTCATTATGGGATGTCATCTCAGTGCACAAATACATTATTTTCCCCAGATTTACCGACACTGCTGCCCACGTCACCGCCAGCATGTGATGGATGGGCTCCATCAGAATGGATTTAGGTGTGTGATTTACACAGGGCAAGCCCCTGACAGCCATGGACCACAGCCAGTGCCAGAAGCACTGTGGAGAGGGTTTCTCCTTCATGGTCCCTTAAGCACAAAACCTAGTGGATGGAAAACGGTGTGTCATCTACTGTAAGAGAAAAGAAATAAGATTAACTACAATACCCTTTCTGCAGTACACTTCTTATTTGTTAGAATTTAGACACCACAGTGGAGGCTATGAATTCACCCAAGACCCTACTGGTTGATTCCACAAAATACCTAGTGCTAAATCCTATTTTTCAGAATGATCCCCTTTAGCCAGGCATTGTTCCTTACTTGAGAAGAAAGACTATTCCTGTAATGTATTAGAATTTGAATAGAGAGCAAATAATTTTACAGAGGAAATAAGAAGAAAGAGAATTACGTGTGCCTTTTCGCTCATGCCCACTTAATTTTCTGAGAAGGAAATAATTAACTCTCTGGGAGAAACTGAACAGAAGTCCCATAATGGGAACTGGAGAGATGGCTCAGCAATTGAGAACACTTGTTGCTCTTGCAGAGGACTCTGATTCAATCCCCAGCATCCACACAGTAGCTCACAGTCATCTGTAACACAAGTTCCAGGGGATGGAATGTCTTCTTCTGGCCTCTGCAGGTGTACATGGTGCACATACATACATGCAGACAAAGCACCACCCACATGGAATAAAATGAATCTTCTAAAAATGGAAAATATCACAGTGGATAACTTTAATTTTAAAAAGATCTCAGAGAGTCTCAACTTTTGTGTTCAGTGCTTCATTCTTTTCTCTATATTCTGGTTCCCTCGTCTCTGCTTGATTCCTTGGAAATACTGGGAAGGACATTGTCTCCAGAAAACCCTATCTAGTTACTTTTTAAAGACTTGGGCTACGAAGGAATAGCACCATAAACTCATATTTTTTTTCTAATCTAATTGCATCTGCGTATCAGAGAGACAATGGCAACAAGCATGAAGTGTAAGCAAAAGAAAAATAGCTGTGGCATCCCGAGTGATGCTGACAGCTCTGTCCATCATTCAGCCATGCGTACTCACTCCAGAATAAATAAAATCTGTTCCCTCTGTTGGCTCAATTCCCAGGTGGCTTTTACCATAAATGCCAATGGCTACATTGACCATGTTAAAAATGTTAATGTGATTTTTTTTATTTTACCCAGAACCTAAAACATGAGCTGGCTGTTATTTCAAAATCCACTAGAGAATAAAAATCAGTTCCAATTTTGGAGAAAACTTGATGGTATTAGACTTTGAGAGGTTGACTTCAACATGGTTTCACCCTAGAGAATTGTCAAGAAGGTGCTGGCACAGCAGGTAAGGTAATGTACTACTCTTACACAGGACACAATGCTGCAGCACAATCAAATATAACTCCCGCTCCTCAGGATCTGAACTCTCATTTGGACTCCAGTGGCAGCTACGTTCACATGTGTCCATACACATACATGAACAAACACAAATACACATTTAAACATTGCTTTAAAGGAAGGATTATCGAGGGAAGTTTGGGCTATAGGTAAGTCATGTAGCACATCAAACTAACTTCCACATTTAGTTTCTGCATTTGTTCCTTATCTCATATACACATAGACATCATTTCTACAAGTTACTCTTTCTCTTTTGTGAAGGGAGAAAAACAAATGGTCTCTACCTTGAAATCTGCTTTTATGGGCTTCATCTGAGATGGTAGGAGGGCGTGTAATGAAAACCTGTTTGACCTTATGACGGGGCAGAAAGAGAAAAGAAATCCTCCTACGAGCCCTGGGATGGAGATCAGAGGAACAGGTGTGAGCTGGTCAGGTCACAGAGGCAAGCATAGGATGGGAGCAGGATCAGGGTGTTCTCTGAGTTTACCTTTCAGTAGATGCATAAATTATTATGTTCCAACTCATATTACTGTAGCCAATAATAATCATTATTTGTTTAATAATGGTATGTTATATTAGTTATTAATAGTTATGTACAGTTTTGATAGGTTAGACAAACACGTTTTGAAGAACTTGTCTATTGACATTAAAATATGCCATGAACTTATTCAACATAATCTTATTTCATAGTTCTAGAAAACAGGCTATAGGCTAAAAAAAATGAAGGAATCTTCTGGGCTGTATTTCTTCAGGAGGCTTTAGCTGAGAGCCATTTCATACATTCCCTTCTAAAACTCTTTCTTCCTTAGCTCACAACCTCCTCTCAGTAAGAGCAGCACTTCAACCTCTCTTTCTGTCTTTATATTTTTCTCTGACTCTGGCTCTTCAGGCTCCTTCTGGGATAAAAGAAAAATTCTTATGAATACACTGGGCACATAGGATATTCAAGATAATTCCTTATCTCAAAACTTCCTTAACTTAACCATGCCTCAAAGTCCCTTTTGCTACATAAAGTAATACAGTTTACAGGATTGGGTATTAGAATGTGGAATTCTTTGGTGGAGTGGCAGTTAGGAACATAGTAGCATAGAGTAGACAGAACACCACATTTTCTAATGAAATGTATTTCCCGAGTGCTGAGATCATGGCTCAGAATCTCTTCCCACATTTCAACCCACTTGATTGGGGATGAGCCATTTTCGAGGTTTTACCAGGGTAAGAGGTAGTATCTGTTGTGAAATATAAGAGGACAAGAGAGGCTCGTTGGTGACCTACCTAAATTGCACCCCTGAGAAATTATGCCGTGCAACAGATCAGGTGTAAAAGATCTTTGTTGGGTGGGGAAGAATGAAAACCTGAGGAAGGGATAGAGACAGACAAGTGGACATGTAGACAGGCAGATAAGAAGCTGGAAGAAAGCCATGGCAGAGAGAGGGGGTGAGCGTGGGATGGGATCTCACACAGAGAACAGAGGGAGGGAAAGCTGAGAACAGAGAAAACTGAGGTGGTGGGCGGGTCCTTTTATTTGTCTCTCACATCTTGTTGCACCTGGCAATAACCTCAGGTCATGACACAAGCGGCTGCTAGATTCTTAAGAGCTGGCCAATGGAATTGCCGTCTGCTCTCAGTACCTAGAGCACTTCACCTACAGTGACACCCTGGCTCAGAAGCCTGTGTGTATTTGCACAACCGTGCAAGTGAGCATATCTTTAAATATCAAACCCTGGTGTCTTGCAGACCACATGTAAATCCCAGCTCTGTGTTAAGTCCATGTTCCATGCCTTGGTATTCATATGTGCAATGCATGAGAACATGTCCTCTTTTGCTACACTTTTTGTTTGTTTCCTTTTTCTAAGAAGCAAGCAAACGAGGGTGCACAGGGGCATTTCTGCAGAGCATAGGACAACACGTGCATTGATGATAGCAGAAATTTGTGAAGCATGAGAATGGTTTCTGGTTTTCACACAGTTAATAGAATGTTACATCATATAAATAGAAGTATTAAGGTATTCGTTTATAGAGATGCGCCCAGTGTGTATTGTTTAAGATGGGACTCTCAACCTTGGCTGTATGGTGGAATCACCAGGGGAGCTTTACAAAAAGCATCTCTGCCCAGACTCAGTCTCAGAAGGCTTGAATTAATCGGTGTGGGGTACAGCCCCAGCTCTGGGAATTTTAAAACTCCCCAGCTACCTCTAATGTGCAGCTAAGGTTGAAAATTACTCATTAATGACACTTTAGGTGCCTTAGAAATGTGTTTTGAATTGATTTGCATTTTATAGAGAGGAAGAAAACTCACTTTACTGTTGGCAGAATGCTTTTGTAGAGCCAATGTGACAAGCAGAATTGACAAAATCATACTCTGATCCTACAGAAAAGCGTTCCATTAGCATCAGAGGCATCTAAGCATCAAAACGGAAGTAAATGCTTACTTTTTAAAAATTGTATTTTAGGCCATTATCAACAAAACATGGTATCACTTCTGTAGATCAAGCTAGTACAGACTTCTTGATGTTGTCCAAGGCAGTAGTTCTATTATATCTTGATCACATGTCAGAACCATCTAGAAGGCTTTTACAATTCCAGGATCCTGATTGCCCTTCAGATTCCTTAGGTTGAAATCTCTGAGGGTGGGAAGCAAGCATCAGGATGTCTTGTACATCTCCCAAGGATACCTAAGCAACAATGCACTCAACATTGGAGGTGTATCTGATTTAAACTCAAAGGCCACTGATCCCATGCTAATTAAGAACAGGCTAGCTATTATCAGGAACTGTATATTTCAAAGCTCTGATGACATAGAGCCTGTGTAATGAAATAGAAAACCATGCTGGCTTGTAGTTAGTAAAGACAACAAGAACACAGACTTGTGTGCCCGCACAACTCATTTGGTAAGGCATGGCAGAGAGGACTACACTGACTTCAAGGTTTGAGAAGCAATTTTGGGGAGATGTAAATAAGGGAGACCTGAAATTGGAGAATGTACAGTCTATACAAAAACACAACAAAAATCAGAATTGATTATGTTGTATAAGATTATTAATTTCCAGAGAGTTGAAATTAACTAAACAGTATCATATTCAATAAGGAACATTTTAACATTCACTAGCTTATTTGAACCTTAATTCTTACAATACTGTTCAGCAGTAAAAAGAACCATACTATGACTTTGCAGAGCAAAAAGGCCGAATTTCCAGCAAATCATACTGAGAGAGAAAAAAAAAAACAGTCCAAACACAGTTCTGTGTGATATCATTATAGAACCACTGAGATCATAGAATTAGGGGAAAGGAGGCTTGGGTAGAGGTCTCCAGAGGATGGGAAGCAAAGACTAAAAGGCAGTGAGAGGGAGCCCAGCCTCGGCAAATTAGCTTGGTGACTCTCAGGCAGCAGGAAGACCTGTCTGTGTAATTTACAGATGCACAGAGCTGTACCTGTATGTGGGCAGTGCTGGCTTCCTGGCTCAGAAAGTCTGGGTAGGATGACACCGATAGAAAACAGTGAGGAAGGACATTCCAGGCCTGCCTGTGTGTCCTGGCATACAGAGATGTATAGCTGCTTCAAAACAAGAAATTCTAAAATAAAAACAAAACAGACAGACAGACAGACAGACAGACAGACAGACAGAAGGATGAAGTGAATTCTTAAAAGGGCCTGCATTCTAAACATCTTCACCTCTCTCTTCCTCCTCCTCCTCTCATTTCTACACTGTTTTTGTCCCTTTCTCATGTTTTTACTCTTCTTACCCTAATTTCTTCTCCAAAAATTCTTGGAAAATACACTTGAAATCATTTCTTATACAGATGGATACAAACAGGTGAATCTAAAGAGCCCGGTTGTTCTAATAAGTCTGTTGTCGGCAGACTGCAAGCCCATTCCGAAACTCAGTCATGATCTGTCCAGCAGGACAACCGGAAGTTGTTTTAATAAAGTGCAAACTGAAGGCTAAAACATGAACCAAGTGGCATCTCAGTTACAAGCACTCTGAGCTCCTTTAACTTACGGTGATACGTTACATACAAGGGGAAAATGGACAGAAGAGTGAAACGTGTAGTTTGGGCTTAATAGGAAGTTTATATCTTCATTCTGTTGATCACAGGATGATACTTTAAAGAGGGTCACATTTATACTCATTCATGTAACAATAACAAAGTAACTGTGTGTGAAAAGACTTTCCACTTCAACTTCACCAACAAATCTCATAAAGGCAAGTATCTCTCTGCAAGCTAGAACTCTTAAAAAAATGACTTTGAAAAAACACATTTTCCTCTTTCCTCTTTGTGTGTCTATTTGAATAGCAAAAAAATACCTGTGCTCTAGCAAACACAACAATTTCAAGGCACAGTAGGAAACCGGATGATTAGGTGTCTGTGGAGTCCCTGCAAGAGTCACAGCCAGCAGGGTAGCTGTCCACTAGGATTGAAGATAGGCTCAGCACCATGTTAGCAAGAACCGGGTCAAAAACTTCTGAGACAGGCTAGGCTGACTCTATGACAGATTTCAAAATGGCTGTTAAGAAGACTAGGCCTTAATCTCTGTTTCCAAGAACTGGGCAATTCTAGGCAAGTCCAGGCCTCAGACGCTACCCAGCTACCTGGCCTGAGGCAGGGACAATGGATTGTCAGCAGTTTCCAGACTTCCTCAATAACAGTTTCCAGCCCCCACCCCCGCCCCCGTCCCCCACCACCACCACCAAGCCCTAGCAACGGTTCTGGAATGTCTCTAGAGATAGAGACAAGATTACGATAGAGGTCACCCACCTCTCCCCAGAATTCCCCTAATGTGCTTTAAATCAAGCCTTTAAGCTCACTTTGGGGTCTCTCCATCTTTGTAGATGGTGGACCCCAACATGTTGGACTTCTGCAGAATAAAACACTCTTTGCCTATACATACTATTTGAGTGCAGGATATCATTCTTCAGTGAATCATGGACGGCTACCCTTCCAGAGTCTGACCCCTCATACTTTATTTTGTCTTACACATTTAAGCACAGTGGGGATGGGGGTGGTGGAAATTTCTGCTTGACAATTATCCCAATAAAGCTTCAGGTATGGCTACATCTAAACACCCTTGAAAAGCAGCAAGTGTCTGAGACCTTTACAATAAGAATTAGTTCCATTGATTGATAAACAGTGATAAATTATTTCTCCACCAGTGAAATGAAGCAATTTAAGACAGATTAAAATATATAAGGGCAGGTTTATCTCAGCGAAGATGGAGAAAGAGTGGAGGGGGAGAGAAAGAGTAGAAGAGTACACACAGAGGGAGAGGGGAAAAGGAAGAGAAAGAGGAGGGACAGGGAGAGAGAGATTGAGAGAGAGAGAGATGGAAAGTTGGAAGGGGTCCAGATAGGGACTGAGGGAAGCTGGGAGAGCCTGGAGGCCAGGTCTGCTTTGGTATGTAAAATATGGACCTCAACCTCTTATCCCTGGGTCTGAAACCAAACAAACAGTACTCCAGGTAACAGCCTAAGAGGGAAGGATTTGTAATAAGAATAAGGATGGATTGCATTGCTAGAGGATGCAAAGTACATGGGACCGCTTTCATAAAGATGGTTTCTATTCACTGAAAGACAAAGCTCAGGATCAAATTTAAAATGCTCAGGATTTGGCAGGGGTGGAGAAGTGGGGAGGTGGGGTGTGGGGTGGAGGAGTGTGGGGGATGGGGGAGGGGCTGGAGAGTGGGGCATGGGGGGCTATTCAGGTGAAGGGTGGCTTCATAGAATAACAAAAAAAATCACCCAGTGGTTAGACAGCATCCACTCCAGCATCACTTCCTAGGCATTGTCTTCCCCTGAAGAAGAAAAAACCCTGCTTGTTTAACAGTTCTGGATTTTCTAATGCTTTCCTGTGAGTTGTGATTTCTACAAGTAGTACAAGCAGGTCCTTGATCTTCCTGCTTAATGACAGATGTCATGACGACAGATAGATGTGGAAACTCGGAGGTCTTAGCCTCTTCTCCATGAGATGAAAGGTTGCAAATTATCCTGCATCTTGTTAAATGTTATTTTTCCAAGTAAGAAGCAAGCACTTAAAATTTACTGAAAATGGGACAAATGAAATTTGTTGAAGTCATATATGTGTGTGTGTGTGTGTATTTGCAATATATATATATATATATATATATATATATATATATATATATAATTACATACTTTAGAATACCTAAAAATACCTTAAAGTGAAGAAGGTCTGAGCTCCGCTTAAGGAAAAATAAGTAACTCACTGTACCAGAAAATTAATGAGATCATCATTTACCATAATAGCTCTTAAAAGCATTGTGGCTTTTTAAAAAGTTTAGGGAAATCTGTACTTTTGCTGATTTAGAGAAAATGGTAATAGGTCACAGACTTTGAATATACTACGTTTTAAGTTCATACTACTGTAAATGATCAAATAGGTCAGATCATTACAAGTTTAGAAAATTAAACTGTGAATTTAGTGGTAGTAAGCGTTTACAAAAGTAAGGCAAATTATGCCGAAACCCACTTTCTAACAAATGAAGCTATAGGAAGGGTTTTAAACCTTGAGTATCTCAAGCAGAGTCCCACGTGTTAGCTTCTTGCTTGACATGTTTTATAGTGGCACGATGCAGTGGGAGGGGTTTCTTCAGCTGGTCCATGCTGAGACACACCCTCCACCCCGTGAGGTACCAGACATACGGCATGTCTAGTATAAAATGAAGTTTATTTTGGGACATGGGAAGGGCAGTTGAGAAGAGAGTAGAGACAGAGAAAGACAGAGAGGAAAGAGAGAAGGAAAGAGGCCCTCAGGGAACACATGACAGGTAGAGGGAGGGGGTAGGGGGAGAGGGAGGAGGAGGGAAGAAGAGGGGAGGGAGAGGGAAGGGAGAAAGGGAGGCCAAACAGTCCTTTTATAGCAAGCCAGGTTCATATCTGGCTGTTGCTAGGTAACTGTTAGGCGGAGCCTAGAAGAAGTGCTAACATAGTAGAGGAAGAACAGAAGACACGAAAGACAACATCCTTGTAGTCCATCTACAACCTAACAGGGATGTTGTTTCCAGTCCTTGTCTAGTTACCTGCCACGCAACTGTCCTTAGACATTACCCCTTATTCTCTCTGCTCCTGGTCCTGGTCCTTCCCTCTGCTCTTCTGTATTTGGGTCTCTCTGTTGTCAGGTATGACCTCCAAAGGAAAGGCTTTCTTTACACAGCCATCATCTGATAGTTGAACATTTACTCTATGTAAGAGATGGGAAGAAAGATGGGCTGTCTTGAGAGAGTTTCCCTTTTACAAGTGTATTATTGCTTTCCATGTTGCACGACAGGATGCCTGACAACTGTATCTTATTGGAGGGAAGGATTATTTTGGCAGGTAGTTTGGGGGAGCAGTCAAGAGCAGCTCTTGGTTCTGCAACAGGAACATGAGGTTGCTTGCTAACCTCTGAGCAGCTCAGGGAGCAGAAAACTCAGGCTATAATCTATCAAGGCATGCCCACCCCCAGCTAGACTCTGCCTCATTGAAGTATCAGAACCTCTCAAAACAGCAATACTGGCTAGGGATCTAGTGTCCAAACACGTGTGCTTACGGGAGACACTAAATATTTAAACCACGATAGACAGCAGTAATTAATAAGTAAACAAAAATTACATAGAATTTTGACTTCTAGTAGTAACTTATAAAATCTATCAATGGAGCAATGTGGCGAAGAGCCGCTGGAGCGGGAAGTTGTGGTACTGAAGAGAGCAGGCGGGTAGAAAGTAGCATCGCTGCAGAGAAGACATTAAAAATGAACTAAGGAATAAAGAGGAATCTATCATTCAAAACTCAGAAAAAGAATCCTCCAGGCAGGCAAAGTGGAAAAGAAAACTCTGAGGAAAGAATGGGACATGAAGTCCCTGTTAGCATTTCTTCTAGGCTCCTCCCAACAGTTACCTAGCATCAGCCAGGTACATGCCTGGCTTGCTATAAAAGGACTGTTTGGCCTCTCTCTGTGTGTGTTTCTCTGTGTGTCTGTCTCTGTCTCTGTCTCTGTCTCTGTCTCTGTCTCTCTGTCTCTCTGTCTCTCTGTCTCTCTCTCTCTCTCTCTCTCTCTCTCTCTCTCTCTCTCTCTGTGTGTGTGTGTGTGTGTGTGCATACGCGCGCGCGCTTGTGTCTCCCCTCTCTCTCCCTCCTTCCCCCGCCCTCTTTTTCTGGCCTCCATGCACCCCCCCTCTCTCCTTCTCTGTCCCTTCTCTTTCTCTGCTTCAACTCCCTTCTCACCCCATTTTGCATGCCCCAAATAAACTGGTACTTGGAGGGATGTGCCTCAGCATGGGCCCACTAAGGCACCCCTCATGTCGCATCATCCCACCACATTACAAAACATATCAGTCCAGACAATTGAATCCCAACAAGAATGGTGAAGGGCAAAGTTAGCTGAGAACATACAAGTCCATGGGAGTCCTACTTTTAGTGAAGCTGAGGTTCACTGTGGATTTGAGTGTACAGAAATAATACTATTTTAAAGATATTGCTCTGGTTGAAATACAAGAAGCATTTTAATAGGCAATGGGGAGTAGATAGAAGTTGAAATATGTGTTAGAAAATTATTGTAGGAGATAGAGCAGTGAGGTAGCGATATAGGTATTGAAGTGAATGGATTCAAGTTATATTTTGAAAGTGTAATGAAGCATCAAAGAAAAATGATTATGAAGAATAAGAAGATAAGGATGCTATGATGTCAAAAACAAGAAGCTAGCCCCAAGATGTCGCAAGGAAAAAATTATTTTTATGGCTGAGCCAGACTTATGTTCTCCTTTGGGAGAGAAAAATGAAGTGCCCAGACAAGAGCAGAAACACAAAGTTCTTTTTATGGCAAACTAGCAAGTGATTGAAAAATGGGATTTTGCAGTTATGTTTATGATTATGGAAAAGGTACATGTTATGGGTTTGAAGTCACACAATTAACATACAATGAAACATTTTAGGGTCATTCCAGTTATTGGAACAATGAAAATGGTTTCCAATGTGTAATAATAAGAGTATTGAGAAAGAACAACAACAAAAACAAACAAGGAACAAGTTACCTCTAGCTAAGGACGTGATCAAAGTCTAACATTGTTTAACTAAAAAGAAAAATAGAGTCAGTGGTCCCTGAACAAGGATAGAGATGGCATGTGGTTTGGGGAACTGCTGTCAGTGTCATGATTTTATGAAGTCGAGGAGACTGGCTGAAGGACGTACTATGAGAAGGAAACGGGAGCTGTGGTTTCAACGCTACTTTGGAAGATCAATAGAACATCCAGAGGAAATGCCAAGACGTGGTTTCAGTGATCAGAAAGCTTGAAGCAGGGAATGTGTTCCAAACACCCCTTCTGAAATCCCACTAATTCAGTTATCTATCAACATCTAAATATGGATGTCCTTGGAACAACATTCCCACTTCTGCATGTGCTCTTCTAAGAACTACTAATGTGCACATGTAGTTCAGCATGTGCTGATATTTGTATAATAGCTTCGCTTCTGACAGCACATGTTGAGGTCAGCCTAGGTGCTCCCAAAAAGTGCACTTTGTAGACTGTCACACCCATAACAGGTCTCTGTCCATTGATGGAGAAATCACATGACATGAAAGGAAATTACAAATTATGTATTTCATGGAAAAGTCAGATATGAGAACTGTAAGTAGTATGTCATTGGTTATCAAAAATGGGATTATACAGGCAAATCCATGTAACACTACATACTGTTATAAGTAAGACTAGATGGTAGAGAAAAGTAATAAAATTGGCTAGTTTATTCTGGTGTTTGTAGAGGAATGGTTCTGATACTTTGATTTAATCAGGAATCTGTGTTTACTGATGATGAAGGTCCTTGTCCCCAGTTGGTTTTTGACCTACCAATAAAGATGCTAGCAGCTAATGGCTGAGCACAGGGTGGGACACTGATAAAAGAAGAAGGGGATGCAGGAGTGGCAGGAGATAAAACCAACTGGCTATGTGAGTTTTTGGGTAAGGGGTCACTATCATTCGTGGATCCAAGATAGCTCCATGGCAGGTACACACCTGTGACTCACCAGGAGCACAAAGGAGTACAGCCAAAAAAAATCACAGCAACAGGTGTTAGAATTTTTATAAGAAAAAGAAATGTACAATGCCCAATCTTAGTGTTCTAAATAATATTCAAACCAGTAACACCTAGTCATCAACCTCAAACATAATCAATATCACTTTATTTTATACAACATAGAAGATAGGAACAAAGAGATTGAACTAGCTTATCAGAATTGCAGGGCTGGTTGAAACTGGGCCTGCTCCCTGATGCACTTGGCTGTCTCCCTCCAGGATGTTGAGCTTTTCTGCATGGGTAAATACTTTGCTTCATTTTACAAATATGGAGGTGGTTATAAGTTGTGAATTTTAAGTATATGATGCATGAAACTAGTCACATATACCTATACCTATACAAGTACATATTTTTTCTTTGTCCTTGTTGAAGGAAAGACACAAATAGGTTCAAGGTATTTGGGGGTAAGTAGGGTATACTTGAGTAAGTAAGGACTCACTATCTGTCTGCCTCTCCTTCTTCCTTCCTTTCTTTCTTCCTTCTTTCTTTCCTTCCTTTCTCTCTCTCTTTCTTTCTTTCTATCTATCTCTCTTCCCCACACACACACACACACATACATACACACACACAAGATAGAAGACACACCAATGTAGTATTGATTGAAACATAAAATAGCCACAGTTTCTAAGAAAATAGCAATTTAAATGACTCATTTCTGGGGATGGAGAGATGGCACATGTTACTCTTGCAGAGAACCTAACTCAATTCTTGGCCCAAATATGGTGGCTTATACCCATCTGTAGCTCCAGCACCAAGGAATCTGATGCTCTCTTCTGACCTCTGTGGGCATTAGGCACAAATTGTATGTATATCTCTATAAACACGGAAATGGACAAAAGACCTATACGCATAATATAAAATTTTATAATCTAAAAAACTCAAAATTTAAGAGACTCACTTTTGTTACCATTACCCACAAAAGATGTCATATCTACCTGACACTTCTCATCAAATGATTATTTTAATGATGAAGGGAATCCAGAGTCCAAGATATATCGATAGGGAAAGGGAGAAAACCCTTCAAAGAGGAATGACAAGAACAAAGGAGCCCATTTCCATGGTTTGAGTTCAGGGTCCTTGGGAAAGAGGCTCCATTGGTTCTATGAAGTCTCCAATGATTCTTTCATGTGGAAAAACTGTATCTGCTTTGGTGGCTCCAGCTTGCTTCTTAGGACTGCTGCTGTGGTAACAGGAGAGGGAAAACATCTTCTACTCAATCTCTCATGAGGAGGAATGCTTGCTCCCACAGAAGCTCTCTTCGATCATACTTTATTCATTACTTGTGAGGGAGAAGAGGCTATGTGGCCAACTAAGACTAAGACAGGAGCTTGAACCATGCTGGCCTTTCATCTCCCCTCTGCCGTGTTGAAATCTTTCTGCATGAAGATTGTGTTCTGCTCTGTCTCCTCGTCCTTGATTTATAGATGCACTGACATGTACAGCTTCTTTCAACAGTGGACAGTGTGGCTAAGTGTTTACACATCAGGGACTCAGTATGAGTAAGCTTGTTGGCTCATAAATAGAAACTATGGTGCGTTAACATATAATGCATCTGACATCTGCATTGATAATAAAGAAGCGTATTGGTCTCCAATCTGCTTGACTTTCCAGGTTCATTCTCCAAAATGAACAGTAAGGGTGGCACTTTCTGGGGGCCCCTCAAACCTCAACAACTGTACATAGAGTGGCATAGAAAATGCCTATGGTACAAGTGATGAAGATGAATGATTTGAAACATTTTAAGAATACGATGCTTGACACATAACCTAGCTACCAAAACGTTTACTGTATCTTTTTGGTTTATTAAGCAAATACCACTACAGAGATAAATACTCTGCTACTATTAAATAAATAAATAAATTTTAAAATCTTTGTTGTAATAAAACCATACTGCCTGGATGGCTTTTTCTATGAAGATGGTAGATCTTTCTTCTCACCAGCTTTGCCATCGCCTGCAAGATATGCTTCCTTCTGTCTCAATCCCTAAATGTTTTCTAGCACTGAAGCTACTCACCACAAACAGCCTTTATGGCAGCAACTATAAACATGCCTTCTCTCCCATTTGCAGCTTTGTTAGCTCCTCCAGCCCAGGGTCCCCATCTTGTTCATGGATGGGTCTTTGTTTTGCAGTACCTATTAAAAAGACGTGTAATAGGGAGATACTGACAAGATACCATTTTACAGTGTCTAAAAGCAAGGAGAACATAAACCGAAAGGTTAGAATTGACAGAAAGTCATATGCACTTTTCCTCTGCATAGCCATTTAATTACATATTTAAAAATCAGTGAACACCAAGAACAGGTTTGGAGAGACGGACACAAGGAGAAGCATCAGAAAACCAAGGAGGAAGTGTGCAGGAGAGCCCTTGCTTATGTGGTGTGCGTATACACATGCATATATAATATATATATATTAATATATATGTGTGTATGTGTATATGTATGTATACACATATATACATACATATACATATACATACATATACATATATACATATATATATGTAAGTGTTTGTTGCTTGCTTGACTGCTTATTATATTATAATACAAGTTCTCACTATGTAACCCAGTCAGGTCTAGGACTCATTGTGTAGTCCAGACTGGCACCGAATCCTCAATCTACTTCATAGGCCTATGTCTCCATGTATAGAATGTTTACATTGTAATGACTCATAATTCAAAGGCTTTTTTGTACACTATAAATATGAAGTGCAGGAACCCACATCCATCCCTACACAACCCTCTCCACCACATCAGCATCACTCCACCGGTATGTCAGATGAACCTATACATTCCTAACCATGGTCCTTTGTCCCAGTGACCCTTGCATGTCACAAGGTACCTAGCTCAGCTTCAGCTGCCTTGTTCCTTAATACAGCTTCTAATCTATTTGCCTCTGGTCTACCAGGCTTGCACTTTCAGGTTGTCATGCGGTTAAAGGGACAAGAAGATCACAGTAGAGCCTTTGCTCCATACCACTTGGCTTCCAAGAGGGGACACCTACATAATCTCATCATACTTCAAGACCTTTAGGGAGGCATTTTCCTCATCCCAGGCCTGGAGTTTCACCCTTTCTCATCACATCACCTTCCATAGGACACGTGTACAAACCTCTTCTTTGTTGGGAGCCAACTCCTAGCAGAAAACGGCTATCATCTTTACAGCCATCTCGAGCCATATACCCTGACAAGAGACTTGTTTTCAACAGTCCACAACAGCTGAGCACACTCTGATAAACATCTTGTTTTTCTCACATATCTTGTTTTGCTGTTTAGTGCCACCAGCAGCTAGGCACACTGGTCTCCACACTGCTAGCTAGGCACACGTGATATCCACACTGCAAGGCACATGACGTAGTGCCTTCAGCTGTGCTTGTCCATGTGGGCAAGGCATGTGGTAAAGGGAATAAATACCCAGGATTTCCTTTTGATAAATGGGACTTGATCAGACTCTGTCTTGTCTCCATTCATCATGTCTCTTGCCCTTCCATCCCCACTCCCTCTCTTGCTAGACCCTGACCCGCAGACTGGAGCAGCAGAACGGGCCATTACAAAGTGGCCCCCAAATGTGAGGCAGAAAGGACAGTTATATTTCTGTCTGTTTCAGAAAAAACAAATATTCAGTAAAAACTCATGCTTGTAGTATAGGCATAAAAACAGACAAGTTGATCAGTAGAATGAAATCGAAGATTCAAACATAAATAAATCCACACCTATGGACACCTGACTTTTGATAAAGAAACCATAAATACAAAATGGAAAAAAAAAGAGCATCTTCAACAAATGGTGCTGATCTAACTGGATGTTGACATGTAGAAGAATGTAAATTGATCCATACCATCCTGCACAAAACTCAAGTCCAATTGGATCCAAGACCTCAACATAAAACCAAACACACTGAACCCAACAGAAGAGAAAATTTTGAGAATAGCCTTAAACTCATTGGCACAGGAGACAACTTCCTGGACAGAACACCAATAGCATAGGCACTAAGAATAACAATCAATAAATTGGACCTCATAAAACTGAAAGCTTCAATAAGGCAAAGGACACCGACAATAGGAAAAAATGGCAGACTACAGAGTACAAAAGATTTTTTTCACCAACCTCACATCTGACAGAGGGCTAATATCCAAAATATGTAAAGAACTCAAGAAATTAGACATCAACAAACCAAATAATCCAATTAGAACATTGGATATAGATCTAAACAGAAAACTCTCAACAGAGAAAACTCAAATGGCTTAGAAACACTTAAAGAAATGTTCAGCATCTTTAGCCATCAGGGAAATGTAAATCAAACCAACTCTGAGATGCCATCTTACACCTGCCAGGAATGGCGAAGATCAAAACCTCAAGTGGCAGCTCACGTTGGTGAGGATGTGAAGCAAGGGGAACACTCCTTCATTGCTGGTGGGAGTGAAAAGTTGTACAGCCACTTTGGAAATCAATATGGAGGTTTCTCAGAAAATTGGAAATATATCTACCTCAAGACCCAGCTATACTATTCCTGGGTATATACCCAAAGGAGGATCCATCCTACCACAAGGACACTTGCCATGTCCATTGAAGCTGTATTCCTAATAGTAAGAAACTGGAAACAGTTAAATGTCCCCCAACCAAAGAATGCATAAAAAAATATGATACATTAGCACCATGGTATTATTCAGCTGTTAAAAACAATGACATAATGAAATTTGCAGACAAATTAATAGAACTAGAATATATCATCCCAAGTGAGGTAACCCAGACTCAGAAAGACAATCATGGTATGCACTCATAAGTAGATATCAGGTATTAAGTAAGAAACAAACAAGCAAACAAGCAAACAAACAAAAACCATGCTATAATTCACAGACCCAGAGAGGCTAAGTAACAAGGAAGGCTCAGGGGGAGATGCATGGATCTCCCTGGGAAGGGGAAACAGAATAGATTTTATAGGTGGACTAAGGGCAGACAAGACTGAGAACAGGAGTAATCAAGTGGGGTGAGAGAGAGAGAGAGGGAGAGGGAGAGAGAGAGGGAGAGGGAGAGGGAGAGAGACAGAGAGAGACGGAGAGGGAGGGGAGAGAGACAGAGAGAGAGAGAGAGAGAGAGAGAGAGAGAGAGAGAGAGAGAGAGAGAGAGAATACTAGGAAAGGTGACTGGAATTGTTGTAAACTCGGGGCCCAATGTAAAAACCTAGTGTAGTGCAAACATCCTGGGATCTATGAGAGTGACCCTAGCAAAGTCTCCTAGTAATGGGGGTACAGAGCCTTAGCCGGCCATGGTCTATAACCAGGCAAGACTTCTAGACAGAGTATGGACACTCTCAGCCACAAAACCTTCAACCTACAATCTGTCCTGCCTGTCATACATGCTTGGACAATGGTAGCACAGAACTTGTAGGAGTGGCCATCCCATAACTGGTCCAGCTTGTGCCATATGCCCTGAGAGGGGGCCCATGCCTGACATGGCCTGGATGGCCAGGAAGCAGAAGCAGAACAGTGCAGAGACCCAGAATAGAACTAAACACAGTAGACCAAGAAACAAAAAAGTTAATGAAATGATTCCTAATGATATTCTGTTGTACTCATACACCAGTGCCTAGCCCAACTGTCATTAGTGAAGTGTCATCCAGCAACTGATGAGACCAGGTGAGGAGACTCAGAGCCCAACATTAGACTGAGCCAGGAGAAGCCTTCAGAAGAGGGACAGGAAGGGTCAAGGACAACATGGAAACATGGGTCACAGAATCAATTAAGCAAGGCCTCACAGAAATTGAAGTAACAAACATACACCCTGTATGGATCTGAGCTAGGTCCTCTGTATGTACCTTATGGTCCTGTAGCTTGGTATTCTTGTGGGACTCCCAACAATGGAAGTGGGGTGTGTCTCTGACTCTTTTGGCTCTGCTTAGAATCCTTTTTCTCCCTCTGTGTGGCCATGTCCAACCATGATATGAAGGTTTGTGCCCAGACTTATTCTTATTGTATCTTGTTAGACTCTGTTCAGTAAATATCCCTGGGAGGCCTGTTTGTTTGTTTTTGTTTTTTAAGGAAAACAGAAAAGTTGAACGGGAGAAGAGAGTTGTGGGGAAGGACTTGAAGGAATGGAGGGAGAGGAAACTTCAGTTGAGGTGTATGGGATGTAATGAATGAAAGAGGAATTAAAACTAACAACAACAACAAAAATTCCAAAACCTATGCTTGGATATTCCATTGGCATTTCAGGTATGCCCCTGCCCTTACGTAGCAGTCTTTGCTACAAGACTTGCTGCTAAAAAGAGTATCATAGAGCTTCAAGTGGCAGAAGTCATCCCTAATTAACTCAGTCTACCAGTCTACACCCAGCTCCAACTCAGCACAGTGTACACCCAAGGGTGTGTAGTTTCCTTCTGGCCACCTCAGCACTCACACATGCTGGAACCTGCCCATCCTCAAAAATCAGCCTCTGTAGTGTGAAGCTCAGTGAATGAGCCCAAGAGGACAGAAAAGGACCCTGTAGTGTGATCTACATCCCTTACCAGCTTACCTCTGCTGCAGTGCCTCAGTGACTTTGGAAGGGCGAGTAATTTTTCCCATCTGTTCCCCCAGGCAATGGGATCTAGAATGCTAAGAATGCAGCCTCCATAATAGAATACCAAGTGTTAATGTTGGGGCTATGTGGCGTTCCATCGTCGTTCAGGTAAGGCCTGTATAATTCTCCCACACACACTCATGCATTCAAACTTTGAGCCCCTAGAAATCACAAAATCCAAGGCATACTACCGTTAAAAGCTTTACTCATAACACCTGAAGATGAGAAAATGGCTTGTCGCATGTCCACTTAACAGGCTGACAGTGAACTCCTGAGCAGCATTTATGGTTCCTGGTGCACCATCGAAACCTGTGATGTGTATCAGTGGCCGTGATCTTAGCTGAGTTTCATCTCACACTTCGTGGGAAAAATGTGTTGCAAAAGGAATAGCGGAACAAAGGTTTGCATTGCAAAGTAGCAAAAATCAATGGTGGACTGGGGCTGCGGGCGGCCTAGCCATCCAACAGTCCATATATATGATAAATTGCACCCTTCTTCTGTTGGAAAGAAACTGGGCTCAAATTCATTGCATTAATTTTATTGATTTACAGTCTTTAGAAGGTAACAATCATGTGACTGCGTGGCTAACCGTCGTAATGGTCCATGTTCCTTGACAGGTTTTCTGATAGGCTTGAGTTATTTTTCCCTTCTAGGCCACATCTTAAATAGCCAAGCTCAGCAGTTTCGGGTGAGTGAGAAAATGCAAGAAGGATCCCATGTGCTCCCTGTGTTAACTCGATCCCCCCAGCCTATGGATTCACACTCTCTTACAACCTCAATCAGGGTAAGTATCATCCTACATGAATGAACACCTTGAAGAGACAAGGAGCCCATGACCTCTGCCGTGAAACCTCTCGTTTTGGGGGGTAGCTTGAAGGTCTAGAAAGTTTGAAAGACTCCCAAGTCCAAAGTCTGCCTTCCTACCCACATTTCAAAATGTTAGTTAATACACTCTAAACCCACTCCTTACCCACAGTGAACACATGATGAGTCTTAAGTATAGCACAGATATTGTAATTGGGTAGTTCAGTGAGGTCCAGTAAGTCTGTGTTCCAGTAAGGTGAAGAACAGTTTCCTCACCAGTACCTTGTGGGTTGTAGTAGCTCCAGCTGGTGTTGAGGGAATTCAATGAAAGAAACAGTGCCAGCCTGGTACTTAACGTAGAGATACGCAAATCACAACAAATACACAGTCATTTGGAAAACTTCAAACACAACTAACACACTTTTGCTCCTAGTCACAGGCTTCATGTAGAGACAGAAGGCTTCTCTCTTTCTCAAGCCATCAGTCTCCTGGAAGGTTCTCTTCCTGACATCCTATGGCTTCCCCACAGCTAAGGCTGATGTGGCTGAAGTGGGACCCTGCTGAGCTTGGGCTTATACGATTCACATCTCCCTTCCTCTATGACAGATGTCAAGAGGACGAATTCTCTCTTGAGAAAAAGCCCCAATTAAATATGCTCATTAAAGCTCTGTGATTCTTCTGCCTCCTTCAAATGCACAGCAAAAATGAATCTCTTTCTGCTGACCTGAAACCTGGCCAAAGAGTGCTTGGCCCAGGCAAGGTGTGGGCTGTCTGCCAGAACTGTGTGGGCTGTACACAGCAGTTTCACTGGCAAATGCCAGGCTCTCCCTGCTGCCCCTCCAGCTGGTGGTCAGACACTGGCCGGTGCCGGCATAAGGAACCTTGAACCAAATAGCACAGTTTTCTCATGATCAAAAGGAAGAGAACAAATTACACTAAAGTGAGTTTAAATCTGTCGAGTCAGGCCCTAATTGGTCTCATCCTGTAATCCTGGCTTTCTGTGGATAAGATACAAAGCAAGACAGCAAAGGGAGCATGAAACAGAAAACAATCGTATAGAGCTAATTGTATTAAAATGTCAGCATCAGATACAGTGTGTAAATAGAGAATACTGTTGAGGCCTTGAAGACTACAGATCTCGAGAATACAGTCCCTCCGAGGTTCACTACCACTGATACCATCATGGAAAGCCAGTAATGTTTACAACAGACTTACTGTGTAATAGGCGGTGCTATGTAGTTGAGTGTTATGTGTTAATTCGAGGCTCATTACTATGTGTTAAATCATTTAATCTTGTAAAAGCCCTTTGATGAGATCTAATCACATCATTCTTCCTGTTTGCAAAAAAACAAAAATGAGACTTTGAGAGAATAAAATAACTTGTTGATAAAGAAAGGTAAGACCAGGCAGAAAATGACAGATTAAAGACTCCTGCGTTGTCTACTGCTTTGGTTCCACGACAAAGCCTCTGTTACTGAAACTGTTGCAGTGATACTCTTCCTCCTCCTCCTCCTCCTCCTCCTCCTCCTCCTCCTCCTCCTCCTCCTCCTCCTTCTGCCCCAGGAGCTTGGCTTCTGGTCCTAAGAGTATCATGTCATCTCCTTCAAATTGTCTCATTGTTTCTGTACAAACAGATATGCCGGAGGTCTTAAGCCATTTTAAAACCAGACTGTATGTTTTCTATGGCTCATTGGAGGATCACGAGTCTATCTTTGCACTGATCTCCATTAAGTCTCCATAAACATTTTTATTTGGAAAGAGTATGTTGCTTTATTAAGTCATTTTAAATTACTGTCTTTTATCTTGATCATCTTTTATTGTTATGACCTGTGTCTCCATCAGGTTTAAGGAATACCAGGACGTGGACCATGCTTTGAATTCCTCTCAGCCCAGCCACATGCTCGAGCCAGTTGGTAAGTGTTAATTAAACTTGAGCCTCTTCCTCAGCTTCAGCATAAACTCCCCATTAGTTGGTATTTAACCGGTCTTATGAGCTTCTGAGGAAACTGCAGGAATACAGCCATCAGCCAGTCTGGTAACCTCTCAGAAAAACGTGACTTTTGTGGGACTCACAGAATGAGCAGAAGACTCCCTGACCTACACCCATGTTCCTCTTGGGATAGCCTGGGTGAGTCACCCACCAGCACCTCACCGTGTCCACACACCTCCACGTATCTCACAAGGTCAGAATAAGCTTTTCTGGCAATGCCGGCGGAGAAAAGACATCTGGCCAACGTGAACACGCTGGCACCAGGCACCTGGCCCACTTAGACCAGCTTTAGTTATGAGCTTCACATTCTGTACCCAGGCCAATGCTGAGGGTAGGAAATGATTCTATCTGCTCTCCAAAATCTGTTCTGTGCATGCCAGGTTCATGATGGTCATCTGTTGCACTATCTGTCCGTGGCACCTGCAGCCCAAACAGCCAAAGCCAGAAGTTGTTTGTTGAGGCCTTGACAATCCTCAAACACCGTGAGAACGCCAAGAGCTAAGAAGGGGACGAGTTGTCTAAATTGTCTTGTCAATATCACTGGCAGGTTAGAATATTCAAATGCTGGAAGGACAGATGAAAGATATCCCACTTCTCAGATGCCAGTAGAAGGAAAGATGTAGCAAACTGTGAAGAGCTCAGTGATGCCTCAGGGGGCGAGGATTTCAAGTCCTTTACTGCTTCTGCAATGCCAGAGTTGTTGATGACTAACAGACCTTTCATTAAGAGCCAGGGAGTCTCGGTTTCGTTGACAAGAGGGCAAGATAAAACAGCCTAAGCAACAGAAAGAAGCATTGTAACCACGGTTTGAAGTTGCATTCCCACTAAAACTGCATTAAAAGAGATGACAAACTTTAAAAAAAACAACAAACAAAAAAACAAAGAACAAACAAACAAAACCCTCTAAACTGGAGAACTGGGAACAACATGGGTAAATAAAGAAATGCTTTCTATTTTTTAAGACTTATTTAAAAAGTTAGTAGAGATAAAGACTTTAAATATGATTAGTTGAATTTGTTAAAACATGCTACTCGGCAACAGTATATACTTAGTGCTGGCTAGTATAATGTCAGGTCCATATAAGCTAGAGTCATCTGGGAAGAGAGAGCCTCAATCAAGAAAACGCTTCCATAAAATTGGCCTGTAGGCAAGCCTGTGGGGTACTGCTTTGATTAATGGTTAATGTAGGAGAACCCATTTGATTCTGGATAGTACCACCCCGAGCAGGCAGTCCTCGATGATATAAGAAAGCAAGCTGAACAAGCCACGAAGACCAAGTTACAAAGCAGCATTCCTCTGTGGCCTCTGCTTAAATTCCTGCCTTGACTTCCCTCAAGAATAGGATGTGTCCTGAGAGTTAAAAGCTGAAATAAATCTTTTCTCCCCAAAATGCTTCGGTTAGAGAGTTTGACCATAGCAATAGAAACCCTACAAAACATATTCTTCTCCAATACAAGTGGAGTATTTCCCAAAGTAGTCAGTATTCTTGTCTCTGCGAGAATTCTCAATAAACTTAGGAGGATTCAAGTTATAGATTGTGTGGCCTTTCATGTGTACTTCGGATATGGAACTTCAAAGATTTAAGCAGCAGCTGACCTGAAAGCACCCTCCCTGAGATCTAGCCCTCATACTACCAGAAATTGCTATGCCATTCCTAATACAAATTCTTGGCACATTCAGGGATGTTCCTCAGTGGGAAATGGCCATCCCTGAGAGCACTGCACAGCTCTGGAAGGTTCCAGTCTGCGTGATCATGATGGAAATTGCATTTTTAGTGAAATGCCACCGAGATGCACGGCACTGTGTGCAAGGACACCAATAAGCATCAAATCTTTAAGGATAAAACTGGTAAAAGATACTCAAAATCGTACCCTGGAAAATATAAAATATTACCAAGAAAAATAAAAGAAGATATAAGTAATTGAGACCTTAATATGTTCAATGGTTAATTCTCTCTGAATTGATGTATAAATTATGCGTACTCTTTGTCAATACCCCAGCAGCATTTTTTATGTTAATTTTACGTATTTAAAAACTGACAAGCTGCCCTGCCTGGTCCTCTGGGCTGGAGCAGACACAGAGTTGGTCTGCTCCCGTCCTGTGGAGAAACTGAATCCTGAGTCATCCAGGAGCCACTGCACT
>NW_021620775.1:3377376-3408295 GCF_004785775.1 Grammomys surdaster
AGGACCCACTGCACTCAGAGCAGAAGGATTTCCAGATCCAAGAGGTGGCCTGAGTCCCAGGAGTTATTCCACCCAGGAGATTAGGAGCATAAGACCACAGAGACCTCTGGACTCTGAGGAGCTCTGCAATAAGCAAGATAACTGGAAATACAGACTCCAGTTTTACAGAGTGAGGGCAGGTACCACTAGAGTTAACCAGATGGCGAAAGGCAAGCGCAAGAACATAAGCAACGGAAACCAAAGTTTCTTGGCATCATCAGTGCCCAATTCTCCCAATATAGCAAGCCCTGAACACCCCATCACACCTGAAAAGCAGGATTCAGAATTAAAATCACTTCTCATGATGATGATAGAGGATTATAAGAAGGAATTAAGTAACTCCCTTAAAGAAATACAGGAGAGTACAAGTAAACAGATAGAAGCCCTTAAAGAGGAATCACAGAAATCCCTTAAAGAAATGGAAGAAAACACAAAGAAGGAATTAAACAAAAACATTCAGGATCTGAAACTAGAAATAGAAACAATAAAGAAAGTTCAAAGGGAGACAACCATGGAGATAGAAAACCTAAGAAAGAGATCAGGAGTCACAGACGCAAGCATCACCAACCGAATACAAGAGATAGAAGAGAGAATCTCAAATGCAGAAGATACGGTGGAAAATATTGACACAGTTGTCAAAGAAAATGCAAAATGCAAAAAACTCCTAACTCAAAACATCCAGGAAATCCAGGACACAATGAGAAGACCAAACCTAAGGATAATAGGTATAGATGAGAATGAAGATTCC
Organism: Grammomys surdaster; assembly: GCF_004785775.1. Taxonomy (NCBI): domain Eukaryota; kingdom Metazoa; phylum Chordata; class Mammalia; order Rodentia; family Muridae; genus Grammomys; species Grammomys surdaster. Next base: position 3,378,164 of record NW_021620775.1, read on the forward strand.
CAACTTAAAGGGCCAGTAAATATCTTCAACAATATTATTGAGGAAAACTTCCCTAACCTAAAGAACAAGATGCCCATAAACATACAAGAAGCCTACAGAACACCAAATAGACTAGACCAGAAAAGAAATACCTCCCGTCACATAATAATCAAAACATCAGATGCACAAAACAAAGAAAAAATACTAAAAGCAGTAAGGGAAAAAGGTCAAGTAACATATAAAGGCAGACCTATAAGAATTACACCAGACTTCTCACCAGAGACTATAAAAGCCAGAAGAGCCTGGACTGACATCATACAGACACTAAGAGAACACAATTGCCAGCCCAGATTACTATACCCAGCAAAACTCTCAATCACTATAGATGGTGAAACCAAGATATTCCATGACAAAACCAAATTTGCACAATATCTTCCCACAAACCCAGCACTTCAAAGGATAATTGATGGAAAATGCCAACACAAGGAGGGAAACTACAACCTAGGAAAAGCAAGTAAGTAATCTTCCAACAACCCCCAAAAAAGATACAAACATAACTTTACCTCTAATAAAAAAAATAACAGGAAGCAACAATCATTTTTCCTTAATATCTCTTAACATCAATGGTCTCAATTCCCCAATAAAAAGACGCAGACTATCAGACTGGATACACAAACAAGACCCAGAATTTTGCTGCATACAAGAAACGCACCTCAGTGACAAAGACAGACACTACCTCAGAATAAAAGGGTGGAAAACAATTTTTCAAGCCAATGTTCCCAAGAAACAAGCTGGAGTAGCCATTCTAATATCAAATAAAATCGACTTTCATCCAAAATTAATCAAAAAAGATAAGGAAGGACACTTCATACTCATCAAAGGAAAAATCTACCAAGGTGAACTCTCAATTCTGAACATCTATGCTCCAAATGCAAGGGCACCTACATACATAAAAGAAACTTTACTAAAGCTCAAAACACACATTACACCTCACACAATAATAGTGGGGGATTTCAACACCCCACTGTCAGCAATGGACAGATCATGGAAACAGAAACTAAACAGAGACACTTTGAAATTAACAGAAGTTATGAACCAAATGGACTTAACAGACATCTATAGAACATTTCATCCTAAAACAAAAGAATATACCTTTTTCTCAGCACCTCATGGTACCTTCTGCAAAATAGACCATATAATTGGTCACAAAACAAGCCTCTACAGATACAAAAAGATTGAAATAATCCCTTGCATCTTATCAGATCACCACGGACTAAGACTGGTCTTTAATAATGACAAAAACAATGGAAAACCCACGTACACATGGAAACTGAACAACTCTCTACTCAATGATGACTTGGTCAAGGAAGAAATAAAGAAAGAAATAAAAGACTTTTTAGAATTCAATGAAAATGAGGACACATCATACCAAAACTTGTGGGACTCCATGAAGGCAGTGCTAAGAGGAAAGCTCATAGCTCTAAGTGCCTACAAAAAGAAACTGGAAAGAGCACATACTAACAAGTTGACTGCACAACTAAAAGCTCTAGAACAAAAAGAAGCAAATACACCCAGGAGGAGTAGAAGGCAGGAAATAATCAAACTCAGGGCTGAAATCAACCAAATAGAAACAGAAAGAACAATACAAAATATCAATAAAACCAGGAGTTGGTTCTTTGAGAAAATCAACAAGATAGATAAACCCTTAGCCAGCTTAACCAGAGGGCACAGAGACAGTATCCAAATTAATAAAATCAGAACTGAAAAGGGAGACATAACAACAGAAACTGAAGAAATTCAAAAAATCATCAGATCCTACTACAAAGGCCTATACTCAACAAAACTGGAAAACCTGGATGAAATGGACAATTTCCTAGACAGATACCAGGTACCGAAGTTAAACCAGGAGCAGATAAACCATCTAAATAGTCCCATAACCCCTCAGGAAATAGCAGCAGTCATCAAAAGCCTCCCCACTAAAAAAAGCCCAGGACCAGATGGTTTTAGTGCTGAATTCTATCAGACCTTCAAGGAAGACCTAATACCAATTCTCTTCAAACTATTCCACAAAATAGAGACAGAAGGAACACTACCCAATTCGTTCTATGAAGCTACAATTACACTCATACCCAAACCCCACAAGGACCCGACAAAGAAAGAGAACTTCAGACCAATCTCCCTTATGAACATCGATGCAAAAATACTCAATAAAATTCTAGCAAACCGAATCCAAGACCACATCAAAACAATCATCCATCATGATCAAGTAGGTTTTATCCCAGGAATGCAGGGATGGTTCAATATTCGGAAATCCATCAATGTAATCCACTATATAAACAAACTTAAAGAAAAAAACCACATGATCATCTCACTAGATGCTGAGAAAGCATTTGACAAAATTCAACATCCCTTCATGATAAAAGTCTTGGAAAGATCAGGAATTCAAGGCCCCTACCTAAACATAGTAAAAGCAATTTACAGCAAACCAGTAGCCAACATCAAGCTAAATGGAGAGAAACTTGAAGCAATCCCACTAAGATCAGGGACTAGACAAGGTTGCCCACTCTCCCCCTACCTATTCAATATAGTACTGGAAGTCTTAGCCAGAGCAATTAGACAGCAAAAAGAAGTCAAAGGGATACAAATAGGAAAGGAAGAAGTCAAAATATCGCTATTTGCAGATGATATGATAGTATACTTAAGTGACCCCCAAACTTCCACCAGAGAACTCCTAAACCTGATAAACAACTTCAGCAAAGTGGCTGGTTATAAAATCAACTCAAACAAATCAGTAGCCTTCCTCTACATGAAAGATAAACAGACTGAAAAAGAAATTAGGGAAATGACACCCTTCACAATAGTTGCAAATAATATAAAATACCTTGGTGTGAATCTAACCAAGCAAGTGAAAGACCTGTATGACAAGAACTTCAAGTCTCTGAAGAAAGAAATTGAAGAAGATCTCAGAAGATGGAAAGATCTCCCATGCTCATGGATTGACAGGATTAATATAATAAAAATGGCCATCTTGCCAAAAGCAATCTACAGATTCAATGCAATCCCCATTAAAATCCCAACTCAATTCTTCACAGAGTTAGAAAAGGAAATTCTCAAATTCATATGGAATAACAAAAAACCCAGGATAGCGAAAACTATTCTCAACAATAAAAGAACTTCTGGAGGAATCACCATCCCTGACCTCAAGCTGTACTACAGAGCAATAGTGATAAAAACTACCTGGTATTGGTACAGAGACAGGCAGGAAGATCAATGGACTAGAATTGAAGACCCAGAAATGAACCCACACACTTATGGTCACTTGATCTTTGACAAAGGAGCTAAAACTGTCCAGTGGAAAAAGGACAGCATTTTCAACAAATGGTGCTGGTTCAACTGGAAGACAACATGTAGAAGAATGAAAATTGATCCATTCTTATCCCCTTGTACAAAGCTCAAGTCTATGTGGATAAAGGACCTCCACATAAAACCAGATACACTGAAACTAATAGAAGAGAAGGTGGGGAAAAGCCTCGAATACTTGTGCACAGGGGAAAAGTTCCTGAACAGAACTCCAATGGCATATGCTCTAAGATCGAGAATTGACAAATGGGACTTCATAAAATTGCAAAGTTTCTGTAAGGCAAAGGACACTGTCAATAGGACAAAACGACAACCAACAAATTGGGAAAAGATCTTTACCAATCCTTCATCTGATAGAGGGCTAATATCCAATATATACAAAGAACTCAAGAAATTAGACTCCAGACAACCAAATTACCCTATTAAAAAATGGGGTATAGAGCTTAACAAAGAATTTTCAACGGAAGAAACTCGAATGGCCGAGAAGCATCTAAAGAAATGTTCAGCATCCTTAGTTGTCAGGGAAATGCAAATCAAAACAACCCTGAGATTCCATCTCACACCAGTCAGAATGGCTAAGATTAAAAACTCAGGTGATAGTAGATGCTGGCGAGGGTGTGGAGAAAGAGGAACACTCCTCCATTGTTGGTGGGACTGCAAGATGGTGCAACCACTTTGGAAATCAGTCTGGCGGTTCCTCAGAAAATTGGACATAGCATTACCCGAGGATCCAGCTATACCACTCCTAGGCATATACCCGGAAGATGCTCAAACATATAATAAGGACATATGCTCAACTATGTTCATAGCAGCCTTATTTATAATAGCCAGGAGCTGGAAAGAACCCAGATGTCCTTCAACTGAGGAATGGATTCAAAAAATGTGGTATATTTACACAATGGAGTATTACTCAGCTATTAAAAACAATGAATTCGAGAGGTTCCTTGGTAAATGGATGGAACTAGAAATTATCATCCTGAGTGAGGTAAGCCAATCACAAAAGAAGACACATGGTATTCACTCACTGATTATTGGATATTAGCCTAGAACCTTGAAATGCCCAAGATGCAACTCACAGGCCACATGAAGTCCATAAAGAAGGAAGACCAAGTGAGGGTGATTCGGTCCTTCTTAGAAGGAGCAACAAAATACTCAAGGGAGCAAATATGGAGACAAAGTGAGGGACAGAAACTGAAGGAGGGGCTGTCTCAAGACCACCCCACCTGAGTATCTATCCCATGTGCAATCACCAAAGGTAGATGCTGATGTGGAAGACAGGAAGTGCATGCTGATAAGAGCCTGATATGGATATCTCCTCAGAGGCCTTCAAGAGTCAGACATATTCAGAGGCAGATGCTCACAACTAGCCATTGAACTGATCATGGGGTTCTCAATAGAGGAGTTAGAGTGAAGACTGAAGGAGCTGAAAGGGTTTGTGGCACCATGAGGAGAGCAACAATACCAACCAACCACAGCTCCCAGGGTCTAAACCACCAGCCTGGGAGCACTTAGGGGGGGATCCAGGGCTTCAGCTGAATATGTAAAAGTGGAGGGCCCTGCTGGGCATAGGTGGAAGAAGAGAACCTTGACCTCATGAAGGCTGGATGCCCCAGGGGGTGGGAATTTTGAGGGTGGGGAGGTGGGAGTGGGGGGGTAGATAGAGGTTACATCCACAGAGAAGAAGGAGGAGGGGCGAGGGGATTGGGGGTTCCGAGGGGGTGGTGGGGGATGGGGTAAGGGGACAACATAGGAAATGTAAATAAATCATCCAATAAAAAAGAAAAAAGAAAAAAAAATGGGGTATAGAGCTTAACAAAGAATTTTCAACGGAAGAAACTCGAATGGCCGAGAAGCATCTAAAGAAATGTTCAGCATCCTTAGTCGTCAGGGAAATGCAAATCAAAACAACCCTGAGATTCCATGTCACACCAGTCAGAATGGCTAAGATTAAAAAAAATAAAAAAAAAATAAAATAAAATAAAAACTGACAAGCTGGCTGTCATGGAAATGCAAAGGACCAAGGAGCTGAAATAAAACGTTAAAATCTTATACTAGTAGGAAAGCTGACCTCACACCACTTGACTTCCAAACAAATTGCAGTTAAAAAACTCAAAACTGTGGGCATAGTAGGAATATCAGTCAATAGAAACCAGGGCAGAGGAGAAGCCAGAATCCAGTAGATGTTCTCAGCAATTGACTTTTGACTTGGGAGAACAGATAATTCTTAGAAAAAGAGAGTCTCTCCAACCATTGGTGTAAGAATTGGATATCCACAGACCAAATAGAAAGAATACACTAGAAAAAAGTTACATCAAAATGGAATACAGACCTAAATATAAAACCTAAAACTATCAAACTTTCAGGAAAAAAAACAAAAACAAATAAACCAGAAACAACAAAAAAAACCAAAACAACAACATCAAAACCACTATGGCTTTAAATTCCATCAAAGGCTTCCTTGGTATACATCAGTTTGCACGAGTAAAACAAATGTCATAAACTAGACCTCATGAAAATGAAGTCATAGTTTTAAAAGCACACAGTTATTAAGAGAAAAGTGTCAAACATTAAATTTTTCAAGATGCCAACCAATCACATTGCTAATTTGTATCCAGACTAAGTAAAACTCCAAACTTAAGCCTAATGAAATAAATAACCCTATTTTCTAAATGGACAGATTATTTAAAGAAGAATTTTACAAAGAAGATTGCCGATGAGAAATCTCCAACATCATTAGTCATTGGGAAAATGCTAATTAAAACCACAATGATACCATTATTGCTGCTATTAAAATGGCTATAAAAAGACTGAACCTGCCACACATTGGCAAGGATATGGAGTAGCTTATTGTTTTACACACTGCTAAAGGAATATCAAGTAGTCTAATAACTTCAAAAATGAAGCATGGTGAGTTTTCTGGTTTGGTTTGGTTTTTTACCTTACTTATTTACTTTCCATCCTGTTCACTGCCCCCCTCCAGGTTACCCACTCCCATAGTCCTACCCCCAAATCTTTCCTCCTTTCTCCTCTAAGCTAATCACACCCTTCCCCCCTCTCGTATCTCCCCATCCTGCCACTTCAAATCTCTGTAAAGCTAGGCACATCCTCTCCCACTAAGGCCAGACAAGGCAGCCAGCTAGAAGAACATATCCCATGTACAGGAAACATCTTATGGGATAGTCCCCACTCTAGTTGTTCAGGACCCACATGAAGGTCAAACTGCACATCTGTTGTTATGTATGTGTGGGGAGGCCTAGATTCAGCCAATATATGTTCTTTGGTTAGTTGGTTCAGTCTCTGAGAGCCCCAAGGGTCCAGGTTACTTGACTCTGTTGGTCTTCCTGTGGAGTTTCTATCCCTCTGGGCCCTCAATCCTTCCTCCTATTTTTCCATAAGAGTCCCCAAGCTCTCCATCCACTATATGGCTGTGGGTGTCTGCATCTGTTTGAATCAGCTGCTGGGTGGAAACTCTCAGAGGACAGCCATGATAGACTCCTGTCTGCAAGAATAATGGAGTACCACTTGTAGTGTTAGGCATTGGTGCTTGCCCATGGGATGGTCAGTTATTGGTTGCCATTTCCTCAGTTTTTGCTCCATCGCCTGTGCCTGCATTACTTGTAAACAGGATAAATTTTGGGTTGAAAGTTTTATGGGTGGGTAGCTGTCCCTGTTGCTTCACTGGAGTTCCTGCCTGGCTACAGGAGGTGCCCTCTTCAGGTTCCATATCCCCAGTGCTGTGAGTCATAGCTAAGGACATCTTCTTTGAGTCTTGGGTGCCTCTCTTATCCCAGGTCTCTGTCAGAATCTGGAAATGCCCCCTACTTCCCCACCCCAACCCTTATCAGTTGCAGATTTCCATTCATTCTCATGGCCATCTGGCCATTTCTTCTGTCCCTCCCAATGCCTGATTCTGAACCCCCCCCATTCCCCACCCCATACCCTCTTCCATCAAGTTTGCTTCCTCCATCTGTCTCCTACGGACTATTTTATTCCCCCTTCTAAGTGAGATTCAAGCATCCTCATTTGTGCCTTCCTTCTTGTTTAGCTTCTTTGGGTCTGTGGAGTGTAGCATGGGTACTCAACATTTTATAACTAATATCCACTTATAAGTGAGTACATACTATGTATGTACTCTTTGGACTGGGTTATCTCATTCAGGATGATATTCTCAAGTTCAAATGGATGCATTTGCCTGCAAAATTCACGATGTCTTTGTTTTTAATAACTGAATAGTATTCCATTGCATAGAAGGACCACATTTTCTTTATCCATTCTTCTGTTGAGGGACATCTAGGTTGGTTTCCGGCTATTATGAGTAAAGCTGCTATGAACAGAGTTGAGCAAGTATCTTTGTGGAATGGTGGAGCATCTTTTGGGTATATGCCCAGGAGTAATATAGTTGAGTCTTGAGGTAGAACTATTCCAAGTTTTCTGATAATCCATCAAATGGATTTCCAAAGTGATTGTACAAGTTTGCACTCCCATCAGCAATGGAGGAGTGTTCCACTCGCTCCACATCCTTGCCAGCCTGTGCTATCATTTGAGTTTTTTTTTTTATCTTAGCCATACTGATGGGTGTAAGATGAAACCTCAGAGATGTTTTGATTTGCATTTCCCTTATGACTGAGGATGTCAAGCATTTATTTAAGAGCCTCTTGGCCATTTCAGATTCCTCTATTGAGAATTCTTTGTTTAGCTCTGAACCTTATCTTTTAATTGGGTTATTTGGGTTGTTGGTGTCTACCTTCTTGTTGTTTATAAATTTTGGATATTGCCCTCTGTCAGATGTAGGGTTGGTGAAGATAGTTTTTTAATCTGTAGACTGCCATGTTGTCCTATCCTATTGACAGTGTAAGCACGGTGGCTTCTTAAAATGAGGAAGCTATACCATATAAAGCAGCCAATATACTCTAACATAGTTACCCAGAATAGATAAAAGATTTACATAATACAAAAATCTATGCAGGCATTTATAGCATGCCTATTTTTTATTAGATCCAAACTGAGCTATCTATATAGTAAAATGTTATTCAAAAAATCAACAAAATGAACTGTCCATACAGATAAGCAATGTAGATTAATCTCATAACAACAACAAAACAGTTCAAAGACCTAAGCCAGACCCTAAAAAGCTCATATGCAATTCTCTTTTTTCCTGTTTTGGAAATTCTAGGGGATATGTATGGATATGTGTAGAGGTCGGTAGAAGACACTGGGTGACCTGGAGCTGGAATGATGAGCAGTTGTAAGCTGCCTAACATGGGTGTTGGGAATCAAACTCTGGTCCTCTGCAAGTGCACCAAGCACTCTTAATTATAGAGCCATCTTTTCAGCCCCTAGGACATGCAATTTATAAACAGAGAGCAGATGAGAAGCTTTCTGTTGCTGGCGGTGGGAAGCAACAGAAACGAAGGAAGGTTCATAGGGATGGACTGAAACAAGAATAAGGAGAATGGAAATGATGACTATTGATTGTCTTCTGAATATAATTTATAGATGTGACCATGTGTCCAAAGTTCCCTAATTGCCTACTTTAACTCGTGGAAACTATTTGAGTTGTCTACTCTGTCGCTGTGATAAGTTAAGACACTGTCAAAAACAAATTTGAGAGAGAAAAGTTTTTATTTGGCTTATACATTCTATTCAATCCATTATTGGATAAAGCCAAGACAGGAACTGAAGCAGAGACCATGAAGAAATGCTGCTTACTGGCTTGCTCCTGGAGCTTGCATTCAGCTACCATCCTTTTTCTTCCCATTAATTTATTTATTCATTCACTTTACATCCCTATCACAGGCCCCCTCTGTCCTGTCCTCCCAGTCCCACCCATAAAAATCTCTACACCCCCCATTACCCTCTCCCCTTCTCTTCAGAGACAGAGACGTCTCCATTGCGTACCACCAGCTCTGGAACATCAACTCTCTGTAGACCTAAGTGCATCCTCTCCCACTGAGGCCTGACCAGGCAGAGCAACTCAGGGAAGGGAACCCAATGGCGAACAACAGAGGTAGAAACAATCCTGACTCCAGTTGTTAGGGGAGGCCAAAGCTACCTTCCTTATTTCTCCCAGGACCACCTGTCCAGGGGTGGCACTACTCACTCTGGGTTGGGCCCTCCCCCGTCATTCATTAGCCAAGAAAATTCCCCACAGATTTGTCTACAGTCCGTTCTGAGGGAGTCACCTTCTCAATTGAGGTTACCTCTTTCCAGAATGAACCTTCAATCAGTACAGTCAAAGGTCAGTCCTCACACAGTATAAAACTCACAGCATTCAGTTCATATTGCTTAGCTTGATGACTTGTTCATGTAGTCTATAGCTCACCTCACAATGTAACTCATTACTAAGAACCTGTAAGTCCTAAAATGGTATTCTTTATTTAGTTATAATAATGAAAAATACACAACAAAAGTATTTCTAAGATATTTTCCCAGTTGGATGTGATATGAATATTAATGTACTTAGCAGATATGTGCTAACCTGAAAAAAAGAGATGAAGCTGTTGACCCAGCCCCTCTCAGGAAAACTCCAAATCCAGTATAAAACCAAGAAGCTCTCCTGTTGGTGGTTGGTGGGTGAACAGACGCTGGTAAATGTATTAGTTTGTCTTGATGACTGAGAAGAAGGTAGTTCTTAGAAATCATTTCACTTCCCTGAACTTACCTAAAATGCAGTGACTTATGAATTCAGGCCTCCAGCTCCTTCAGCCAAATATCTGAGTGGGAGAAAAGAAAAAGTAACCCTTGGTACTGAAAGGAATGTCACAGCTAAGAAGACATTAGGTTCAAAATAAATAGGAGAGGCATGCCCTCAGGTCTGTAAAACTGGGCAAGTCTGCTCAGCACTTTCTGCCTCAGTTTCCCTAATGTGCCTCCTTCACCATGCTGTAGTCACACTGGCCTCTTGTTCTTCAAATGTTCCAACTCCGTTCTTGCTTCAGACTCCTTCCTTGATCATGAGACAATCTTTTCAGGAATTATTTATCCTTCACATGACTGACATCTCCCCGAGGTCACCTCCTTGAAGAAGCTTTCCTTCATCCTCGAAGGCCAAGCTGTTCCCCATATCACCACCTCCCAGCCCCTTCACTTCCCATTATACACCCAGACTTCATCTTCTTTTATAACAATCACAAACTATAATTACAATGTTTCTTTTACTTTACTTGCTGTGTTAAAATAGCATATGAACTTTGAGGGTGTATGAAATTGGTTGGATTGTTTTTAAATTTCTGGTAGAATGTCTGTGTCTCAGTTATTTTTCTGATTCTGTGACAAAACACTGTGGCCAACGAAGGAAGAAAGCATTTAATTTGGGATTATGGTTTCCGGGGTTAGAGTCCATGCTGGCAGAGTAAAGGCACGGTGTCTGGAATAGCTGAGAGCTCACGTCTCAAAATGCAAACAGGAAGCAGAGAGACCACATTAGGAATGGCGAGATAGTTTTGAAAACTCAAAACCAGCTTTCAGTGACACTTCTCGCTGCAAGGCCACACTTAATACTTCCCAAACAGTTCCAGCAACTGTGGACCAAGTATTCAAACAACTGACACTTGTGGTGGCCTCTTATTCAAATCACCCTGGTCTCTAACATCAAAAACTACCACACTGATAGCATGTAAACATTTTATGAATAAGAACCTTCTCTGTCTTTCTCTATATACTAATACTAAGAACAGCATATGGTAGGTAATAATTACTTCAAATCTGTTGAATGAAGCATGAATGGCCTATTAAAAGGAGAATAATTTCTCCTGTGGTTACTTCATGAGCCTCTTAGAGAACATGGTGGCTCTGATAAACTACCTAATCAAATATAAAAAGGTACATATGCTCTTGTTTGACGAATGTGATACAGCCCATTGTTAAAGTCGCATGAGTCATGGACATGTTTTAAATGAAATGGGAGGATGCTAAGAACTTCCTGGAGCAGAGGTGGAGCCTCCCTATTGAGAGGAATCTGCCTCACTTTGACTGGATCCACCATTGAGGTCTTTTTCCACTGTGCTTCATAGGCAGTAATGGGTCACTTTCGTTAATCTTCATGGCTTTGGGTTTTCCTAGAAAACCACAATTTGCAGATCTGTGCTACTTAAAATATAGTAATAAGGTAGAGCTGGCAAAGCATTGTGGGAGCAGGACCCCTCAGTGGGACTACAACATAAATCCCTTGAGGCTTGCTGGAAAGCATCAGCCTGCTTCTGAAACAGGAAGAGTAAATGCTTCACCTGAGCTAAGCCACTTACTATAGGAGTATCAGGAGTGGGGTATGAGGAGAATAATAACATTAGACACGTGGACTAATAAAAAGCAGTTCCAAATGGCGAAAAAAGAAGTGTAAACAAAATCTAACTACAGGCAGTTGGAACTGTAAGAAAAAAAATCTATAAATGTGTAAGAGAGGACCTCTGGACATGTCTGAGTGATGTTCCACCAGTTGTTTCCCATTGACAGTAGGATGGCTTCTGAAATACTAGGATAGCAGCAGCAGCATCTCTCAGGTCCACTCTAGTTCTGTTCTTCCTGTATTCTTCCCGTGGCAGTGTCAGATTCCATGACCCTCCCTACAAAAGGAGGGATGGGGGAGGGGCAGGGTTCGGTAGGCCTAAGTATCAACAGAGAGATTGACTCTGACATCAGCTTCAGTGAAGCAGCTCAACTTCATTCAGCATGAACAAGGGTTATATAGATCTTGTGGAGTGGGTAGGCATTTCCAGGGTGGATATACATTATTGGCTAAGTTGAGAATGTTTCATTTACATGAAGAAGAATTCCAAGAACCTGCCAGGTTGGAGATAAGAAGTTGAACCTCTAATCTGGCCAAAAGCTAGCAGACTTTCCTCAAAGGTGTTTTTGGGTAACAAGTGAGAGGGGCTGATTGGTCATAACACAGTACCTGAATGGGCCTTATATGCTGAATCATGCAGCACTTGCAGGAAACTTCCTGCTGGGTCATCCCTAGATAAGGTCAGGCACCTGTGCTTAGAGACCCTCTCCAGATAAGATCAGGCAGAGAAGAGGAAGCCCTACTGAGAAAGAGTCCTCCATTTTGCACTGCGCTTGGGGAGCTTATTTGGAACTGGCAGACTACCGACATCCCAACAAGATTCAGAGGTACTAAAGGAGCCTTTGGCTACATTCACTTCACTCCAGTAAGAAATCTGTCTTACAATTCTCCTGTGTGTGTTTGATCTGGTTTCCAAAACAGAGCTTTTAATTGAAGAACAGGGGGAGTTGATGGCAAAGGTAGCTAGCTGGGTGTCTCACAATCACAAGAATTGTCACTCCAGAAGTAGGAGAAGCTGAGGCTCCCTCCCAGCATCTTTCCTCCCCCAGCACTGGGTGCCACGCTGCACTGCACCTTCCTCCAGCACTAGGTGCCATGTTGCACACTGTACCTTCAGCTGAACACGAGAGATCCCAGGTGCAGCATGACATTGCAGCAGCAGCTGCAGCCACCTGCAGCTAGAACAGGTTCTTGGCTGCCTTTCACGTTTGGATGACAAGCCCTAATTCAGTCTTGGTGGCTGGGTCTGATAGCCTGGGCTGCTGTCATGTTACTTGGTTTCAGACAGAGGGGAAATGGAAACAGGACTATTTGGGTTTTCAACATGTATAGCGGGGGCACACATCTCATTCCTGCTAAGTTCTACAAAAATGAGATAGTTTACTTGCTACAGCCACTTGAAAGGACAGCTGTTTAAACTCCTTAATTATTTATCAATAGGGAAATAATATCCCTCCATTAGTGCCCAGTTTATGAAATCTAGATTTGGAAAACAAACCATTGACAAGCTAATCTAGCCCTTCCATTTTGTATCTGGATACACAGGGCTTTAAAAGGATTACTAACCAACCAGAGTGATGCTGGAGCAGCAGTTCGTCAGACTGTCTGCCTTCAGGCTAGCTGACCTATATCTATGCTAAATGAGGTCAGATGTCAAATGTTCATAAAACATTGATTTTCTTGCAACATAACCAGACTTGTTTATATATAAAGGTTTAGAAGCTGAACAGATTAGGGATGGCCTCTGTCTGTTTCAGATTCAGTTAGTGTTTATCAACCACCTACATTAATAGCAGGCACTGAGCTGACATTCTGCTATATATCAGAAGTACAGGGATCTGATTGGATCTGAAGAACAACTGGAAACAGGGACCTGCATTATGTACAGCTTCTCTTGCCATCTGTCACCTTGGTTTTGGTCTGGTCAACATTTTGTTCTCCCTTTTGATAGATACCTCTGCATCTGGTCCACTTGGCGGAAAACAAGATCTGCAACAGCTGTGGAAAGATAGGTTAGAGGGTCACTAAAAGGCTTGGCTCTGTTCATACAAATAACAAATTCCCAAGGTTGATAGCATGGGCTGAGTCTCCATCCTGGCCCATCGCTGTAGCCATGGGGTCAGAATGGCATTATGCATGGCTGCCTCCACAGTCACTCCCAGAGTAACTGCATGAATAGGAAGGCCAGTTCCAGAAAAAGCCTGGACATGCTCAAACAACCATTCTGTTATACACATTGTGGAATATATTAGTCGTATCCATTCATCCATTCATCAAACATTTATTGAGTGCTGCTTTATTACAGACCCTGGGGTAGGTAACAGCAATGTATCAAATGTGCAGAATGTACAAAGTTAGGGAAAGCGTTAATAATAATATGTGTTATACAGTGGCAAGTGTCGGGGAGAAAGGAAAACCAGGTTAAAAGCAAGATGGGGGACTGGGTTTATGTCCACACATGTATCTATGTCCACATGTAGCACTAACAGAGAGAACCTTACCAAGAGAGAATATGCAAGCTGAAATCTTCTTTGTTATATGGTTTGTTTGTTTGCTTGTTTGTTTGTTTGTTTGAGACAGGGCCTTACTATATAGCCCTGACTGGCCTAGAACTCATTATGTAGGCCAAGTAGACCTTGAACTCACAGAGATCCCGCTGCCTCTGACTCTCTCTTGAGTGTTGGGATTAAAGGTTGGGTGCTCCCCCAACCTTGCCTATTAACTTAAATAAAGTGATGGAGGGAGCTGTGAAGGAGCAGCATTTTGAGAATAAATTATAAATTAAAAGGCACAAATGTGTGGAAGATAAGTGTGCCTTAGATGTTCACGAAGCAACAGGTTGAGACTGGTGATTTAGCTCAGTAAGAAAGTAACTATGAGGCCCTGGGTTCAATTCTAACAAGAATAAACCAAGAAATTCCAGAGTCGGGGAAGGATAAAACACTGTGGTAGAAAAGACAACGTGATTGGAATGACTGGAGCCAGGAGTGAAAAGATGAATCCAGAGCTGATGATGCCAAGTGAGATATGAAGTCAGTTCAAGAAGCCATTTAAAAGAAGAAACAGCAAGCAGGTGCATGGATGCAGGTGTGTGTGTGCAGGTGGGTGTATGCAGGTGCGTGGATGCAGGTGTGTGTGTGTGCAGGTGGGTATATGCAGGTGCATGGATGCAGGTGTGTGTGAGTGTAGGTGGGTGTATGCAGGTGCGTGGATGCAGGTGTGTGTGTGCAGGTGTGTGTATACAGGTGCATGGATGCAGGTGTCTATATGCAGGTGCATGTGTGTGTATACAGGTGCGTGGATACAGGTGTGTGTGTGTAAGAGGGTACACACAGCAAAACCAATATCGAGTCTATGGTGGTCACCAAAAGGAAAGATGATGGTGATATAAAACAGGATGTCATAAGATTGCCCAAACTGGATTTATTTTGAATGTAGGGCTGTCCTAATTGACTGGAGGTGAGACAGGAGGTACAGAAGAGGATCAGACACGAGCCTACCCTGAGCAACTGGAAAGATGACATTTCCACAAGCTCTAAACGATCAGAGGAGAGGTAGGTTAGCGGAATGAAGGGAACAGAGAACCTAGTTTAGGTTCTATTAGACTTTAATTACTTTAGACATCCCAAACATCCTGAGTGGGCATTGGCTCTTTGAATTGTTAAGTCTAGTTGAAGGACTCTGCTCGAGGTATAGAGAGGTAGCTGGGTAGCTCATTGGTTAAGAGCTCATACATCTTCGTTGAGGACTTGGGTTCAGTTCCAAGCATCAAAGTCAGACATCTCTCCGTGGGAATGTCAAACACTCTGGCATTCACGGGCACCTGTGCATATGTGCACACACCTACACACAGACACAGAGACACTTATTTTTATCTTAGAAAAGTTATATATTTTAGAAATACCAGTGCACAGGTGGCACTCAGAGTCATGAAAGTAGATGAGAAGACAATGAAGGTGAATGACAGAATGGACAAATGAAGACAAGGAGTGATTGCCAGCTGTGTGTTACACAGAGCTTAGAGACATAAGGAAGAATGCTACCCAGGGCTGCCCAGGAAGGGGCAAGGGAACTGAGAGAGTGACAATCAAGAAGATGAGGAAAAGACACCGTGGGGAGGAATGAACTTGATGGGTAAACAGTTCGTGGTACTTCACACCACAGAACTGTACCGCAGGAAGCAGCACTGATCCCTATCTAAGTTGTTGGGGTTCTGTTTTGTCTCGTTTTATTGAGGTGAGGAAAATCAACTCTGAGGTGAATACAAACAAGGAAATGAGATGACAGAAGTCAGAGAGAGCTAGTAAGAAAACATGGGAAATTTTGCTATGAAACTGAACACAAATGGCATAGTAAGCGATGCTTGATTACTTTGAGAGTCAAGAGATGCCTGATTAAAAAGCATTGGACCGTTTTTACATGCTTATTTGAAGGCAGATGCTGCGACTATTCGAGAAAAGAAAAATCATCACAGAGATATAGTTTTAGCTGTGCAGGTAGTGGTAGCACAGGCCAGCACTCAGAAGACCGGGGAAAGAGGATTGCCACCACTCAAGGTCAACCTCATCTATACAGCAAGTGCCATGCCAGGCCAAGGGCAGCATGAGACCCTAACTCCCATGCTCAGAGTGGACACAAAGGTGTGCTCACTAGCATGGGCAAGGCTCTGAGTTCAAAACCCAACACTGCAAAGAGAAAGGGGAAAAGAAAGGAAGAAGAGGCAGAGAAAAGGAATGAAAAGGAAAAATAGCAAAACACAAAACTGAAGAAAATAAAAGACTAGGAAAAAAAGTTCAGCCTTATAGCTCAAATGCAGGCACAGAAGCCGAAACAGGAAGGTGCCTTCCTCTCAAAGCTTGTAAAGTCAGATCATCAGTTCAAATGTAATCAGAGATTTGAGGGGACATGTGAGAGTGAGAAACAAGCAAGCGAGAGATTAGAGGAAGGAAGCGTGGCAGCGTTTCCAGATTGTCTACAGACCCTGCAGAGAAACCTGTGGTCATGTGTTTGCAGAGAGACCAGACAGCATGCTTATGTATTATTTTTCAGGGGTATGGAAGAGTTTGTTTTAAAAACAAGATCTGCCGGGCGGTGGTGGCGCACACCTTTAATCCCAGCACTTGGGAGGCAGAGGCAGGCGGATTTTTGAGTTCGAGGCCAGCCTGGTCTACAGAGTGAGTTCCAGGACAGCCCGGGCTACACAGAGAAACCCTGTCTCGAAAAACCAAAAAAAAAAAAAACAAAAAAAAACAAAAAAAAAACAAGATCTTATGTAGCCCAGGCTAAGAATTTGATATATAGCCAAGGATGTACTTCTTACTTTCCTGCTTCCACCTCCCCTGTGTTTAGGATTAAAAGCTTAAGCCACCACCGTGCCTGGTTTTTTAGGTGTTCTCTAGTCACACTTAGTGCCTCTTAGGTTGTCACAAAGTAGATAGACTGTCCCGTTGAACTGGCCTTGAGGCCTTTCATTAAAAGTTGATTAAGGAAAGGAAAAAAAAAAAACGAATGAACTGAAAGTGTTGTAGAAGGGACAATTCCAACAATGTACACTAGAAACTGAGTGGAGGAACACGGAAAGGACATGAGATGCAGGAAAGCCCCAAAGTGCACGGATCAAAGATCATGAATCTTTAAGGGAATAAGCATTGTGTTGGATTTTTTCAGTTCTTTTGGAGAAGCAGGGTATACATCATAAATGGAGAAGGCTGGAGAGTAGAATATTAAACTGAAATGACAGGGGCTAGTAATCCAGATGGGGAGGTTCCAAACCATCTGGAGAGCAAGGGAACTCAGATAATGGCTGCAAGAGGAGCTACCGGTCAAACTCTGAAGTCGAGAGTAAGGGCAGCATCCCTGATAGTAATGGCGGCAGGGGATGCATTCCTGACAGAGGGCTCCAGCAGCATGCATGAAGCCCTGGTATCTGCGGTGCCACAACAGAAACTTATGGAGGAGAAATAGCTAAAAGAAAAAAAATCAAATAATTGGCCTCATATGTGACCTGAGCAGAAGAGTCACCCTCTCACCAGGTCCACGTGAAGGCAGTGAACTGTGCCAACCAGCAATCCTCTGGTGCAAGCACTGTTTGTTGCTTCTAACGTCTCTGCTTTCTTGTTCTCACCGCCCCCTCCCACCCCATCCCACCCATCCCACCCCCACCTCCACCCCCACCAACTCCCCCCTGATCGATGAGCCACAGAATGCTTTCCATAGGCAGAGCAGAAAAAAATGTCTATGTTCGCAGAGCTAAACAGTGAATGTTCCATGACGAGATACATGGTCAAGGGTTAAAGACTAAGGAAAATCATGCTTCCTGTGAAGAAAACAAGTCATAACAATCAGGAGAAGGGGTGGGGGTGTCTCTGGTAGCCCCAGAGCCTCAAAGCACCTCCCTGCCTCTGACCATTTGCCCCATAAACACTGTGTGCAATGAAGAATTTGCAGCAGTGGGAGCTTTTAAAGATCTAACAATCATTCTGTAAAGGTCACCATCAAGTGCTGTGCGATTGTTCATCTTTATCTTTTAATTCCTATTTTGAGAAACAGGAAGAAAAATAAACAGGAAAAGTGCATAAAAATCCCCAGCAGGATCCAACTGAACAAAAATAGTGCTGACGGGAAGCAAACACCTTAAAACTCAGGGATCGGTGGGGGACAACACAGATTGAGAGATTCTGTGAGACTGATGCCTTTTAATTGTTACTGAGACACCAATTACTCTTAAATGAAAGATGGGCAGCAAAGCGAGGAGACTTTTCTAATAGCCTTTTCTGCAAGGTGACGCATCTCCCAACAGTGCTCTCTGCCAACACGCTGCAAAGAGAAAGGAGTGAACTTGGCAGGGCCCTGGCACCAGTGGCCAGGAGATAGAACAGTCGCTTGGCCTCTAACTGCCTAAAAATAAGCATTTTGTGAGAGATATTAGACACAGGAATATGGATTTGGGGATACAAGATTTGAAAGACAGAAGGGAAAACTGATGCCCCTAAAACACTCCTCATCTTTCAACGTGGTACTACTTCATCCATCCCAAAAGTCAGTTCTTCCCATGAGGCCATGACTTCACTCATTATGACCTGGTTTGCTGAGTGAATGCACGTAGGGCCCTCTGCTGACACTGCATCTAGATTGTCACACGAATGGAGAGATGGACAAGACAAGGTCTGAAGGTACTGATGATCCAGCTCAACATCCAAGCTAGAATGAGTGACTCTCTACCTGGTTCTGCACTGTGCTGCTTAGTAAGAACAAGCCTTAGTTGGGACTCAGATGACCCTTTCTTCCTTATGGCCCTGGTTTATCCACCTACAAGTAGCAGGTGAATCATGTCCCTGCTTTAGAATCCAGTTGCATCTCTTAAAAGAAATGTGTTATCCTACAATGCTAACAATCCATGTGTCTCCTACTACAGCATTTTATTTATCCAACAATCGATACAACATTCACTGTGAAGCACTGTTCTGCCAACAGGAAGCTACTTACTATCAGCCTTTGCATACATACTATAATTCATAATGACATAATAATCTAACACTATAATAAAACTATTATCTGCTTTAACAGGTGATACAACTGAGACACAGAGTCATTTAAACAGTTAACACATATTTTATTGTTGAGACACTAATAATTGAGTTTTGCCTCACAAAATGATTTATATGAAGCTTTTGAAATTTCACAACAGGCATGGTCACTCAAGCAGTTTTTTAGACCCTGTCTCTTACTCGAAGTCATCCACTAGAGATCTTGTAGCCAGAAGGAATCTGTTGTAGTCACAAATACAACCACTACACAGTAACACGAGCAACCCAGGCGAGTCCTTGTGCATCCTCTTCCAGTCCGTTCTGCGCCCAGCCTCCTACACAGCCCCTTCAATGAGAAAGAATGTGAACGTTCTTAACATGGAAACTAGCTTATTTTATACTCTAATGTAGCGTGTAGTTTCTACTATCCCCACTTTAAGCTCCAGGCAGACCACGCTACCAGCCCTGCCCAGGTTCCCTTAGATCTATAGATGAAAAACACACTCACATTAGCTTATTTTTAATATGCTTTTAGCTCAATGGCCGTGCTCTTCTAAGCCTCCCTTAGCTATCGTGCCCTTATCTTCACTCCCACCTCAACACCTCTACATCTTCCCTCAGCTTAGCTGCTCAGTTACCTTTAGTCCTAGCTCAGCACCTAAATCTACCCTCAGCTTAGTTGTGTTTCTAATCTCCTGCCTGCTACTCTAGGCCCAGTCTGGGAAGCAGCCAATGGCCACTCCAACTGTGATCTCACATGGCAGGTGGCTCTCTGTCCCTCTGAAGTAAGATGAATCCTCTTTCCTCCTCCTGCTTCTCTTAACCTGGAAGTCCTGTGTCTTCCACCCAACCATTGGCCACTAGCATCTTTATTGAACGATCAAGAACCAATTGGCAAACAGGACCTTCAGCATTCACAAGCAGATTCCAGATCAGAGCATCTGAACTAACCCCTGATACTCTAAGTCATCCTCCCTCTTTCTATCCCTCACCTCACACTCAGGCTTTTAAACCTGTCGCTTTTACAGAGATGCACCATCTGCCTTTATGATCACTTCCCACTCAAAGGTGGTTTCTATTTCCCTCCTCTGCCACTGTCATAACCTTCTCCACCTTCCCCAGCCTTTGCTTTCCGTCTTCACTGCTGCCATGATCGTCCACCACAGCCGTGACATTGGACCCCAGTACTGGATTGATCTGCCCTGCATACCTTCCTCTCCCCAGCCTCTCAAGCCCCAGCAATTCCATCATTCTAAGTTGTCCTATGCTTTGAAATGTCCACATTCTCTATAAGCACCAGGTATGGCTTAACCTTAGCCTCCTTAAAGCCCCTGGCAACAGAAAATTTAACATTATGTGTTCTTTAGTACCAAATGTTCACAAGCCAGCAGTTTTCCTCTTAACAATATAGTTTTACAACATGCTTTATATTGACATACCTAACATTTGCTTTTTTGTCAAAAAGTAAACTTTGTATATATTTTTCATGTACAATGTGGCATTTTGCACCATGTGTACGTGATACAATGGCTAAGATTATTTAATAAATGATTTACATTAACCCACGAACTTATATTCTGTGACAAAACACTAAAATTCTACTCTTAAGAATTTTTCAAAACTCTATTATTTGGGGCTAGGAATGCAACTTGGTGGTAGAGTACTTGCCTACTATGTGCAAGGCCCTACTTTAATTCCTAGCTCGCCCCAGAACAGACAATACATTGTTATTAACTATAGTCACTATAGATCTCCTGAACCTAGTATTCTATTTATCTAACATATTGTATCTTTTGTACAGCATCCACCCCCAGAGCCTGATAACCACCCTTCTACTCTCTACTTAACTACAACTCTTAGAGATTTCTTCATGCAAGGTCATGTGATATTTGTTTCTCTGTGTCTGTCTTTATTTTACTTAATTTAGTATCCTTCAGGCTTATCTCCATTGCTTCAATCAGTTTCTTCCTTTTTAAAGATGGGACAGTGTTCTGTTGTGTATATACACCACATTTTCTTTATACAGTTGGTGAATGCAGTTGGCTGGGTCTATACCATGTCTGTTGTGGGTAATGCTGTGATAACAGGCTGCAGAAATCTCCGACACACTAAAGTCATATCCTTTGGAGAGATGTCAGTAGTGGGGTTGCTGAATCATTTTAATACTAATAATATTTAAAATATGGGTTTTTGCAAGTTTTAAGAACTAAGAGATGAGGCAAGGTGATAGGTATCTTACTATGACTCCTTTGCATTACCATGTCCCTCTTGAAAGATGGAAGTAGAGTTTATGATGTGTGATTCTCTCCAACAAGTGCAAGTGCCCAGCTGAACCCACACGGGACCCTTGTTCGGGCACACATCATCCATCAAACGTGCCATGGAAAGAAAGGTTTAAACAGCTGGGAGCAGGAAGCCCGTGGCTCATGAGTCAGAGCCTTGAGCTTAGAGCCATGCTTTTCATTTATTTATGGTGTAACTTTCAGCAGGTTACTGCTTGCATTCTCCCAGGGTTTCTTGTCTATAACAAGAAGAAATCAGTATATTAATCACAAAGGCCCCTTATGCTTTAAGGTTGGAAGATTACATGCTTATAAATGTTCTATCCCAAATGCCCAAATGTCCATCTTTGTCAAACTGCATATAATAGTGAAGTTTCTAAGCTCACTGTTCAGCAGACCTTGGTGAGGAACATCAGTGTGCCAGGTAGAAGCTAGGGACTGGGAGAAATGTAAATTGTGGCTTCTCCTTCAAGGAGTTGAAAGAAAAATTGATTAGGATAATTAACATCAATATGTGGAAGGTGAAATTTTTCTATTTCCAGCTACGCCTATAATTCACAGGAGGGTAGGGGTGGGGGTGAAGTGTGAGGGTGGAGGCTGACATGGCCACCATGGTGACAATAGGCTAGCTTTAAAGAGCAAGTGGACTTGTGAACAGAAAATAAAACTTCAGATGAAAATTAAGTAAATTGTGCGAGGTGCAGTGTGGGAGTGGAGGCAGGAGGATGATGAATTTACAGTCAGCCAGGATGGCATATCAAAATCCTATCTCTCAACGAAAAACAAATAGTGAGGGTTTTACAGGAAATAAGATTGAACAGGGAACTGGCTGAGTCTATGTGACAGGGGCTTTGGTAACCAACAATAAGGCAGACACTCCAAATGTGTCTCTATGATTAGAAGCATTAAATTACTTCTAATCATAAAAAAGTAAGAAAAATGACATGACAAAGATACAAGTCAACTGATAAGAAGATCAAATACATCTCTCTCCTACAACTCCCATGATAGGACTCGTTTCAGAGATAAAAGTATATTAAAGTTTTTAAAATGTATTGGAACTTTGAAATAAAGGTGAAGTAAAAGAATAAGAACTGCCTGCCTCTCATCTTCTGGTACTGTGACCCTGGGACTAATAGCCTGAACAGTCAAAAGAGTTTTAATTGCCTGTTAATTGACATGCATAGGGAGGGAACCGATTGCTAAGGTAACTAGGTCCCAAGCCATATGGGGCTCTGCAGCACGGTTCCAACACCTTGAGCTACCCTTGGACTCGAGTCCCGGTGCTTGCTCACTGCAGCAGAGCCCCTGCTACGGATTCTGTCTGAAATGGAGCAGAACACTGACCCAGAGGCTGACATTTGCAGGTAAGTTGACCAGAAAAGCTTGATGTTGAAATTTCCCCATGAAATAGAAAATGTAAATTTCTCCTGTTGGGCTCACCACTCTGCCAGAATGATTTTACCTGGGACATCATGGAGAGCTTCAGCAGAATTTTGGAGCCTCAAAGTGTTAGAGCTAGAGTAGCCAGCCTTAGAAACCAACATGACTTGTCAGCTGAGGAAACAGGCCGACAGAGGAAGGACCGATTTCTCAAGGTCAAATTGAACTTAATGGCACACCTGGGATTAGATCCCAGGTGTCAACGCTTCCAGGCTGGTGCTTTTTGCAAATCATGGAATGACCTCTTGAAAGTAGTCACTGAACTGAAGAAGGGGTCCTGTGTAAGCTTCTCAACAGTGTGACAGAGAGTAAGGGTAGAGGCTGGGGTAGAGCAGCTTCCTTGCCATGTCCATCAAGGGAAAGACAGTTTAGTTGGCGGAAATGAACAATAAAGGAGCCCTTGTATTTGGCAAACCTGAGAGCAAAGGCTAGATTATTCTTTGACAAGTCACCTTTCAAATCTCTGGGTTCAGTGATGAAACCATTCTATTAAAATTCATTTTTCAGGCTACCCTACTTTACTCCCCCCCCAAAAGCACTGGTGACTTCCCTTCCTAATTTACCATATGGCTTTTAATTAATTTTTTTTTGCATATTCCCTCTCTCCCCACACTAGAATGTGGTATCCATGAAGAATGTTTGCCTGCTTAGTTTACACGAGTATCTCGGAGACCCAGAGTTCTCAGAAGGTGCCTTGAGTAAATGGTTAGAGAATGACTGACTCCATTACTTCCTTTGGCTAATCACTATGCCTACAAGCCTTTTTTTCTCCTTCAAAATAAGCAGGATAATTCTCACCTAACAAGGACCAAATGCAATATAATTATTCTGGATTATGCATTAGCACTGAATAAAACCTAGTTCTGTCCTTTAAATGTTCAAAATCAGGAGCACCCGTCTCTCAGCCATCTCACTGCTTCCCATGTTCAAACCATACCTCATGCCTGAGCATTGGAAACCTCAAAGCCAACCCACACAGTGACTCACTTCCTCTAACAAGGCCACACCTACTCCAAAAGGCCACACCTACTCCATCAAGGCCACACCTACTCCAACAAAGCCACGCCTCCTAATAGGGCTTCTCTCTATGGGCCATGCATTCAAATACATGATTCTATGGAGGCCAGACATATTCAAATTACCACATATACTGAATACTGAACACAAACTGTAGGCATTAATGGCTCACAATCTACTTTAATAAGGGTTCAACCTCTCCTCTAGGCCACCACCCACCAGAGGTAGTGGAAAAGAAAGGTTATTAGAATATGGGGGAAGTGGATCTTTTAGAAATAGTTCTTTGGGGTGATTCCAATCTTTGTTTTTTCAGTCCAGTCCATTAGCAAACACCAAACATGAATCAGCAGCCTCACCCCAATCCATTCAGCAGACACCCCACACAAATCAGCAAGGGTAATCCAATCCAGAAGAAGTCTTGAGGGTTACCAATTGGCCTGAGTCTGAAGAAGTGGCAAGAATTTCACAAGAAGTTTGTTGGTGAGTTTCTCTCTGTGAAGTCCCCACAAGTGAAGCTCAGCAATGCAGTATAAAGCAAACCAATGTGTTCATGTTGAGTCGGAGCAAAGCAAACCAACGCTTGAGCTTTCACTGTCTGTGGGGTCATATTTATATTCTTTCTAAACATCATTTGTGAAACTTTAATTTTTTCAAACATCTATTTTTAGTGATGGTTCGTAAACATTTTAACCTCCCTTTTAGCCCACCACTCACCAAGGTAGTGGAAAAGAAAGGATTCAGGGGAAGTGGACCTGTTTAGAAAGGTTCTTTGGAGCAATTCCTATGTGTGTTGTCTGGAAATCGGCAGTTTCAGTTCACAGGTTAGTAGCAGCAGCTCAATCCACTCACAAACACTTTACGTATATACCAGCCATTCAGTTTGTTAGAATCGGGGTAGCAAACATGAATCAGCAGCAGTGGCACCACCTAGTAGAAACAGCCAGGCCTCATGCTCAGCACAAGTCAGCAGGAGAGATCAAGAGGGACCCCAGGAGAAGTTTTCAGCTGTGCATCTCTCTGTGAAGTGAAGATCAGCAAAGACTTGAGACCAACAGCTACTTCTTATAAACAAGCCAAGCTCAGTCCCAGTCACTGGCCATCAAGTCCTATTTATACTCCCTCCAACATCACGTGTCCTCCACAGGTCTTGCCTCAGCATGTGTCTTGCCTCAGCACGTGAGTCTGTCTCAGCTGACATCACTCTGTCAATCAGCCCGAGTCCAAAGACGTGGCAATCTAGGAAGCAGCAAGAACCTCAGCACACCACCAGAAGTTTTTTTGGTGTGTTTTTCTCTATGGAGTCCCAAAAAATGCAGCTCAACTATGTAATGTAAGGTAGACCAATACAAATGTGGTGTTACCAAAGAATCCTTCATCACGTCCTTCCACGTGCTTGCTTTAGTAGAGCATCCTTTCACCTGTGTCTGCTTCAGCTAAACATTCCTTCATGTGTTTGCTCCAGCAAAACACCATCCAACCAACTTTCCAAAGAACCCTTAAGTTTTCACTTCTCATGGGTCCTTTCACATGTTTGCTATAGCAAAACATCCTTTCACCTGTGTCTGCTTCAGCAAAACGTTCTTTCACCTGTCTGCCTCAACAAAACATCATAACTTAACTGAGTATCCAAAGAAACCAGAAATTTCTACTTTATCAAGCTATAACTAAGCTAGAAGGTTCTTTCCTGCTGAAACATGCTATGCAGATTGCTGGAGAGAAAAGCCACCAATAATCTACACACCTGTGAACATCGAAAGTGACAATATTGACCTGACAGGCAATATGTGCCCACTGTTGCAATAGTGGTGGGATTGTGATGGGGTCACCAATCACTTTCTGGCTGGATTCAACGTCTAATCGACAGGAGGAAATTCATCTCAGGAGCTGTAAATCTGACCAAGAACTGTGGCCTAGAAGGTCATTGGCTCTTGAGGGGAACATACTACAGTTATTTTGCTAATGTACATGCTATCAAACTTATGTCTGAATACTTGAGTTTATGCCTTTAAATTGGTGCAGTCATCAGCCTTCTCCAGAGAAGTTTCTTATTACTGTCATTTAAGAAGTAGTCATTAAAGAAGAGATTTGATCTCAGAACTAGTCAGAGTGCTGAGAATAGTGACTGTCATGTGCTCATCCCTGAACAGGACATCTGAATCAGTCCCTCAAGGGAACATGGTAGAGGATGGGTAAAAAAAAGAATCTAAGAACCAAAGGATAGAGGGCAGAGAGGCATGCCTTCCCACACAAATATGTATCATTGGCACATATGTGAATATGCCATTGGTTGCTTACACGTGACTAGACCCATCAACATTTCATAACTGATGACAGAGGGACTCCTGAAGTCTCAATTCTCCTAAGGGACGTTGGCAATTAATGGTTTCTAGGAGAGGCAGAGCCACCTTCTTCTGTGTTGTAGGCACTGACAAATTGTCCATACTCCAATAAATAACCCTACACCCGTGCTAATGTGAACATCCCTAGTCAAACTCAATGGCATGTGCATCCATATGCACACATGCACACATGCACGTATGTTCACACACACAGACACACACACATGCAAATGTGTGCATGCCCACATATGCACTTAGACACACTGGCATACAAACACACATGTACACACCCTCACACACACACACAGGAAAGTAGAAGGGTGACGTCAGAAGACAGGGAGGAGTCAGAAAGGGTAACGGGGTGAAAACTGCTAAGGTGTATCAAACAGTCCAAGAATAAACAGACTGATTAGATAACTAAATTTTGAAGCCTGCTGCTGAGATTGGGAACAACTTAGATCCTGACACCTTTCTGTAGAAATACAAAATGAAGATGTTGGTCTGGGAAAAGCAGTATTTTCTTAACCATTGAGTGTTTCACGACTAGGAAGCTGTCTAAAAGAACTCATCACAGGTGTCAGATAAAGACAGTATGTTCAGGGTCAGTTGTAATATTCCCAACAGCACCACTGAAAAAAGCCAAAACATGAAAACAATTCCAACACACACCGACGAGCAACTGTTCATACATAATAATGATATGCACATGGAGTGGAATATTATTTAATCATAAAAATGGAGCATTCTGGCACATTTACAACACGAATGACCTTTATAAACAATATGCTCAGTGAAAGAAGCAAGATACAAAGATTACATACATGAATCCATCTACATGAGCCATCCAGAGCAGACTAATCGAGACATAAAGACCATTTCTGGATTCAGAGAACTAGGAAGGAAGCGACTGCATAGTGGTTACAACATAAACTTTCAGGGTGATAGAAATGCCTTGGTTGTGGTTACCACAACCAAGAAACTAACTTTCACTGAGGCATGTGCTTTTTTATTTTTTATTATTTTTTATTTATTTATTTTTTTTTAAAAAGCCTACATCACCCGGTATTCCCAGGCGGTCTCCCATCCAAGTACTAACCAGGCCAGACCCTGCTTAGCTTGAGAGATCAGACGAGATCGGGCACGTTCGGGGTGGTATGGCCGTAGACACATGTGCTTTTCTAAAAATGTGTTTGTTTTATTTCATTTGTATGGATGTTTTGCTTGCATGTGTGCTGTGTACCACATGCATACAGTGCCCATGAAGGCCGGCACCTGGGTCCTCTGGAAGAATGGCCAGTGCTATGAATCAGTAAGGCATCTCTTGAGCCTCCAAACCTTTTACTTTTAAATAGTTATTTTTATATTATGTTAATTTATTTGATTATTTAAGAGCAGCTCTCACTTCAAAACTGCATATCTTACCATCTTATCAAAAACTGATATTTTTCTAATACAATATTTTCTTAGCCTCCCCTCCCCCAACTTCTCCCAGATCTCCTCCCATTCAAATCCACGCCCCTTCTTTCTCTCATTAGAAAACAAGCATCTAAAAACTAATAATAAGTAAAATAAGATATAATAAAAACAAATTGGAATAAGACAGACAAAACAAAAAAAGAGGGCTGGCGAGATGGCTCAGCGGTTAAGAGCCCTGACTACTCTTCCAGAGGTCCTGAGTTCAATTCCCAGCAACCACATGGTAGCTCACAACTACCTGTAATGGGATCTGATGTCCTCTTCTGGTGTGTCTGAAGAGAGCAATGGTGTACTCATACATAAAATAAATAAATCTTTAAAAAATAAAAAAGAATAAGCTTTAAAAAAATGTTCTCATACACAGAAATCTCATAAAAACCACAAAACTAGAAGCCAGCCGTAACATATATATATACAATTTTGTCAATTACTGATTTTTAAAGGTAACAAATCAAGGTCAACAAAACCAAAATATGTAAACAAAATCACCTGTTGGCTAATTCTATTGCAAATAAAGACTCAGATGCTAAAAGGCCATGAAAAATATTCCTAAACAAAAAATTTAAAACTATTTAAACCAATTTGGAACTTTAAATTTTTTTCATTTTTATTAGTTTTTAAACTTTTACATATTTTATTATTTTGTATATATGAATGTTTTGTTTGTATGTATGTATGTGTAGCTACTGCAAGCCAGATACCCACAGGAGCCAAAAGAAGGCATCAGATCTTCTGGTCTTGGAGTTACATAGTTGTGAGCCATCCTATATATTCTGGGAATTGAACCCAGGTCCTCTAGCAAGAACAATAGTTGCAGAGCCAACTCTCCAGCCCAAACCTGAAATCATTTTAAGTCATTTTAAGTTAAGTTAAAACCAATTTCCTTTTACTTACAATGTCTTAGAGACACTGGTATATGTTGACACCTGATGTTGTTATTGTGATATAACTTACTTGAAAACTACAAATAATTAAGAACAATCTAGGATAGCCTATGTGGTTCAGGATTGTGTTAGAGTAGCAGAATTCTCTCATCAGCACACTGGGAGCGCCGATTTCATGACAGGATTGTGGTGGTGTCTATAGGACATCAGCAGCTAGGTTTGTGCTCTGGCAAGCATTCCCTAATGCCTGCACACCAAGCAGAACATCCGACACTATGACAGCACAGCTGTAACTCAGGCTGTCCTGGATTCATGATTAGACATAGTGATCTCCACTGATTTGACCTCAAAGGGATAAACCTTACTGAAGATGGATATTTTTCCTCAAATTCTACTGGCTCTTGGTGGGATGCAGTTCTGTTAGGCTGTTAAGAAGTGGTGATCTGTTACAATATTATCCCTGCATTTTGCAACATCTCTTCCCATTTATTTCTGAGCTTAGACTGATCAGCTAGCTGCTCTCCTCTCCACATCTCTTCCTGTTGCCACTGTCTCCTCTCTCTCTCTTCCTTAGCTCCTTGGATAGTAGATGGTTTTGATGTTAGTGATCAGCGGAGGTTGTGTTCTGTAGGTGCCCACTCCTCCAAAATCAGTCAGAGTAGGCAGTCAGGACAGATCTTAACCAATAGGCAAACAATTTTCCCACAGAATTTAAGGCACTCGACTGTATATACAATTTTCCCACAGAATTTAAGGCACTCGACTGTATATAATTGACTACAAGGAACATGGATAAAGATGTGATGGTTATCACCAGAATTCCTCCCAGAGTCTCATTTTGGTGCATTTCCTCCCAAATATAGATACATTTCAGAGCTTGCCTTCTGGTGCCATCTGTGAGAACTACAAACAGGGTGCAAAATGAGAACAGGAAAGGACGTGTAAGAGGAAGAAAAAGGTCCTGAACTAACTACGAATTAATTCTCAGAGACTCAAGATGAGCATTCTAAGTCTCAAGCCAGGCAGGGAGCTAGGTGTGAGTGTGAGTGACATTAAGCAGTGGTCCCTGTCTTCTAGGAGGGAGATAGAAGTCCCTGGTTTTGACATCATCAGTGTGAAGTGTGGCTGCCACCTAGAAGGATAATGAGCAGGAACTAATTTGACATAAACTGGCTTGCTCATCTACAGACTGAGGTCTTCACCCACTTATGGCCCTTGGTCATCCGAGAATGCAGGCTTTCCTTCATGGATGCAGATTTTCCTCATTCTAGTTATACACATGTTTTGAAAACTTCATGTGGTCCTAAGTACATTGCTAATTACATATGAAGTTGATTCTCCCAGGCCTTTAAAGCTTCCACAGTGCTCTGTCTGCACCTTTGTGGAGCACAGATTACACTGTATATTAATGATCTGCTCCTTGCTGGCTCCTTAAGGAGAGTGAGAGCTACTTATGTAGGAAATTGTATCAGATTGAGACAAAGGGAAAGAAGATACACACACACACACACACACACACACACACACACACACACACACACA
>NW_021620775.1:3408305-3412007 GCF_004785775.1 Grammomys surdaster
ACACACACACACACACACACACACACACACACACACACACACACACACAGCTGCTGTTAGACATTCAGACTTCTCACCCACTCTGTCCAAGGTGAAGCCCTTGTCCACCAGTTCCTATCTTACAAACTAACCTTGAGCCTTTCCGAGTCTTCATGTGAATAATCATAGCCCCTCCTTCACGAAAATGTAAACACAAGATAAGTCACAGATGGTGCTGTGTACAATTGGTTGGTTGGTTGGTTTTGTTTTTTTTGTTTTGTTTTGGTTTGGTTTGTTCATTTGTGTTTTGAAGGGTTTTGGTTTTGGTTTGGTTTGGTTTGGTTTGGTATTTTCGGTTTTTTGTTTTTTGTTTTTCTTTTTGTTTGTTTGTCTTTGTTTTTGTTTTGTTTGTTTGTTTGTTTGTCTGTTTGTTTGTTTGTTTGTTTTGAGACAGGGCTTCCTGGAGCTTGCTCTGATCTTAGAACAGAGGTCTGCCTCCCTCTGCCTCCTGACTGCTGGGGTTGAAGGTGTGTCCCCCCACTGCCCACAGTGACTGCCTCATTCATGTGTCTATGCCCTAGCACAGGCAAAATATTTAATAAAAGTTCACTGAAATTATAAATGAATACAACAGTTTACAAGAGCTGCCTGAGTTGGAAAATGTTTTATCAATATTCCTGACAAAAGTTCCTTTGAACAGAAAGAGAAACCGTCTTTTAGACATTCCATGATGTTGGAGTGAGTCATTCATTTCCCTTCTGATTAAGGGAGAAATGAAAGAAACTCTTCATTCCTCATCTTGCGCAGAAATGTTGGACTTCTCTGCGTACTGAAAGTGGGAGCAATGGCCAGAGCTGCAGCTCAAAACACGGCCCTGGGAGCCTGGCTTAGTAGTGAATGCTCTGACCCCACACTCTGCAGGAAGAGGCAGGTAAATCTCAGTGATACACCCAGGCTGCCGGGGCTACCCAGTGAAACAAAGAAATGATCAAGAAAAAGAGGTGGCGGTCTGGAGAAGTGGTTCAGTGGTAAAGAGTTGTATCACACCTGCAGGGCTCTGGAGCGAGTTCTCAGCACCACAAAAGACATTTAAAAAGAAAGGGATAGAAACGGAGATAGAAAGAGCCAAAGAAAGGAAAATGAAAGATGCTGCCACTTTGCTGCTTCCTGTCTGCTGTTTCTGGTTGAAAACAAACTGTAATAAGCATCAAGCTTTCCGAAAGGGTGATGTCTTGAACAAGCAAAGGCTACATGCCCCACTGCAGCTGACGTGTGGACGAGGAGTTGACACTCCATTTCTCTGCCCCTCCAGATCCTGAATTAGAGTCAGTAACGAAGATTGAGCTGGGACCATACGCTGATACCGCTCTAAACACATCACACACCTTGACTGATTTCTAGCAGGAGTTCACCCACTCATCTATAGGTTTATGTTATGACCTTCATGTCACCAGAAGAAAACTGTAACACAGAATTGAAGTTTCGCCCCAAGTCACACAGATACCCTGTGGCAGAGATGGGTTCTGAACTGAGTGTTGCATACAGGTGATCTACACTAAGCACGCACTGCCTTACTGAGTACCTCTGAGGCACTCTACCTGCTATGCAGAAAGCCTGCCATGGTAGGTAGGCTCTTGGGGACCTTTTCAGGACAGGACTGGAATCTTTACTGGAGCCCACCTCCACCATACTGCCTGTTCCTGGTGATCTTAGAACTCACTGTGCAGGCTGGCCTCAAATTCACAGAGATCTGCCTGCCTCTGCCTACTGAGACCTAGGATTAAAGGTGTGTGCCATTATATCAAGTTTATTTTTATTGTTTTATATATAAGAAATTGTTTGCCTGATATAGTGGTGCATGCTTTTAAACCCAGCACTCCGGAGGCGGAGGCATAGGCAGGCAGATCTCTGAGTTCAGGACCAGCCAGGTCTACAGAGCAAGTTTCAGGGCTGCCAGGGCTCCACAGAGAGACTCTATATCTGTCAAAAAACAAAAACAAACAGAAACATCTGTACACACTGAGGGTGCAGCTTGAAGCAAGAGATGTGTACCCCTTTTTCCATGTTAGAGGACAACATGGTGGAGTTGGCTCTCTCCAACTCTCTTTCTCTCTACATGGATTGTCAGAGTTGAACACAAGTTTCCTGACCTACAAGGCAAGTGCTTGTACCTACTGAGCCATCTTGCCAGCTCTGGACCTGGCTTACCCTACTTAACACAATGCTCTCCGGTTCTATCTGTGTTGCTGCAAATAATTCTATTTTGTTTCTATTTTAGTAGCTTGAGTGTGTGTGTGCGTGTGTGTGTGTGCGTGAGCGTGTGTGTGACAGTTTCTTTGTTGATGCATCAGCATGTGGACACTTGGGTTTTTTCTGATTCTGAGCTATTTCACGATGTCACTTTGGCAGACAGGTTTTCTTTCCTTTACCTATGACCCTAGTAATGGAATTGCCAGGTCATACAGGGGATCACTCATTTTCCCTTTTCCCACCTGCACAGATCAAGTATCACTGACCTACTCTTGTTCATGTATTGAAGAAGCTCTTGGTATTTCTACCTTGATCTAGAGCCGAGCCCACCCAAAGAGTATCTGGCAAACATGAAACAGATTCTGAGTATTTCTTTTCTTTCTTTTTTTGGTGGCCTTTTTGTTTCATTTTAATTGTTTATTTGTTTCTTTGTTTGTTTTACTGACTTTCCTTTACTGCGTTTGCTTTTCGTTTTTTGTTCTGCTTCTGCTTTGGGAGCGGGGAGTGAACCCGAAGTTTGGTGAGGGTAGAGATATGGAGCATCTGGGAGGATCTGAGGAAGAGGAGAGAACTCAGTCGAATTATATTGCATGAAAAAAAATCAAGAAAAAAATAGCAAAAGAAAACAAACAAATAAACATACAAACAAAAAAACTACATAAAGAAAAACAAATCTTGGATGTTCTCACAAATGAAATCATAAAAGGGAAAAAATAATCTCAAAAAAACTGGAGAGTGAAGTGGTTACCCAAGACCATGGAGAGTGTGGCTGAAAAGCACTGGGGAGTGCCCAAGAGATGAACACAAGGCAAGAGTTAGTGAGAGCAGGGTATGGGGGGGGGGGTTAGCACAAGGGGAGTATGGATAGCATTCACATTCTGTGAACTTTAGAAAGCTAGAGGAAACTACTTCAAATGCTTTAAGCACTTCACAAGGCAGCAAACATAAAATAGTATATGGAACCCCACTAATATGTGTGATTTTTTAAGGTCAGTGAAAATATAAGGAAGGAATGAAGTAAGCTAGTGAACAGGTATGTGGGAGGCCCTGAACACAGAGCTTCTTTTTACCACATCTTTATTTAAGGCTAACTGTTTTTCTTGCCATTGCTGGGTTCTGCACAGGTGTGAAGCCAGAACTAGACTGTTCTACTGAACCACCCTGTTGCCTAAAGATGCCATTAAAACTTACTAAGGATTAAGGATCCCAGGGCATTTTCCTGAAGAATAAAGCTTGGTTTGTTGCCAGGAATCTGATGCTCACATAATAGGCTTTCCTTGGGTGGAAACTACAGAAATTTCTCAACAACTGTTTTCCCTTCCATATGGGAAATCTTCACGTCTTGGCTCAGGTTGATGTTTTATTTCTTTCTAGCTTCCTATAAACATGACTGTTAACAAGAATTTTCCATAAATAACAGAGAGAAAGAGAGAGAGAGAGAGAGAGAGAGAGAGAGAGAGAGAGAGAGAGAGA
>NW_021620775.1:3412017-3415568 GCF_004785775.1 Grammomys surdaster
AGAGAGAGAGAGAGAGAGAGAGAGAGAGAGAGAGAGAGAGAGAGAGAAACACAGACAGAGAGACAGACAGAGAGACAGAGACAGAGAAAGACAGAGAGAGACAAAGACAGAGACAGAGAAACAGAGTTAGCCATATCTCTTCCAACACAGCTGAATACAAGGCACACTCAAGAGAATGTCACACAACCAGCATAACCAATGACACTACACATTCATTGGGCAGCCACAGAAAGTACTTCTGTCGTAAATTTTTTAAAGTCTGAACTGAAATTTTAATCTGTAGAGCCCCTTGAGGCCTTCCCCAAAAGAGTGGATTAATAAAAAGTTCTCAGAAAGTATATCACTGACACTTGATAGTTAGGAGTGGAGAGAGGGAAAGTTAGCAATTCCCTTTTCTAATTATTGTCACACCAGCCCTACTTTCTGTGGTTTACTGATGGCAAACAATGAAAATGACCCATTCTCTCTCCTTTCCTTGAGCTTTGTTTGCCTTTTGATTGCCCTCCCCCTCACTGTCCACATCACTTTGCTATGGTATCATATCCCTTATTCTCAACAGTCAACTTGAAGATAGAACTCAGAATGGATTAATAGCAATTACTTGTAACATAACAGGAAAACTTTAGGGAACTCAGAAGATTGCCAATATTGGTGACTTTCCAAAGGGTTCCTCACCTTCGAAACTCTTCAGATTAAAACCATAATTGGAACAGGTATATCAAAACCCTCACAAACTAATGAAGAAAGACATGACACCAAATAGAAAAGTACCAAAATGAAAAGAGAAGAAGAGGTGTACTGTCTGGTTTCATGTCAGCTTGACACAAGCTAGAGCCATCAGAGAGGAAGGAGCCTCAGTTGAGGAAATGCCTCTATGAGATCCTGCTGTTAGGCATTTTTCTCCATTAGTGATCAATGGAGGAGGTCCCAGCCCATTGTGGATGGTGCCATCCCTGGGTTGGTGGTCCTGGGATCTATAAGAAAGCAGGCTGAGCAAGCTATGATGAGCAAGGCAATAAGCAGCATCCCTCCATGACCTCTGCATCAATTCTTGCCTCTACATTCCTGCCCTGCTTGAATTCCTGTCCTGATGTCTTCAATGATGGATTATGATCTGGAAGCATCAGCCAAATAAACCCTTTCCTCCCAACTTGCTCTTTGGTCATGATGTTTTCATCAGAGCACTAGAAACCCTGAGTAAAACAAGGGTGATGTGTAGATGGAATGTCTAAAGTGGGTAACAAGGGTGGTGCCTACAAAGGAGGCAGGAATCAGAAGAAAATTATGCCAACACAACTCAAATCTATGTGCCTTAAAATGGCAAAATGAAAGCAGAAGACAACCACAAATGTTGATGAGGGTGTGAGGAGACAGAGTCAGGAGCTGCCAGTTTTACTACATCGGGCCTTCAGCCTTTGTAGGCAGTCATCTGGCAATATTTAATGACATTAGGAAGGGGGTACTCTATGACACAGCTACCCTATTGATGGGAATACCTAGAAAAAAGTCTTTCCATTGAGTACTCAGGATATATATGAGAAACATACACACTATGGTGGTATCCGTCTCAGAAAAATGAGTAGATAAAATATGGTACATTCATTTGTTGGAATGCAAGGCTGTGGCAGAGCGACTAACTGCTGTGTGATTTTTCTTCTGAGAAAATAAGAATAAACATCTTTTCTCCCCAGAGAGTTTAGTGACAACTGAACAAAGAAACAATTCCATACAGATCTATCTGTTGAAGCAATGAGTTTATTAGGGTTACTTAAAGAGCACACGGGAGGTTGTTTACAGGGGTGTAAGTGACTCAAAATCAATTATACTGCCAGAAAGCAATATGTAATTATCATAACATTTTCTCTGTCCAGCCCTCTCTCCCTGTTACCATGACTGGACGATATTTTATAGATTTCTAAATATGAAAATGTCTCTAGATATCCAAATACCACTTCCTGTATATGTTTTTATTCACTTGTATGAAGGTGATGACTCATGAGAATGGCTTCTCTAGAGTTCCCTATCCATCTGCAAGGAGCAGTAGTTTGGAGCAGCCTACTCTCACAGGCAACTGCTTATGACTTTTTGCAACTCCACATGGGGTTTTATGAATCTCCTAAGTTTCATGAGCCTTGGAAATTTCTTTAGCCTTTTAACTTATGAAGCTCCCTCCTCCCTCTAGGATAGAATGCTTGATTAGGAGAAAATAGACATGCAACACTATCTGAAGCTACATGGATAGACCTAAAAGCTCAACACTGAATGAAGGTATCTGCATAATATAGTTGTTGGTAAATTTAAAACCATACAGGAAGTAATAGAGATATATCAAATACAGTCCAATGGGGGTTGAGAGTTGTCCTGGTTAGTTTTAACTGTCAATTTGGTATACTATAGAATCACCTGAAAAGAGAGTCTTAATGAGAAATTATTTAGATCAAGTTGGCCTGTAAATATGTGGAGGATTGCCTTGCTTGTTAATTGTCCCAAACCACTATGGGCGGCACCATCCCTTAAGCTGAGCCCTGAGTGAAGCAAGTAGACAACACAAGTACATTTGTTTCTGTCTGCTCTCCACTGTGGACAAGATTTGACTGCTTTGAATTCAGTGATGGACTGTAAGATGGAATTCCATGCCAAATGAATCCTTTCTTCCCTAAGTTGCTTCCATTTCTCATAGTACAACAGGACCAAACCTAGAAGACAGCATAAAGGAGAAAGAGCTAGGTGCAACAGAGGAGAGAATATAATGTAAACTAATTAAACGAAGAGGACCACTAGCAGGTATCACTAATAACAGTAGATGAGTATTACTGAATAAGCTTTGCAGAGACTGGGACAGAAAGAGAAAAGAAAACCAATGGATGGTTGGGAGAGATGATGTGATAAGAGAATTAAACTATCTGCCTTAAATTCAGGAGGCTTCCCAGCTAGTCTCTGGCTTCTTGAGATACTTTCAAGGCACTTTTTTCTCTATCCTCTTGATCTTGGGTTAAATTTCTAAGATTCTTTACAATTTTGTGTTCCAATTATTCTTTCTTTTCCGCAAAGAAACCCTATAATACTATATGCACCAACAAAGCATATTAACCATTTCAGAGCATTTTTATTCATATCGAAAAATAACCTAACTTACAGAATTGTCTTTTGATGGAGGTGTGCTTGTAATGTATCTGACTGAAAGAGTGGTGTCTTCCTTAATGTGCAGTGTTCTGCCACATTAAAGCTTTTCCTATTTATAGGAGTCAGTGAAAATGAATACCAAGAGAAATCTAACACCAGCTTAAGTAAATGCTTTAGAAATCTAAGAGCCCTTACTTGGACAATCAGGGCTGCTGCTGATGGTGGTAATGAGGGTAGTATAGTAGAAAAAGAAAATGAGTAAGAACCCATCTTGTGTCTATACAGCTGACTCATAGCCGCCTTTTGGACTAAGTTCCTTTGTATCAGACTTTAATTTACCAAGAAAGAAACTTTCGAGATGAAAGATAGGAAACATATGACAGAGAGAGAGAGAGAGAGAGAGAGAGAGAGAGAGAGAGAGAGAGAGA
>NW_021620775.1:3415578-3447845 GCF_004785775.1 Grammomys surdaster
AGAGAGAGAGAGAGAGAGAGAGAGAGAGAGAGAGAGAGAGAGAGAGACTGTGGGCTCCATTTGCAAATCAAAGTAACAAAATGGAAAAAGCACATAATAACAGAAAAATCTATATGCACTGTGCTAGCGGAGCCCTTAACCATAGACAATCCATTCTGCACTGTGCTAGAGGAGCTCTATTTCCCACTTAAGAGCCCACTGGGATGCAGCAGTGCTCATGCCAACCAATTACTATTTTGTCTATAAATAGGAAAATATGTGAATGGCCTGTGCAGATGCAAAGTAAAACATTTGCATAACATCAGCCCTTCCTTGGTTGCATAATTAATCTTTAGGGATTATGCATTTGTAAATATAATTTTTCACAGCAGTGTCAAGATAGTCCATTTTACCTATTGAAGCACTCTAAGTCATAATTATAGCCAGCTATTGTTTATTGAGCACCCACTAAGTACCAGACACCATACAAATAGGACTGGTGATCCTCACCACAATATTATAAAGTGACTTTTATACAAGAGTTTAGACTAGGAAGCTCAAGTCTGAGGAAGGCAGTTAGCATGTCAAGAGGAATAAAGAATTCAAAACTGTTCATAAATCTCATTTCTTTGTGTGTTTCCCCCCACTGTTGTCATTGCTGACATAGCTTGTTGTGTGGCCCAGGTTGATCCTGAACCATTCAGCTTAAGTGACGCCCAGACACAATCTCCCGAGTGCTGAGAGAACAGGCAAGTGCCACTGTGCTCAACTTAGTGACCCCATAGCAGCACTAAGATGTCACATAACTCTATCTGCATCATTCCATTTAATTCTCTAAACCTACGAGGGGTGTTATGCCCTATTATATCCATTTTAAGTGATAAGAAAACATAGACCTAAAGAACACAGTACATGGTCTACCACACTACAATTGGAAAGCAGCGAAGCCTAGATTTAAGGTCTCAGGAATCAGATGATGTGTTTCATTTGCTTGTTTTTATTCTCTATTTGTTACCATGCTGGTTTAGAAACCCAGGGCTTCTGTGAATGCAAGACACATGCTTTACCACTCAACCTACACTGCCAGCCTTTGTCTTTGTTTTCTAAAGCTGGATTTTAAAGTTTTTACATGTAACAGAATTAACCTTTCAGGGCAGTAAGGCTTTTAACATGTCCATAGGTTAGATGAATTTGACCATCAAGCTAGCTCCTTACTGCTACCCGTCTGAGCCTTGTTCTCCTCCCATGCAGACTCCTGCATTCCCTGCTATAGTCTCTTCTTACTCTAGTACTTTCTTCTGAGGAATGTGATAGAAATTGAAACCTGTGGAATACATCCTCTACAAAACTGGATTTCATTTTTCAAGTAGTGATCACCTTTGAACCTAATTCACACTGTCTCTTGTAATAATAAGAGTCAATCTCTTTTCACTGATAAGTAGGTCTCATGGTGTGATGGGTGCTATTTGTTTATTCATTCCACCTTTAAGAGAGATTTGTGCTACTTTCAATTCCTGATCAGTATAAAATCTGTGACATTCATGTGTCACCGGTAAGAATGGGGATACTGGGTCACATGAGGTTGTCTTCACTATGTAAGAAATTGCCAGGCTGTTGCCCAGAATACTTTGTCAAGTTTACTTTCTCATAAGTAGTGTATGAAAGTGTGCGTTGCTCCGTGTTATCAGAACTTGGCATTATAAGTTGCTTTTTTAATTTTGGTCATTCACATAGATGTGCTAGCATCCCTTTGTGTCTCATTTGCATTTTACAAGTAAGTTTCTTTAAAAAGGTATGAAAAGCCCTGGAATAGAGATAGATAGATAGATAGATAGATAGATAGATAGATAGATAGATAGATAGATCCATAAGCTGTAGGCGCTTATTTGCTTCTGTATTTCTTGCCTAATAGAATATTTATTTGAGGATTTAGAGCATTTTGAAAGGTTTATTTTATTTTAATATTATGTTGAAGAAATGACATCAACACCAAACTCTGAATGAAGAGAAGAAACAAGTGAGTAGACGTGAAGTGTTCTGGGCTCTTCCTTCGTCTGCAGAGGCTCACACACAAACACC
The DNA here is from genome assembly GCF_004785775.1 of Grammomys surdaster. Lineage (NCBI taxonomy): Eukaryota > Metazoa > Chordata > Mammalia > Rodentia > Muridae > Grammomys > Grammomys surdaster. The sequence goes on from NW_021620775.1 coordinate 3,417,637, forward strand.
CTTGGCAAGCTAGAAAAACAAACCATAGCTGCTCTATCTAAGAAAGTAGTGAGGCAGGAGAGAGGCAAATACAAGTTCAAAGAGGTAGGCAGTGCCGGCAGAAATGTGTTGCAGGACAAAAGCAGGGCTAAGCCTAAGTGCTATGGAGAGTGTTAGAGAGTTTAGGCCAGAATGGATCACATAGACAAATACAAAAGAAGGAACTCAAACAAAAAAATAACGACAAGAAATATAAAAAAAACTCCCAAACCCCCATCCCTCTGTGTCCCGAGATCAAGCTTACCTCTGCACAAAGATGGCTTGCTTGCAACCCTACAAAAGCCATGTCCTGAGCCCTGATTCTTAGATTTGTAGACTGCTTCTTCCTACCATGAGCCCCAATGCTCTGAGAATGGGAGAAGAAAGAAGAGAAAAAGGGAATCCTCTCTCTGTTACTTGCTGAGCCAGTATCTGTTGAGGACTCACTGCAGAGGAGGCTGGGTTCTACTAGTGTGGGACATAGGAGTGTCTGCCAAACCACTTGTTTAGAAACTGATGGAAACACAAGTTGAGCCCAGGAAACCAGACCCTCCACAATTAGGCTAAATTATTCTTCTGGTTTAGAGAGATCTGCCGTGGTTTCGGTTTCTCATTGAAATTCTCCAAAGCAGGATGTATTCACCATTAAGCAGAAATCTTAGACCCAATCCTGGGGTCCTTGGGAAATTAGCATTCTGAGTGTCTCAATTTGCTTGCCTATAAGTTCACACACATGCACATACACATAGGCATAGTTTATTTGCTTATTTATATAGAACAGTGTCAATCAAACTTTGTGGACACCAAGATTATGTAGTCTGACAAGAGCTTATTCCAGGGCTGTCTGGATTCAGCAAGTAGGCAAATGGTGGCTTTCTCACAGCATCCTGAGAATTTCTATAAGCCACCAAACATGGCCCTTGACCAAAGTAATATCTGTGCAGCCAGATTATTTTTTTCTGGGGGGTTGGTTCATATTTTAGTTCTTCCTTTAAAGTGGAATTAAATGACTGGCCTGCCTGGTTATCCCAAGAGCAGCCAAGATACAGTGTCATTGTGTGATGAGCCGCGTGTATCAAATGCCTCCCCAGAGGAATTATCTCCATTGTCTCCACTCTAGGCAGGAGCGTCAGAGACACTTGACACATTTGTTCTGAACTTGTGGTGACCTACTTATTCTAAGTATCAGGGTTTTTTTCAGATAAGATTAAAAATGGACAAAGCAATGACATCATCGCTGCTATTCTTTGGAGATTTAAAAGAAACGGGATAGAACTTTCAGACCCCAGGACTGTGTTAGAGGCTAGAGAATGAGGAATCAGTCAGATAATTATCTTGTTGCTATTTGGAGCAGTTTTTAAAAACAGGGATGGATCCTGGGAAAACCCATGCCTCCTCTCTGATGCCCAGGTCTCATTTTCCATTCCATATTGTTAATTTTCTTTTCTTTTCTCTTCTTTTTTCTTTTCTTTTCTTTTTTCTTTTTGATTTTTTTAAACATGGTCTCATGTAGTCCAGGGTGAGGCTGACTTTGAATTTCTGGTCTCCGGCCTCAACCTCCCCAGCAATGGGATTGCAGGTGTGTGCCACAGCACACAGTACATTCTTTTGCTGTACTGTAACAATCTGGGCTCAAAACAATCTGAGCTTAAAACTGGATGGGTTCAAGCTCAATGTTGCCACTTTATGGTATAGTAAGTCATTTCCTGCACCCAGTTCTGTGTCTCCTTGTTGGTCTCTGTGATCCAGCCCCTTCCATGTTTATGACGACTCCACTGATCAGTGTGTGTACTCCTGAATTAGCAACAGTTCTTTAAATCCTCCCACACAGAGACTCCTGGAGAGTATGTTGTATATCGAACGTGAACCTCGTAATACTGACTTTGTGGGACTTAGGGTAACAGTTGCCATCCATCTTTCTCAAATTGTACGCTGGCTTATCTTACGTCAACATGACACACAAAGTAGAGGTATCTGAGAGGAAGAAACTTCAATTGAGAAAATGTCTCCGTAAAAATCAAGCTGTAGGGGCTGGAGAGATGACTCAGTGGTTAAGAGCACTGACTGTTCCTCCAGAGGTCCTGAGTTCAGTTCCCAGCAACTACATGGTGGCTCACAACCATCTGTAATGAGATCTGACGCCCTCTTCTGGTGTGTCTGAAGACAGCTACAATGTACTCATTTACATAAAATGAATAAATAAAATCTTTGGAAAAAAACAAAGATCAAGCTGTAAGACACTTTCTTAACTGATGATAGAAGGAGGAGGGCCAGCCCATTGTGAGTGGTGACACCCTTTGGCTGGTGGTCCTGGGTTCTATAAGAAAGCAAGCTAAGCAAAGCAGAGAGCAACCCAGTAAGCAGCACTGCCCCTGGCCTCTGCTTCAGCTCCTGCCTCCAGCGTCCTGCCCTGCGTGAGTTCCTGTCCTTGCTTCCTTCAGTGATGCAGTAAGATGTGGAAGTGTCAGTCACATAACCCTTTCCTCCCTCAAGTTGCTTTTTGTCATAGTGTTTTGTCACAGCAATTGAGACCTTAACTAAGACAGCAGGTGTGTTTATTTCCTAGAGCTACTTTTAACAAATGACCACAAAATTGATGACCTGAAACAATCAGAATAAATTCCTACAGCTCTGGAGCTCAGAAGGCCAAATCAACCTACACACTGGGCCATGCTCCTTCTGAAAGTTCAAGGTAAACACCATATTTTCTCTCTTCCTGACATCTTATATCTGCTGGAAACCCTGGTTGCTCCTCAACTTGCAGCCATATTGCTCCCATGGAGGAGGGGGACTTCAAGGATGTGCATGAGCATGTGTCCAAATCTTTCTCTCCTCTGAGAGTACATTAGATTATAGTGAGAGCTAAAAAGACTTTATTGGCAAAGTGACATTCATGGCTTTCAAGAGGACATGAATTTGAGGGTGACATGTAAGGATATCTCTGTATCTTTCTCATTCTACTATGTAGCCTTAGACTACTGGACACTTAGGTGCATGGACACACCACTTCAGTTTCCCTGCATTCAAAGAAATTAGGACTTACAATTTTGCTAAGAGAGGAGAGAGAGAGACAGAGAGAGTCTGAGTTTCTTTCTGTCTTTCTCATAATAGTTCCAATTTTATAGAAAAGATGAAACAAAATCTAGGCATTATGCATATGTTCATTTAACTGTTAGGTAAGCTGTTAAGACTGTAAAATCTCTCCCTGTGAGTCAACTTTCTCCTCTGTCCCAGGATTAGTCTTTTTCTTTCCACACATAACATCTCTGTGCAATATTTTACTCTTTGTGCTCCACTCTCTGTCTCAAGATCTAATCCTTTCCCTTTGTCTTCCCCAGGACAATGGGGACTCCTTAGAGTCCTGTGATTCTTTCTGACCTCCACTCTCCCTCATTAAGCCATCTCTGGGAGTTTATCTTAGGCTAGTCCATAGGAGTATGGTATAATTTCCCTGCCCCCAAACATTTTGATGGCCTCATTACCTACTGCTTGGGGGCCATGTTTCCTCTTACACTCATCTGATCCTCCTTCACAGCTATCGTCTGCATCTTTTAACTCCATCTCCTGCTCTTCTTTCTGTCATCTTTGTCCCCTTCATCTGAAAAGCCAATCTCTCCTAAACAGCACGCATTATTCCAACCGTCCTTGAAAAGCCACTACCCCTTTCCCAAAGCCTACCAAGGTTCCCACCCACCAAGCAGCCAGAGCTGCCATCCTTCCCAAACTCTCATAAAATGCTCCACTTGCCCTGGTGCTTCCGTTTCTGAGATGATATATAACCACGCTGTGTTCTTTTACTTAAAAGCAAAAGAACATATCTTTTCCATAGCTGTTTCTGGTCTTCAGTGTCTTGCTCATGTCTTAAATCAAGGAAGGACTCTAAAATTATGACTTTGTTTTTAGACGTGTATCAAACAACATTGGAATGGTTTATATTTCATTAAAAGTGGAGGCAATTTCTGATGTGTTGTTGCCCTTAATATCAAGTATCCATAATTATAAAGATAACTCAATTCTTTGCAATAACCAAGCAGTATGCATTTAGATATATTATCAAATAAATGTATTAATAAAGTGTGTTTTTATAAGTAGGCTGTGAGTAAGATTTTATGCCATTAAAAATTATGAAAACCATTATAGCAATGAGGTCACGTTTTGCCCCCCGGCAGATTGAAGTATTTGCATTTTCTATTAGACTTTCTGCATCCCAAGAGACAGAATGATGGCTGGGTTTTTTTTTTTTATCCTATGGGGTAAGATTAAGGGGAAAGAGCTGTTTTAAAACCAAGGAACAGAACAAGAGGGTCATGAGTGTCAGGAGTGCAAACACTGCTATTTAATAACTTTGTGACTTGGAAAAATTAGTTAACTTCTTGAAACTAGTTTCATTCTTGTTAAACAGGGCTTAGGTCTCGATCACAAGGCTGTTGAGGAGGTGCGTGGTTTATGGGTCATTCAGCGAATGGCATCGACCTCTATTCCAAGGGTTAGCTTGGGAAGGGGTGACGTGGCTTTTTTCATTTAGCTGTGGTTTTCATTTTTTAAATTTTTACTTCCCTTGTGAATTGCAGCCAATTCCATCAGAAGCCGTGGAAGCCAAGGAGTCGGGCTTTAACCTCTAAGTTGCCCCGAGGGAGAGTTAGCTAATGAAAAGACATGTGAGTGAATTATCCACTCCTCTGCTGAGGTACAAAATTACTTTTGTATAGATATCCAGCTTGCTAATTATGTTTTTAAAATCCAATGAATGTTGTTTTTTATCTTTAGTTCTAAAACTGATCAAGATGCATTAAAGGGAAAATATCTGATTTTAGTCATAAATCCAGAAAAATCCACTTAGCAATGAAACTCGTGGTTAAATAGGGTGTGACAGAGTAGATAAGATACTTTCTTACCTGCAGTCTCTCCCCTCCAAGAACTGAGTTTAGAAATCTCCAGTAGGTTACTGAGATGCAGAAAAGCTCACCATCTGAATTAATTTGAATCACTGTAAGAATAATGCCACCTCTTACCAGTTGGATGTCAAGCTCTCTTTTTATTCTTCCATGAGATTGCCTTCCTTGCTCTTTCTGATGACCATTTAGGATTCAAGGGTGCTGGGTGTTCCCGACTGTTTTGCTCTGGTTTATTCTAGGCTTTGCTCACAAACTAGTAATGCCCACCAGCTGTGCACTTTCTTACACTCTTACACCATCAGAATTGCTGGGCAGAGGCAGCTATGTTGTGACTGCCTCTCTTTTCCCTCCCCCCTCCCCCTTCCCCCTCCTGTGTGTATTTTCCAAAACTCAGTTCTGGAGTCATTACTGAGAATGGAGTCTTCCTTTTTGTCTTCCTTGTTATCCTTAGAGAATGGAATCTAGTGTCTCTCCGCTTCTAAAGAAATGACTTTCCATTCTGGCCTGTAGGCTAGCCACCAGGCCTCCAATTAGAAAAATGTTACTACAATCAGAATAAGGAACGGATATTAGCAAACATGAAAAAGACAGAACAGTGCTAATCTTATAAAGGAACTGGGGCTGGTACACGGAGCTGTACTGGAATTTCTAACTTTTCACTTTCTGTCTTTGCTTTCACAATCCCAAGAGAGCACAATTCAGTTTTCTACTAATACACGGGGGGGGGGCGGGGGGGGGAGAAGGAGAGGGAGAGAAAGGGAGGGAGAGACAGAGACAGAGACACAGAGACAGAGAAACACCAAGAGAAGCTTTGGGGAAGAAGCAACCTAAAGATAACAGATGCTATCAGCTTATACCCTTGAAAATTTCATTCTGTGATCTCTGCATTGTCCACAGAACTGGTTGACAAAAGAGCAGAAATCCTCGTTTCTTTGTGGAGGTGACAAAACTCAGATGGTGGCTGGGCAAGGCAGAACATCAGACACGGAGGCACATCTCTAGGATCCCAGAGCTTAGGAGGTAGGCACGGGAGAATCAGGAGTTTGAGGCCAGCCTGGGTTACATAGTGAAACCCTGTCTCCAGAAACAAACATATGGGCAGGAACTACAACTCAATGCTGCACTTTCCCGCCATCTTGCAAAGCTCACCAGCAGCTTGACTCTAAACAAAGCCAGCCCCTTCCTGGTGGTCCTTAAGTGCCCTGGCTTTGCAATTCTGAGAAGTTCTGTTACACTTCTTCCAGCTCAAACTGTATCATTAACCACAAGAAAAACAGGATATATCCCGACCCATAAGTTGTATTTTAAAATCTTTATATTAAAATAACAATGTAAATTGTCAAGAGAAAGCAAAGCCTTTTAACATTTTTATTACTTTATTTATTGTATGTGTGCATGTGCACATGTGCATAGGCATGCTGGTGTCATGTGGCCCATGTGGAGTCAGAGGAAAGCTTATGAGAGTCAGTTCTTTCCTTCCAACATGTGGGTTCCAGAGATTAAACTCAGCTCACCGGCCTTGTTAGTAAGTGTAATGGCTATTCCTGGTTGTCAACTTGATTATGTCTGGAATTAACTACAATCCAGAATTGGAAGGCTTACCTGTGATCCTGATCTTGAGGCTGGGAGGTACAAGTTTCTGACCTGGATCTTGGCATGGAGATCTTGAGGCATAGTCTTATGAATCCCAGGAGATCAAGGCAAGGAGATCTCTGAGTTGAAGGACATCTGGGATAAAGCAAGTCCCAGATCCACTTGTGTTGGTGCACATCTTCAATCTGGGTCACACCTTCTGCTGGAGACTTACATAAGGACATTGGGAAAAGAAAGATTCTCTCTTCTTGGCCTGCTTGCCTTGTGGGACTGAGCAACTGCTAGATCTTTGGACTTCCATTCCCAGCTGCTGCTGACCATTGTTGTGGAGTTGGACTACAGACGAAGTCATCATGACAAATTCCCTTACTATATACAGACTACCCAATAAGTTCTGTGACTCTAGAGAACCCTGACTAATACAGCAAGCATCTTTACCTGCTGAGCCATGTCATTTGCCTGAAAGCAAAATTCTTGTATACAGTTCAGCTACATGCCTTGCTAATTTCCATCCACCACCTTTAGACTATAAAAATGACAGTGACTTGTGACTCATCCTAATACATTTCAAAAGTAACACTCTTTCCCCAAGGAGGTAGGGACTTGAATAAGTGGCTTTTTCTTGCTTGCTTGCTTCCTTCCTCTTTTCCTTTCTTTTGTTTTCTTCTCTTTTTTCTTTTTTTCCTTCCTTCCTTTCTTCCTTTCTTTCTTTCTTTCTTTCTTTCTTTCTTTCTTTCTTTCTTTCTTTCTTTCTCTTTCTTTCTTTCTTTCTTTCTTTCTTTCTTTCTTAATTTCTTCCTTCATTCCTTTTTCTTCTTTATTTTAATTAATTAATTTTTATTCTCTATTTAGTTATTGGAGGTTTTTTGTTTTGTTTTTGAAACAAGGTCTCACTCTGTAGTCCCTGGTTGTCCTGGAATTAGATCTATAGACCAGTCCAGCCTTGAATTCCGTGATCCACCTGCCTCTGCCTTAGGAGTGCTGGTATTAAAGGCATGTACCACCCTGGCCTGGCAGATTAGTTGCTTTTCTTATTGTTGTGACAAAATGCTTGAGAAGAGCTAAGTTAAGGGTGGAAGAGCTTCTTTTGACTTTAAAGGATATGATCTACTTTGCTTGGAAGGCATGGCAATCAAGGAGGAGGCAGCTAAGCACATCGCCTCTAGAGTCAAAGATGCAATCTACACAAAGAGCAGATAGGAAACAGAATTTGGCTACAAGAGCTCAAGGCTCACCCTCAGTGACTCACTTTCCCCAGCAAGTTTCTATCTCCTAAAGGTTCCACACCCCTCCAAAACAGTTCAGCAAATGGGGCAGCTAAGCTCACATTTGACCTTCAAAGTACAACAGGCTGCTTTATTCTTAATTGAGGCGTTAGATTTCTCTTTTCATGGACATTAGGAATAACTCAAATAAAGGTTGGAGAGGCAGCATTCTTCACAATACAGTTTTGCTGAATGGAATCTGGAATAACTGGCTCTAGTTCATTTAGGATCACATTTCAAATTAACAACTGATTCTGAGAGTAAAGGGGGAAATGGTTTGTCTTAGTCAGTGTTCTATTGCCATAAAGAGACACCATGAGGACAGCAACTCTTATAAAAATACATTTAATTGGGCTTGCTTATAGTTTCAGAGATTTAGTCCATTTTTGTGATGATGGGGAAGCAGGGTGACATGCAGGTAGAGATATGATACTGGAGAAGTACCTGAGAGATCTACATCATCAGGGAGCAGTAGGAAACTGAGACACACTGGACATGGCTTGAACATCTAAAACCTCAAAGCCCGCCCCCAGTGACACACTTCCTCCAACAAGGCCACACCTACTCCAACAAAGCCACATCCACTCCAGCAAGGCCACACCTCCTAATCTCTCTCAAGTAGCACTACTTGAGACCAAGCATTCATATATATGAGCGTATGGTGGTCATTCTTGTTGAAAGCACCACATGGTTGCTTTCACTTTTTTTCCAGTACTCATAATATCAGCACTTTCTGGGACATTCACCTTCTCAACCTGCACCAAACATCTCCCTTCTTCTCTTTCACAGCTCCTGATCTATTCAGCCTTTCTGCTTTTCTTGACCTATTCAGAGCCTGATAGTTGAAAGAGCATTCAAGAATCCTCATGGTTTCCTGTATCCTTGAATGGGTTTCTACTCCTGCTCATGTGAGTGAAAGACTCAGACAGGCTTTCTTGAGGGACTAGAGGAAAAGCCATGCTAGTAAGAACAAAATGTGAATTTGAAGTGAGACTCCCATTATCTGAACCTGATCATTATACAATGTTTATGCACTGAAACATCACACTACAGCCAAAAGTGTACACAATTATTATGTGCCAATTAAAATTAGTGCATGTGTGTCTCTGTGTGTGTGTGTGTGTGTGTTCTCTTTAAAGGAAGTTTTAAGAAGCCTGAAAACTTTCACATGTTATTAACATCTACAGTCTCATGAAGCTTTTACCTATCTCATGAAGAGTGTAGCATACAGTCTTTAGGTCTCCTAAAAGATACAGGTATTAAACTAGGTGGCAAAACTTTTTCAACCCTCTAACATACTACAATTCAAGGGCATCCATATATGTTTTCAAAGCTAAAAATAATATAAAAACATGTCAGCTGGGACCACTATCAACAAAAAAATTGGCTATTTTATTTGGTTGTAGGACCAGCACAAAACAAACATCCTTTTTTTAAAATATATATATAATATATTCACATATGTATACATAGATATATATGTGTGCGAGATTTTCAGCTACTTTGCATTTGCAACAATCATTAATCCACAATAGTCAATAAATACAAAAGCAAGAAAGGTATTTAAAACACACTAAGAGACATAAGATGGTAGAACATGGTAGGGCATATTTAAATTTTTACAATAGCACAACTTCATTTGACTGCAGGAAGATATTTCAAGACAGAGAGCCATTTGGGAAGTAGATGCAAGGACCTGTCTATACTTTTGTAATTACTAATACTCACCCAGAGCAGAAGGAACCTGACTGATTAGCCTCAACAATATTTGAGCAGAGAACTATAAAGCAACAGCAGTGTGCTCAGTCAGGAGGCTTTGACTCAGGTAAGGGATTGGAGGGGAGGCTCGGTGATCCTGTCTGTGGAATGTGCACAGTCATAGATAGTTGGTGGGCTTTGGGATCTGAGTAAGGAGACACTGGATAAAGACACAGTAACTACTGTCTTTAGAGTGTACACCGGAATTATCAGGAGAGAGAGTTGGCCTGCCTCCACAGTTTCTAGCATGTGCAATGAGTTGGTTATTGCTGGCAATATGTTACAGGATAGTGTAGCTGTAAGGAAAAGAGAATTTTAGTCTCAAAGCTTTGAAGATCACTAACACTTTGCTTTTTGATGTTGAGATGGGGGTTTATTGTGTAGCCTCACAGAGATCTTTCTGCCTCTGCCTCTGCCTCTGCCTCTGCCCTGCCCCCGCCCCGCCCCCCCTACTCCGCCTCCTGAGCATTGGGATTGAATGTATGCACTGTCACTGCCTGGTGACTGGCACAAGTTTATGTGATGAAGACGAGGATGTTGACAAGAAGATGAACTCCTTCCTTTTTATTCCTCCTACAAAGAGACTTGTAACTTATTTTGCAGAAAGTGGCTTGTTTGCATGTTGACAAATGGAGGGACTTCTGGGGAAGGCACCGAACAGTAGAAGTCATGACTTACACATAAAATAAATGACTACCCATAAAATAAATGGATAAAAGAAAATTTAAAGGAACAAAGTACAAGAAAAGAAGGACATTGTATCTCAGATTGTAAACGTTCTACCAAGCTGAGGGTTGTTTTGTGTCCATATGTGTTTGAGTGTGTGTGTATGTGTGTGCATGTCCATGTATGAGTGTATACTTGTGTGCACGTCCATACACTTATGGGTGTGCTAGAGCCAGCCCAGTGTCTCTTCCATTGAGAAACTTCACCATCCTTATGATGCAGCTTACTCAGGTCACATGGTTAAAGAATGTGTTGTCATCTGGCTTCATTTTGCTACCTCAGATTTTGCAGAGAACCTGATCCTGGATTCTGCTTCCTGGCCACATGGACTTTTCAAAGATGAGCAAAGACGATAAACCAATTGGTCCTGTCTCAGCTCCCTATGTTGCCCTTCCAAATCCTCCTCCTTTGGGCCCGCATTCTCTGGAGCCCATGTAAGCCTGGATCTGTTGCCAGGCATTTTACTGCTCTATGGGTTAGGAGCCAGTGAAGCAGCTGATAGCACAGTATGCTTACCTGGACACCCATAATCGAGACACTACTTAAACTTTCCAGTTAAACAAGCCAATAGGCTTCTCCATTAACGACTTTTGTTCAGCTGTTTATTTTAACCTGAGCTGTTGCCGATAGTAAAGTTTTCAAAATTAAAAGGATTCTACTATGGCTCCAGGTTTGAATGCTTCATCTCCTTCCCACATTATGATTCTGTGTTCCCTGACACATTGACGGATCCTAAAACAAATTATAGCTCCTCGCTTCACGTCCAAAGCCTTCCCAGAAAGGGTCCACCTTTCCTAATCCAAACACATAAAAATGACAACTTATCTTTTATATAGACATCTGGTTTTGGTCCATTTGTCTTAAGCATTTTCCATCTCTGAAAATCTATCCATATTATCATCATCCTGTGGGAATTATTATTACTCTGAGGGCAAGGACTGTGTCTCACAGGCACTAGTACAACATCCGAATCCACACCCTATAGCTTGTAACAGTTCAGTACTTAGCATAATATGGACCCCATAAAGCACTCAACCAATGTTTGTTGAATTGCATTTCCACAGTGATATTTCTATGGTAAGCAGACCACTAATTCTGAACAGGCTGCTTCCCCTCCCCCTTTCTTTCTGAGGTGGTGGTGGGGAGGGTAACCTATGTAAACAATTTGAGGAGTGAATTTACAGCTTGCAAAAGGATGCTGAATTCACCAAAGTCTTCTTGGAGACTAGCAGTAGGTCACTTTTTTTAAAAAATCATTTTCAACACTATTAAAACTCGGATAGCAATTCAGAGATGTGTCTCCTATAAGTGGTGTGTCCTGTAACTTCCCTATAACTGAACTAAGTGGTGAACTTTTTTCAATGTGAAGAAATGACCATGGTCTTCACTGGTCAGCTATGGAGATGTTGTTGGATACCTGTTCTCCATTACTGCAGACATACAATGGTACAAAGTATTTGAGGGAGGAATACATGGCTCCTATAGTCCATGGAGTTATTGCCGTCCACACATCAATTCCTAAATCACATTTAAAAAGAAAAAAAAAAAGACATGATAGGCCAGTGAGCTTCCATGCAAGCTTAACAACCTGAATTCATTCTGGGAACCCAGATAAATGTGGGAAGTGAGAACCAAATTTAAAAAATTGCCCTAGACCTCCCTATGTGTGCTATGATGCATGTGTACATGCTTATGCACACACACACACACACACACTCACATACACACACACACACACACACACACTCACATACACACACACACACACACACACACACATACACATACATACATACATACACACACACACATATACTTGTGCATGCATGCATGCCACAATCAGGCATACACATAGACACAGGATACAAACATACACACATATATACACATAGACACACACAGACACAAATAGGTATACACATGCACACAAACAGACATACACTTGCATGCACACACAAAGACACCAGATACACACACACACACATTCTAATAAATAAACTTTTAAAAAAATTAAAGAAGACATGAAATGAAGAAAAGCATCAACCTCTCATACTTTTAACTTATGTCTTGTATTTCTCCATTTTTGTCTATGGCTTCTACAATAACTTTGTACCCAAGAGAATAAAGTAATAGTCATTTGTAGCGGAGAAAAAGTGAGACTAAGAGAATCCAAGAAACTTACAACTTACAACTAGCAGATGACAAAAACAAGGTCTTTCCTCTAAGCCAGCCATGTCTCCTTCCACATGGCTCATCCCCTGTGTCTCCACACTGTCTAGGAGATGACCAGGAGGGCAGCACACAGTGTAGTGGTGAGGACCATAGGCTTCCACTCAACCAGATTAGGTCAAAGTTCAGGTTTGGTCTTTACTTCTTGGTTAGGGTTGAATTTCCCCTAAAAGCAAGTACACATCCTCAGATGTAGTCATCAGCACAGATGCAGGGCCACAGGAACTAAGACAAGTCTCAGACAGGGAAGAAAGGAACCTGGTTGGTGATTGAGGTGTAAGAGTGGCAAAAATCACCTGCAGAAAGGTCTGGCTCCATGGGGACCAGTGTGGCATTTTGCCTTCTAAGGTAGCACAGTATCTCAAAGTGTGACCAGAAAAGCTATAGATATCTCTTGTTCTTTAAATGATGTTGTAACTGTCATGCAGAAAGTGTACAAAATCTCAGGCAATGTGAGAATGAGGATACAAGCTTGATGTGGGGATCCCAGCGCTGTGACTACCTTCCTTAGGGCACTCAGGTAGGTTCCCTCATATAATATACAGGAATGAGGTGAAATCTGGTAAAATAACTTGTCCCTTGTTAGGATAGACTGTCATATACTCTGAGATAGGACATTCTTTTCAAAGGGCCATGTGGTGGTTTGTATATGCTTGTCCCAGGGAGTGGAACTATTAGGAGGTGTGACCTTGTTGAAGAGGGTGTGGCCTTGTTTGGAGGAAGTGTGTCACCGTGGGGATGGTCTTTGAGACCTTCCTCCTAGCTGCCTGTGAGACAGTCTTCTGGCTGCCTTCCAATCAAGATGTAGAACTCTCAGCTCCTCCAGCGACACGCCTGCCTGGACACTGCCATGCTCCCCATCATGATGATAATGGACTGAACCTCTGAAACTGTAAGCCAGCCCCAATTAAATGTTGTCCTTTCCAAGGATTGCCTTAGTCATAGCGTCTCTTCGCCGTAATGGAACCCTAACAAAGACAGGCCATTAGCCTTATTGTGCAACTGTCTCTCTTCACTAAAGTGCCCCATCTTGCTCTCTGTTTGCCCTCTGAGGTGTTCACAGGCCTTGTCCAGTGCCTCCTCCTGTTCAGATGTTGTTCTACTTTGCTTCCTGTTGCTTTGATAAGCACCCTAATACACCAGTACAGGCTGGAGAGAAAAGGCTTAATTTCAAGTCCTCATCTCAGGTCAGACTCCATCACTGAGGGAAGACAAGGCAGGAAATCAAGCAGGAGGCCAGAACCGTGGGAAAAATAGATTACTAGCTTGCTCTCCAAGGCTCACTTATCTTGTTTTTATATACACCCCAGGCTGGTCTGCTTGGAAATGGTGCCACCATTGGTGGGCGGGACACTCACAAATCAACCATTAATCAAGAAAATGCCCCACAGATTATCCACGAGCCAATATGATGTACGCATTGTTTTTTCAATTGAGGTTCCCTTTCCCAGATGACTATCGCGTGTGTCGAGTTGACAAAGCAGCAATTGACACAAGTACAATGGAGTGGATCAACTGTGATCTCTAAAATGTGGTCCCAGCAGCCTATAAATGTACAGATTTGTCTTACAAAATTGTAGTGGGGCTTAGCATTAAAATGGGATGGCACACAATAAATCTAAAGCTTTGTGTAAATGTGAGGTAATCTTACTCTGAGCCTCTAGACACACTCGTCTTTGGCAGAGAATTAAGAGCATCACCACAGGACAAATACGTAGCTCTTCACTGAGCAACTTGAACTCTGCTGGCCCTTGAGTGTGCCACATGTCTGTTAACGTTAGCCCCTAGTGACAACCATTTATGTAATACCTCTGATCAATAACCTCATTTCTCCACGGTCTCCCTTTTATTAGCCTCTTTGATAGATTTAATTAAAGTAATGCATTTTATGGGGAGATATGAAGCCTGGCTTTTGATGACATCACTTCCTGGTTGAGGCCTCAGCTTCCCTTTGATTCTGTGAAAGCAGGATGGAGAAGAGGTAGGAGAGTTCGATCTGCTTCTGTTCAATTTATGGTGCTGTAAACCTAAAAAAAAGATCTTTCTGGAAAGTGTCTGGCATCTCTATTTTTTTTTTTTTTTAATTACATCAAGCTCAAAGCCAGGCTCATTGTTTTGACTGTCATAAAAGCGTTAGGTCACCATGAAAACTCATAGCTGTCTCATTCTTTGTTTTTTGTTTTTTAAAAAATGGATTCCGGTTTAAGCCAAGGAATGATTGCGGTTAAGGGAATCATGGCAGAGGTTGGTCACAGAGTAAATAGAACTAGTTGACTTTCTAGTCATTTGCTAAACAACAGCTATTTTGTAAAAACAGGGTGGATGCTAGGCATTGAAACAAGATCATTGAAAAAGAAAATATATCAAATAGAGTATTGCAAAACCATAGGTTTTTACCTAGGTGTGATTCCTGTATTTTCTCTTTACACACAATCCCCATGAGCACAGCAATTGAATCATTGCACATACCTATGTATACACTAAAACACAGAACTTGCTCACAGTTGGGTGGTAAGGCAGTAAGGTTTGAATTTTGTGGTACACAAGCCACTAAGTATCTTGTTTGAAGGATTGATAGCCAAGTGTTTGCTGGAAGTGAAAGCCTCATTCATTTCTTCTCTTTATGAAAGGACAATGAAACTTTTTCAAAAGTCTAGCAGGGGCTAGAGAGATAGCTCAGTGGTTAAGTGTAATTATTTGGCAGAAGACCTGGGTTTGAGTCCCAGCACCCACATAGTGATTCACAAACATTAGTAACTTTATTTCCAGGGGACCCAATGCATCTCTCTGAAACATGGTGCGTATACATACATTTAGAAATTAAAAAAATATAATAAAACAATATAAAGAAGTCCAAAACCAATAATAATTTTAAAAGATAGCTGCACAGAAACAGTAGATACCAGGCTGCTCTCTCCTCGGGGCTGGCAAAGCTCAGTTTGAAAAGCCCTAGAGAAGCTTGTGCGAAGAGTATCTTCAAAGCGGGTCTCTGCGTGGCTTCGGAAGAATCTCCTCACTCGGTTTCATCAGCAAAGGTGCTACCGCATTAGGAATGACTACTTGATTAACTGTGGAATAATCACTGGCTACTGAGAGCCGACTCTGATGAATGCTTGCTCTGCATTCCCAGACAAACTCCCATTCTCTGTTCCTGTATTCGCCACACATTTTCCCGACTCCACACTTTTGCTTAAGCCACTCCCTTCCCTCAGGAACACCGGCCACTCTCCTGTTTCCCTCACTCCGATTTTACCCATCCTTCAAGGACAAGGTCGGTGGTTTTTTTTAAGTGTGTGTTTTCAGCTTTTTCTGCTTTTTTTTTTTTTGTTAACCTGAAAGTATTGTTCCTTCTTCCAAATCTTCAGGGAGCAGGTGCTCTCTCTATTATGACTGTATAATCATGTGTTTCAGTAAATGGCTTAGCTCCACCTTTCCTTGAGGGGACAGAGAGTATGCATGAGTCATGTCAGCACTTGCAATGTGGCAAATACTGAATCAATGTTTCTTGAGTAAATGGTGTGAGGGTAAGTTTCCAGAACCGATATGGTGAAGCTCAGCCTAGGTATCTGGTCAAACACTAATCTAAGTGTTTGTTGGGTATTCTGTAAAAGTAGTTAACATCTACAATGGTTTGAGTTACCCTAGTTGAAGGCTTTCTCAAACATTTCTGCTGTGATCCCCTTTCACGCAAGACAGTTTTACATGAGCTCAGGTATACAAAATAGACATGTAAGTCAAGCCTGTACTGATAATAAATCACCAAGAAATTTATTCTGAGGCAACTCTTTAGTATCCACATAATTTTACCATTTATGAAACATGAAAACAAATTTGCATACTGATGTGATGACTGTGCTTGTTGATTCCTACATAAAGAAGTAAATCTTGGCTGAGCATTTGATCCTGCAGGTTGTTTTTCAGAGTTAATTGATATTTTGATTTTATAATCATCAATGCCGAGAACATTGCTTCTCATTAAAAAAAAAAAAAAACCACATGGCAGAAGTGTGTTGAGGGACATTTTAGAAATTGTTGGAAATTCTGCCTTAATCCCAAGGCAAAACTCATTTTATGATTTTTCATAAAACCCAAAGTCAGCAGATCAAGCAGCAATCTTTAAAATTAAACACTCCAGCCAATCTAATCCCATCCAAAGATACACAGATTTGACCTTTACACGCTGAAGCATGATGGTGGAAAATATTAAAAAGTCTTTATTTTCTGTAACAAAACCGTTGTGCCCCTGGAAGAGCAGAAATTTGAATATGCAGTAAAAACACAGAGTTCATACCATGCGATGGTTACTGGTCTGAGTCCTGGTATTTAGAACATGCTCTGTCTGTGTTCCCGCCCCCTGCTCAAAGCCTCTGCCGCCTCTCATACTCTCTTGAAGCCCCCTTTCTAGGTTCACAGTGTATGTTCTGGCTATGCACGTTACATCCAAACAAAAACTATGAACTGGGATCTGCACAGGAAAGAGAAGATGGGATTTTTGTCTTTCTGACAGAGTCTCGGTTTTCACATGGAGCATATATACATTCCTGTTCCATCTATTTTCCTGCACGTTTCATGATTTGATTTTTCGATAAAGCCCAATAAAATTCTATTGCAACTATCATCTGTCCATACTCGTTATGTATTACATCCCGACAATGACTTTAAATCTGTGTCAGGATGTTTCAGGCAGTTTGTCTGTGTTGCTAGGTGTGGAGGCCTGCTCAGGCCAAAGTGTTTGTGTATGCTCAGAACCAAGGGGGAAGTGAAGTTGCATGAGGTAACCTTGGCAAATGCTATCACAAACACCCTGGATTGGGTATGTGTTTGATTTTAACTTATTTTCAGTTGCTCTGCACTCAGAAATATTTTATTATCAATTTTTTCATGACACCTCATTTAGTTACTCATTCCATACAAGAGTGCAGCTCGCAGTAGGAGGACAGGACCTACATACCGGAGATGGATCATATCTTGTCAGCTGAGAGGTCCTGAGAACACTGCCTGAGACTTGCAGAAGGCATCACACAGCGTGCAGCATGGCTTGAGTTTCCAGCCTGCCTGTGCCCCATCAGTTCCAGACTTGCCTGAATACCAGCAGGTTGGACTCCTCAGTTCTTACAACCGATGAACCAATTTTTAAGAAAATAGATCTCTTAGTGTAGGTGTATGTTATCGATCTGGCTTTCTAGAGGGCCTGTTACAGACAGAGATAAATTTAGCAAAGCCCACCAGTTTGTGATTAAATGATTGACCTGGCATGTAGGATCCAGGAAGACAAGGATCTTTTGTGTCTTCAGTGTCAAATAAGGAGAGTGCATATGATGCAGTCTCAATAAGCATCTGTTGAGATGAAGAGGCATAGAAAAGAATGCTATTGACAAATGCCATATTCTTTTATTCCAGCACTCAAGAGGAAGAGGTAGGTGATTCTTGTGAATACCAGGCCAGCCTGGTCGACAGAGCAAGTTCCAGGCCAGTTACAGCTGCATGGATTTTGCTATTTGCTGTGAAGATCCAGCCTGCCTCCCTTTTAGGCTTAAAGGTCATCTTACGGCAAAGACAAGCTAGGTTCATTCCTGCTCACGATTAAACCTGTTTATCAAGGACTAGGCTATGCCTCACCTATAACCTTAACTACAAATGGTTCTGTACCATTGGTATATGTACCATTTGTGCCTGCTCCAGGAATGACAATCATGTGTTTGTTTCAAAAATTTAATAACTGTCTGGCAAACCTACCTTTGTTTATTATGACAACCCATTGTTACAACTGTCTTGTTATGATCACCTGGCAACCGTGTCTTCGTTTCAGGAGGCCCTTATGACTATTTTGTTATGCTTTCTTCTGCTCCTGTAACCCTGTCTATTTTGCCTGCTAATCCTGCCTTTCCATTTGGAAACTCCCTATCCCTGAACTATCAAAGCCTTGTCTTTCTCACACTCAATGCCGACCTCCTGAACCCCACCTTAGGGGGAGGCAGCTTGTGTGCACAAATAAAAAATCTTGCTTTGATTACTTTGGCCACGATGATGTGGTCTGGTGGTCTTTCTTCTCCCATCCTTGGGACTAACAGCATACATGTAAATTTGAAAGCAACGTTGATCACGTGCTTGATGACTTGCCTATAGAAACTCACATTATTGGCTTCTGTTGTATTGCTTGCAAATTAAAACGTTTATTTCTAAATGGAGAAGGATAGGTCCTGAGATTTCAAGAAGCTCCAAAAACAACATGGTCCATAGGAGTTTCCCACTAACATTACAAAGGCAAGAAACCCATGCTGGAAAGAGACTACCTCCAAATTGACCAGAAAACTCCCTCCATAGATGCAGTTTTCACAAGTCATCACCCATAACAAGGTGGGCTTTTTGGTGATGTAGCTGCCTTTGAGACACCCATGGCTTTGCAGGCAACCCCTTATCCGCGCTCAACTAACCCGAACAAACTCGGTGACTCATCAAGTCAGAGGTGCCCTATCTGGAGTAAATAGGCATAAACTGTAGGCTGGATTTGCCAGGTTAGAACTTTTACCATATCTAGGTTGGGAAGGAATTCTTTGTGCCTCAGCCTCATAAAAACACCCATCCTGTATTTGGACTTTAGAACACTAACTAACTTTTGCTCTAATTTTAGGGCCAAAAATTTACAACTGTTTTGCAGTGTTTTGTGAATTCTCTCAGGATTCTTCCTTTAGTTTCCTGTCACCTTATGGAGAGAGAGGTATCTGGAATCAGGCACACCTGCTGTGCCCGGTGGGGGTCCTGAGGCCCTGAGGCCCAGCGTGCAAGCCCAAGGACTGATTTGCGGATGGAAGATCAGCAGCATACTCCACCCCCCCATCCTCCCCACCCCCTACCTGGAGTCAAATTAAGAGGCAATTAGCCAGTATGTGCCAAGCAAGGGGGGGGGATTAATGCACTTGTAGATTCACTTTACTTTCATTTCAGGCGAATTCTTTAAGAGTAAAGATCTAGAAGGCGGGTAAGGCAAGGAGGGAAGTGTAACTACGGATTGTCAAGCTGTGTAAGAGCCCAACACTGAGTTATCTGTCTTCACATGTTAGAGAGACAGTCTGAGTGACACGCCCGATGACACCTTATTTTGATCTTTTACACAAGAGGAAAGGGGGATTGTGTGAAGGAGGTTTTCCTATGATCATGGAGTCGCCTAGTAAAACTGGTCTGGAATGGACACCTCCTGGCTCGCAGATCACTGCCTTTGTTTGAATGTATTCACTCGCAGCATGTATCCCAGCTCCCCTGCTTACTTACCTACCTCTTAAAATATGAAGGCGAGCTTCAATAAAATGCACAAACTCGCGATCAGAATTAGACTTGGGGGTGTGCTTTCTTCTTTTTTGTCATTTTCATTCTTTCTTTTCAATTTTTCCCTCCCCCTCCCCATTATGTAAAAAACATGGAGAAATGCATAGCATGTGAGTGTAAATTTTCATTAAGGTTTGTTTCTGTTTGTTTCTGCTTAGACAGAGCTAAGAGAGAACTCAGAATTAGAAGGCATGGTCCAGGAGCTATATTTATGGCTGTGTTTGATAATGTTGTCAGAGCTAAAGGATGTCAGCATTTCCTCAAATGCCCTCTCTCCAGGTTCTGCAACTCGGAATTGAAAATGAGCTCTGGACCATAATGCAGCACACCAGGTCTCAGATGAGGCGAGACAACTCCTTCTATTCACAACTGCACTGGGCATTGTTGGGGTAGGAGGAAGCCAGGGTTTTCAATAAACTTGTTACAATGTGGGGTTTCAAGAACCTCCCTTTGACAGAGGCTGGAAAACAAAGCAGGTATTGCTGATTCCCTGTCAGCAGAATAGACCTGTTCAGTAAACTGACCGCCTCTGTCATAGAGTGAGTAAATGAATGTGCTAAGGGAAGAAACTTCTTTTCCCCAAGATCCCTTCTGAATACAGATCAGTGTGTGTGTGTGTGTGTGTGTGTGTGTGTGTGTGTGAGTGATATGTCTATGGCATGTTTCTCTACTACAGAATTTTTTTCTTTGGTCAAGGTGAAATGAAAAAACTTACTAGAAATAAACATTAAGAGAAAAGGAAGGAGACTTGTGCTAGTGAGTATGTGTGTGTATTTATGTCTGTATGTGTGTATATGTGTGTATGTCTGTTGTGTCTGTATTAATATGTGCATGTGAGTATAAGTGTATATGTCTGTGTATTGCATGTCTATATATGTGTATGTATATGTGTGAATGTGTGTGTATTTATGTGTGTATATGTGTGTATGTGTGTGTATATGTATGTATGTCTATGTGTGTTTGTATTTATGTGTAGATATGTGTGTATATGTCTATATGTATGTATGTTTGTATTTATGTAGGTATGTGTGTCTATATTTATGTGTGTGTATGTATATATTTCTGAGTATACGTGTGTGTGTGTGTGTGTGTATTTATGTGTGTGTATGTCTGTGTGTCTCTGTGTGTGTAAAATCTAGAAAAGAAAACAAAAGATGGGCCTGGAGAAATGGCTCAGCAGTTAAGAGTACTGGCTTTTCTTCCTGAGGTCCTGAGTTCAATTCCCGGCAACCATCTGTAATGGGATCTGATGCCCTCTTCTGGTGTGTCTGAAGACAGCTACAGTGTACTCATATACATAAAATAAATGGATCTTTAAAAGAAAAGGAAAGAAAAGAAAACAAAAGACAAAATGCTTGTTCCTGAGTTTCTTGTGAAAATGGCTACCTCGTGCTTTGTGTCTAGTGCAATGCATCATCTATTGGGGTGTGTCCTTTCAGGACGTCAGTCCTCAGTCTTTCTGTTACTGGAAAGAGTATAAGCCCTAGAGCAGGAGCTTCTTAGAGTTTTCGGGGATGGATATACTGGTTCCTTCCCTGCTCAGCAGCCTGTGGAAGGTGTATATAGAACAACTCTGAATATGTGTCATGGGGAGCTCACTTTTCTGTCACGGGTGTACTGTGGCAAAGTAGTTCTTATATTTAGAAAACTCTTCCATGCCTCTAGCTTCATCTGTGCTGAGTACAGTTCTGTGTTCTCTGTCCACCTCTCCTGCTTCTGACCTTCTGACTCACATGGCCATGAGTATACACACACACACACACACACACACTCCTAAGTAATTTCCCCTTACTTCAGTAGTTGTGTATGATAGAAAAGCTGTACATTCTCCCTCTTCTCATGACAAGGTATCATGCTCCACTGAGGACACTCAGCAAGCGCTCAAAGTAAGAAAGCCAGTGGGCTCCCAGAAGGACCTAGAGCTGGGTTTCTGAGTCAGCGCATGGGCTAGAAGATGATGATATACATACCAGTGTTAGAGATTAATTGGTCATTTTTGTTACGGTTTGATTCTCAAATGTCCCCTAGTCCCATGTAGGAAACATGCAATGTGGAGGGACTACTTGTTGACCAGAAAGCTCCATGGTTATGGCATTCATGAGTTGTGACCTATACCATGGTGGACTTCTTTTTTTGTGTGTAGCTGCCTTTGAGACATCCATGGCTTTGTAGGCAACCTCTTGTTCATGTTCCCTGTAAGTAACCCCAATAAACTCATTGGTTATCTGAGAAATGGATGAGGTAGGGACATAAAGATGAACTGTGGAATCTTGAAGAGATGGCGCACAACTGGACCAGAAGACTAGGCCCTGCTTCCAGCCTGTTCTCTGTGCTTTCAGTTTGCCTCATAAGATGACATGCCACCCCACCCTCCCACTGCTGCAGACAGAGATGTCCTTAAACCACGTGCCCAAATGTACTTTTCCTCCCAGAAGTTGTTCTCTTATTTATTCTGACATGAAAGTAAGCAGCACAGCATCTGTGTGCAAGGACTATACCCAGAGTCATTTATAATTGCCTATGATCAATCTTTCTGCCTTTCTCCCCTGATGTGTAGAAGTGATGTCAAGCAGGTTTCACTGGGAGAAGAAAGAAATGAAACCAGACATAATTTTTTTCCAAGTTATTGTGTCAATAATTCATTGGGCAAATGGCCTATGCTTATATTTTAAAGTAGGTGGGTGGGCATGGGAGATGAGAAAAAACTACTTTGGCAGTGATGTAAGCTTAAGAGGATTTCTGACTGAGTTGGGGACAAGGTCAAGGGACAGGATGAGGAGTGGGAGGGTGTCAGGTAATGTATCAGATGTTAGGTAAAATATTTTCAAGCTCTAAACTGTTAGAAATTACTGGTATTTTTCTCTATGTTCAGTAGTAGCCACCAACAGGCTAGGCTGACTCCATGATAGGCTTCAAAACGGCAGTTCAAAAGACTAAGCCTGAATCTCTGTTACCAAGAACTAGGCAATTCCAGGCAAGTCCAGGCCCCACCACCTGGCCTGAGGCAAGGACAATGGGTCAGCAGCAGTTTCCAGACCTCCTCAGTAACAGTTTCGAGACTTTCCCAGCAACAGTTTCCAGCCCCCCATGTCCCAGCAATGGTTCTGGAATGTCCCTAGAGATAGAGATAGAGGTCACCTACCCCTCCCTGGAATTCCCCTAATGTGCGTTAAATCAGGCCAGTGAGTTCACCGGTGTGTCTCCATTGTGGTAATGGGAGACCCCAGCATGCTGAACTTCTGCAGACTACAAAGCTATTTGCTTTTGTATACTATTTGAATCTGAGGTATCACTCTTCGTCAAATCATAGACCCTTACACAACAGAGCCAGTGAAATTTGAAGAAGCAGGCTACTTGTCTTTCTATTTACTTAAAAAAGAAAAACTCTCATTATTTACTGAACGCCTTCTTGTGCTGTAGATTCAGTAGTGGGGACTAGGGATAATATACACATTGTCACCATGCGTATGACACAGACATTTTTCTTATGAGGGAGACATGGAAGACACCAGGGAGCTGAGATGAAGCCTGAGCACAAGTCCTTGGTAAAGAGTACGGGGGGGGGGGGGGAATGAGAGGTGACAGACATATCTGAGACTGAGATGAGGGGGAGTGGAGCTGGAGGGCCAGAAAGGGCTGCTTTCAGGAAATAGGATGGCAGTTCCAGAGCCATCTTGCTGAGCTGTAACTTATCTTAAAAACTGGAATAGTAACAGTAGCCCAGAGTGACCTGCTTTAGCAGGAGGTGAAGAGAAACCGGATACTTTTCCTCAGCCGTGTTTAGTTGGACTGTTATGACCTCCAGCATGTAAAGAATGCTAATCAATGTTATCGTCAGTTTGATGTCCTCATCCGCATTTCTAGAGTCTGCTTCTTTTCCTGCATTACTGCTTCTCCCTCCTCCAACCCCAGTACAGCAGGAAGAGAGACTGAAGCTACAGGCTGAGGTGAGAGTTGAACAGTTGTAGAGTTTTTTTAGTTTTTGTTTTTCATGGCTAGATTCCCTAGGCCCTAGGTAGATTTGACATAGAAGTGGAGGAAAGTGGCCAAAGGCCCTCAGAATCATGGGAAGAGGAGCCCAGCCAAGGGGGTGGAGCTCACTGAGGTTCCCTTTGCCCAAATCAAGTATCAGGGAGGAGCTGTATCTATATTTTCTGTGGGAAGACAAGCCTGGTCAGTTTATCCCAAGCAGTGACTTGATTGCTTGAGGAAGGTTCTTCTGGTTTTTCTTTGTTTTAAATTAGCTTAGCGCATGGCTTACAGCACATTCATGAGTACTGGGTCAGGATGGAGCTTCCTCTTCCCCTGTCTTATCTCTCTCCTTCTTCCTGTCCCTGGCTTTCCTCAGGCATTTTCACCCTCAGAGTTTCCCTTTCTCTTTCACATCACTTTCTATTTCCTCTTTCTCCCCTCCTCCCTTACTGCCTCTCTCTCCTTCCACTGGCTCCTTTCTAGTTTCCTGGCTTCTGTACACAATCACCCTTGTGTAAACACACACATAAAAATTAGAAGCTAGAATCCACACATGAGAGAGGACATACATTTCTGAGCCTGAATGATCCCACTCAATATTTTCCAGTTCCATCCACTTTCTGAAAATTTTTTTTTTATTTTTTTCTTCCTTTTTAAAAAGTTTTCTTTTAATTTTTAAATTTATTTTAAGAATTGTATGTATGTATGTATGTATGTATGTATGTATGTATGTATGTGTGCTTGTGCATATGAGGGCAGTGCCTGTGGAAGTCAGAAGAGGGAACTGGGTCACCAGGGATTAGTTACAGAAATTGGGTCTTCTGCAGGAGCAACGTGTACTTTTTAAAATTGTATCTTTACGTGCATTGGTGTTTCACCTGCTTCTATGTCTGTTTCAGGGTGTCAGATCCCCTGGAACTCGGGTTACAGACAGTTATAAGCTGCCATGAGGGTGCTGGGAATTGTACCTGGATCCTCTGGGTCATCTGAAAGAACTGTCAGTGTGCTTAACCTCTAAGCCATCTCTCCCACCCCATGGTATGCATTCTTAATTTTTGGGCTATCCTACTAGTCCCTTCATTTTTTTCTTTTTGGATGAATATAATCCCATTGTGTGTGTGCATCACATTTTTATTATCTCCTCATTAGGTGATGGACAGACATCTCAGCTGAGTCTACCTGTTGTGTCTGGAATAGCAACAAACATGAATTCAGAGGTAGCTCTGTGTTAGGATACAGTGTTCTTTACATCTACATCCAGGGGTGGTATAGCTGGATCCTATAGTAATTCTATTTTTAGCCATTTAAGAAACCTCCACACTGACTTCCATAGTGGCTACACCAACTTACGTTCCCACTACAAATGAATAAGGATTCCTCTTTCTCCACAGGACTCACTGATATTCTTGTCATTTCTTTTCTTGATGATAGCCATTGAAGGATTTTGTAAATTCAAGAGATTTGAGTTATGGCTGGCCCAGTCTTATCATCCCAACTACTCAGGAGGTTGAAGCAGGAGGATCACCGTTCAAGGCCTGTCTGAGGAAATACAGAAGCCTTCTGTCTCACAATAAAACATACAAGTAAGACTGAGAATATACCTAGTTTTCTGTAAGGCTGAGTTCAATTCCCTGTTGTGTGTGTGTGTGTGTGTGTGTGTGTGTGAGAGAGAGAGAGAGAGAGAGAGAGAGAGAGAGAGAGAGAGAGAGAGAGACAGAGAGACAGAGAGACAGAGAGAGAGACAGAGAGAGAGAGAGAGATGAGACGAGGGGATTGAGCATTAGTTTCCTTTCTGTTGATGTTTCAAAATACACGACCAAGGCAATTTACAGAAGACAGCAGAAGACAGACTTCACCTATGGTTCCTGAGGGTTAAAGTCCAGAATGGCAGCAACCAACAGGCATGGTCTGAGAGTAGGAGGCTCACACCTTTATCAGAAAAATTGAAAAAATTGAGGCAGAGAGAGAGAGAGAGAGAGAGAGAGAGAGAGAGGAGAAGAGAACTGGAAGTAGGGCAAGTACCCTCAGAGCTGGTCCCTAGTCATGTATTTCTTCCGGCAAGGCTATACCCTAAACAGTGCTAACACTTGGAAACCAGGTGTTCAAATACCTTAGTCCATGGGGGACATTTCTCACGCAAACCACCATAGGTTGATTTTGCTCTAGCCCTAATTATGCATATATGATATAAAAACATAAATAGATGATTCCAAACTTCAGTAATTCCTGCTTTATCAATATTTAAGTCTCGTGTGAAATAAGTGCATTTCCCCAAGGGTATTTTATTTTCCTTCCTTCCTTCCTTCCTTCCTTCCTTCCTTCCTTCCTTCCTTCCTTCTCCTCCTTAATTAGGAGGATTATGTCATTGGATGGAGATGTCCATGCCCCCTGACAATATGGAAATGCAGTAATTATTTACTAAATTTGAAATTAGTATGAAAAATATGAACAGTGCTGTTTCTACTCATCATGCAAGGCTCTTTTCCCATGTTCTGATTTTCTTACCTGCAAAATAAAGATGGTGGAAGGACTCTTATCTTTCAAGGCCCTTCTGGCAGAAATGGGTCTGTGATCTTTGCTTCTTGTTTTTCTGTACATATTTGCAAATCAGAAGAAACCTGGGTCATTTCCATTTGCTAGACTTTTATTGAACAACAGCCTGGCCAATGGGGGCACATCTTGGTGGCCCAGGCTGCTATTTAAATTCCTGTCAGGCCAGGCAAACTTCAGTTAAAATTATATTCTGTTACTTCATCATGTGAATGTGAAGCTTGCTATTTTTAATACACACACTCGGCACAATCTAGCTATTCATGGCTGAGGGTTTGCCACGAACCCTCAGAGTTGTATTTCAAAACAAACAGCTCCAGAGAGGGCAACATGGAGGTCTTTTCCTCAAGGCACTCATGACAACAGGAAAATGGACAAGCTCTCTTCCCCAATGGGAACCATGGAGTTCTGGTTGCTCTGAAAATGGAGGAAGAAGTGAAGGAAGCCCACTTGAATGTTTACTTAGATGGTAGTCCTCCAGTCCTCTGTACACACTTATTACAAGGCTCAAATATTAATGACTCTGGTAGAAATTGTTCTTTCTCTTCACTTTTTCTAGCTCTGTTTCTTCTCTGACTTCTTATAGCATGCATAGGCGATGAAAAGGGATGCAAGGAATAGCATTTAATTTGATTCAGATCAGTCTGTTTATAACAATTCTTAAGTGGTGCTGCAGAAATACTGGGGGCTGACATTGCCTGGAGTGGTTGCTGTCACCTAAACAATGACTTCTGATGTCTGTTCATTCACATACACTAATTAAGACCACAACATAATTTAGTACATACCTGTAATCTCAACACTCAGGAGGCAGAGGTAGGAGGGTTCCAAGCCAGCCTTGTCTACACAGAGTTCTATGGCAACCTCACTACATAGTGAGTCCAAGGTTAGCCAGAGAAGCATAGTGAGATCCTGCCTTTAAAAAAAAAAAATCAAGAAGGGCTGGAGAGATGACTCAGCGGTTAAGAGAAGTGACTGCTTTTCCAGAGGTCCTGAGTTCGATTCCCAGCAACCACACGGTGGCTCACAACCATCTGTAATGGGATCTGATGTCCTCTTCTTGTGTGTTTGATGACAGCTACAGTGTATCATATACATAAAATAAATAAATAAATCTTTAAAAAATCAAGAAAAAATAGGACATAAAGTGAGGCAGGAACTATTATATACAGTTGCCTGCAAAAGTGATGGAGATATATAGTCTACTAGAACACAGAGGGCAAAACATGATCCGAGAATCTGTTGAATATGTTCTCTCTCTCTCTCTCTCTCTCTCTCTCTTTTCAATTCAGAGATGGCTATGCCATCTTGTCACCAATCTATAAGGTATTTACTATTCAGTAATATTCTCAATATAAATAGGCTCTTTGGAGCTCTTTTATTCATGGAATTCTGATCTGGCTGACAAGAAAGAACTGTCCACAATGAAGATCTTATTCATTGAACCTGTCATTCAAAACCACCAAGTTCAGAGATAGTTCACACTGAGAGTGATTTGTGCTAGAAACCTGATGACTTTCTAAGAAAAGGCAGAAAAACCCATGACTCCAGCTGTATATGTAGGGAAGGATGGCCTTATCGGCATAGGTGGGAGAGGAGATTCTTGGACCCATGAAGGCTGGACGCCCAGTGGAGGGGGGGGGGAAGAATTCGAAGGTGGGGAGGTGAGAGTGGGGGGGGTAGGTGGGGCACATCCTCATAGAAACAGGAGCAGAGGGGATGGGATAGGGAGTTCCTGAGTGTGGAGGGGGATGGGGTAAGGGGATAACATCTGAAATGTAAATAAAATATCTAATAAAAAAATTTTTAAAAAAAGCAGAAAAAAGGAAGGAGCAATGACTTACTGCTGGTTTTTCAAATTAAGAGAGAAATATGTTTTGACTATTTTATACAGACTCTGTCTCTGTGTCCTGTGTTTGTACGTGTGTGGTGCTGGGGAGCAGGCCCAGAATATGGTGCATGCCAGGTAACTCACAATGTACAATAACAACGATAAAGCAGGACGGATTCAGAGGGGCCACATGCAAGCTTCCATTAAGAGTGCAACAGGGCTTCAAAGAAGGAAAGGTGGCTACTCAGCTGTGGGGGCAAAGGTCGAAGCCGGCATGGAGAAGCTGTTGAAACACGGAAGGATGGCGTTGGCCTTGGTTGGACGTACAGCTGAGAACATTAAAAAGAGGCAGAGAACTTCCAGGGGAGGTGTCAGTGGCCAGGTCTGTGTTTTGTAAAGATCCCGTGGGAGGGGCTGGAGAGGTGGCTTAGCAATAGGACCTGGGTTCAGCTCCTAGCATCCATGGCAGCTCACATTTGTTTGGAACCTTATTTCCAGATCTGATGCCCTCTTGTGACCTCTGCAGGCACCAGAAAACACTGCAGTGCATGTACACGCAGACACACACACACACACACACACACACACACACACACACACACACACAGCTCGACACTAAAGTTTCTATCAACCGTGGAAGCCGATATAGCTAATCGCTACTTAACGTGTCATTCCTGATACTAAATGGTGGTCATCCAGTCTTATCTCACCTAATTCTTAAAGCAGCCTATGATGAAGTAATTATTATCCACGGGTAAGTACGGCAGAACCTGGATGTCCTTTCCAGGTCTTACAAGATAATGTGAGTTTTCAGTGATGAGAACTCAGGTAAGAAAATTAAAAGGCCTGGATAGAGGACAGTTCACCATTGTTTCTAGGGGTCAATAGGTCTCCTTAAGTGTGTGAATCACATGAATATTAAAATCACATCTGCCATTCGGTCTAGTTGAACTAGACTTGGACTACAGCAGCCTTGCCGTGAAAGCCATAGTTCCAGTGGGGACGTGGTGTGGGTGAGGGTGAGGGTCAAATCCTCAGGCTCATCCTTGTCCGCCAGCATCCCGTCATTCCGGTCTGGCTAACAATGAGTGCTCAAATTCTATCAGCCAAATGGGAGACTCTCCCTCTCCCACTCCCATCTTCCTCGTACTCTGGGGCAATTCATTGTTTTTCTTTCCCCTACATCTGCATTTGGATCCCAATCTGTCTGAGAGCCCGTAGGCTCTCTTTACGGCACTAGAAGTTAAGTTGAATGAGCTGTTATTCAGACAAACTAATTACCAAGGGCAAAGGTAGGATACTTGAGTGGTTAATTGGAAACGTCTATACGCGGGCGGCAAGATTGGTATTCCTTTTTGATTCGCTAATTTTATCATTCTTGGCAATCTAGACGACAAAGGACAGAAGGTACATTTTATATTTTTCCACCATCCAAAGGTACTGAAGTTCTCGGGATGGACATTGGAAATGCGCCCACAGACATGTTCTCGCCCGGGACACCGCCCTAAGATCAGAGTAGGAAGACTCCTTTCTCCTTGGATGCGCTTGGCAAGCCCTGCCCCTAAAGAGGGGCGGGGGTGGAGGTGGAGAAAGAAAGCGTCCACACCACGCGCGTCAGCCGGAGTACCGACTGGCAAGTGATCGGGGCGCGCGAACCTCTGCCATTTATTTATTTATTTATTTTTCTTCCCACCGGGTGCGCTGTCCCTTTAAATGGGAACGCTGCTGCTGCTGGCTCCGTAACCCCGGAGCCGGCAGCTTGTTGATTTCGGCGCTGGTGAATTTCACATTGTTTCCACTTCACTTTCCTTGCCCCGGGGGAGGCTCGGGTCGGCTCCCGGACGACGCCGCTGATCCCGGCAGGGCTCGAGGAGGGCAGGGGCCCGCAGCGGCGCAGCGGACGGGGGCGGGAGGACCGGGGACCGGGGCCACACGCGCACCTCGCCGCAGTCGGGCTCCTCCCGCGAAGGAGCGCGGCCGCCCGGAGCGCAGCGCGGCGCGGGGCCCGCCCAGAAGCCAGCCCGCCCACGGGCCGGGCTGCCCAGCCGC